>NW_027332017.1:1078844-1385094 GCF_048418815.1 Hemitrygon akajei | reverse complement strand
TAATAATAATTTCACTTTGAAACTTGAAAATTATTTTGTGAACAGCCTGAAAAAATCCTTGCTCTGGGATAATCTCATGTGCATGTGGGAGTGTCAGCTGGTCAAAGGCACAGACAGAACGGACAGCCCGAGGATTAAAGGCCTAATAGCAGAAAACATGTATTCAAGGTGAAAGGGGAAACCCGGCCTCATTAGTCCTGTTTTGCACTGTTTATTTATTTTGTGATTTAGTGTAATTTTGAAATTTTTCCTGTCTGCTGCTGTATAATATATATCTATATATACATATATAGATAGATAGTTAGTTAGATAGATAGATAGATAGATAGATAGATAGATAGATAGATAGATAGTTAGTTAGTTAGATAGATAGATAGATAGATAGATAGATAGATAGATAGATAGATAGATAGATAGATAGATAGATAGATAGATAGATAGATAGATAGATAGATAGATAGATAGATAGATAGATAGATAGATAGATACACACACACAAGTGAGCTATTTTAGGATATAGATTATATTTTTCTTCACCATCTCTTCACTTTATCTTCACCATCTACACCTCGGACTTCAACTACTGCACACAGTCTTTCCATCTTCAGAAGTTTACTGATGACTCTGCCATAGTTGGATGCATCAGCAAGGGAAATGAGGCGGAGTACTGGGCTACGGTTGGAAACTTCGTCACATGGTGTGCGCAGAATCATTTGCAGCTTAATGTGAAAAATACTAAAGAGCTGGTGGTGGACCTGAGGAGGGCTAAGGCACCGGTGACCCCTGTTTCCATCCAAGGGGTCAGTGCGGTCATAGTGGAGAATTACAAATACCTAGGAATAAGAATTGACAATAAACTAGACTGGTCAAAGAACACTGAGGCTGTCTACAAGAAGGGTCAGAGCCGTCTCTATTTCCTGAGGAGACTGAGGTCCTTTAACATCTGCCGGACGATGCTGAGGATGTTCTATGAGGCTGTGGTGGCCAGGGCTATCATGTTTGCTGTTGTTTGCTGGGGCAGCAGGCTGAGGGTAGCGGACACCAACAGAATCAGCAAACTCATTCGTAAGGCCAGTGATGTTCTGGGGGTGGAACTTGACTCTCTGACGGTGCTGTCTGAAAAGAGGATGCTGTCCAAGTTGCATGCATTCTTGGACAATGTCTCCAATCCACTCCATAATGTACTGGTTAGACAGAGGAGTACATTCGCCAGAGACTCATCCAGCGAGATGCAACACTGAGCGTCATAGTAAGTCATTCCTGCCTGTGCCCATCAAACTTTACAACTCCTCCATCGGACACCCATTGACACCCTGAGCCAATAGGCTGGTCCTGGATTAATTTCCACTTGGCATAATTTACTTATTATCATTTATGGCTTTATATTGCTGTATTTCTACACTATTCTTGGTTGGTGCGACTGTAACGAAGCCCAATTTCCCTCGGGATCAATAAAGTATGTCTGCCTGTCTGAATACATTTCTCTGATATTGAGAATGGTGAACGGGGTTGGTGTGGTGTTGTCCAAATTGTGTGTGGTCTCTGCGCCAGCAGAGGAGCTTGTGTACTGATGTGTTGTAATGGGAATGGGAAGCAGAATGGAAATGTGAGGGTTTATTTGATGTGCAGCATCTGCAGACTTCCTCCTGTTTGAGGTTGCACTCAGATGAGGTGCGTTCACAATTGGTGGAAAATCAGAGCGTGCGGTCCTTTGACTCTCTGTGGTCTGCTGTACGAAATCGTCAACCGCTGGATGAATGTCACACCGACACACACAAACAGTGGTGAGCTGCGTCTGATGGTGTTTGAAACAATGTTCCCTTCGCTGGGTGAATGTCACACCGACACACACAAACAGTGGTGAGCCGGGTCTGATGGTGTTTGAAACAATGTTCCCTTCGCTGGGTGAATGTCACACCGACACACACAAACAGTGGTGAGCTGGGTCTGATGCTGTTTGAAACAATGTTCCCTTCGCTGGATGAATGTCACACCGACACACACATACAGTGGTGAGCTGGGTCTGATGGTGTTTGAAACAATGTTCCCTTCGCTGGATGAATGTCACACCGACACACACAAACAGTGGTGAGCCGGGTCTGATGGTGTTTGAAACAATGTTCCCTTCGCTGGGTGAATGTCACACCGACACACACAAACAGTGGTGAGCTGCGTCTGATGGTGTTTGAAACAATGTTCCCTTCGCTGGATGAATGCTGCTCGCAATTTACACGGGTTAGTAGAATCGCATTATCTATTGTTTACAATTAATTCACTAAATCAATCACTATCTGTCACCGCAGGGATTTCCGTGTCTGACGTCATCGGTTAGGAAATAGTTTAAAAATCTTTATTTCAAAATCCGTCCCCGTGGAGTCGCTGAATGGTATTAAAAACCCAAGGATTATGCGGCCTTAACATTTCATTCAGAGAGATCGGCTGTCGCATTGTGGAACGAATCACTGGACGGAGAAAATGCCTTCCATGTTGGATAGTTACAGGATCGTACAGAAAATATTGTATATTTTCATTGCCGTCATTGGAGTTCCTGGTGAGTGCGCTGCCTTCGCGTTCGGTATTTCTCACTGTTAACCTTTGTGAACTGTTTGTGATCATTTTACAAGCCTCCGGCTTGATGACGTGTACGATCATTGGACACATATCCGTCAGAGATATCAGTTCTGTCAATTCTACATGCTGAGTTTTCATATGTAATGACAAGCGAAAGAAGATGTCTGTCTGTCTTCTGCCACAAGGGATCGTCTCGATCGTCTTGTCCTTGCATTTACTGAGCCGTGGTGGAGACAGGCAACTCTCAGGGAAGGTCTGACTGGAAAGGTTTTAATGTGAATTATTCCGGATTTTTGCCGGGAGGGTTTTATATCGCGATGTTCACTGAGTTATTGATCAGATTGAACACCTAATCTTGTGCTTCATGTTTCACCGTTTTGTTTCTCCCAGCAGCATTCCACTGCCTGTTGGTCAATAATAGGGTTTGATCATCTGTACCAGGGTCCACAGACCTGGTGAGCTGTGTTATCGAATTGAACTGCGCTCTGGAATGAGTCCGTTAATGGGGGCACTCCGCCTTTCGTTACTAAGTTGAGAATTGGGGCAAGGCTTCGCCATGACGATGAGTCTCGCCCCGAAACGTTCAGTGCCGGTTCACTTGGAGAAATGCTTCCTGAGCTGCTGAGTCCCTCCAGTACTTTGTGAGCGTTGCTTCTTTCCGGATCCCTCCTCAGCCCTGTTTATAGAGGCCTAGTCAGGCACGGTTAAATCAGCGAATCCGGCTCCGTCACCGACCAGAATCGGATTTGCACCGTTTTAACTTCGGTGACTTGTCACACGTCATTTTATCTCCACGGTAAAGGGACGTCAGCAGCCGCTTACGCACTCTCGTAATCCTGATCTTTGGATGAAAACTGATGCTGCTAATTGCCAGAGTATATGAGTTCAGTAATGTCTGCAATCTCCCCCCACCCCTCTCTCTCTCTCTTCCCAGTGAATTTAGTGGCGACTGTGATCCTATCCCGGGGAAACTGCGGCCTCTCTACCTGCACCACTCGCTACCTGGTGGCCATGGCAGCGGCCGATCTACTGACTATTCTCTTCGAGGTTATTTTGTATCGGATAAAAAAATATTACCTTCTGTCGAGGTTTCTGAACATCACCCCCGTGTGCAGTGCTATCGAGGCACTGAGGTTCGTCGTCACATACTGTTCTGTCTGGTTCACCGTCACTTTCACCTTTGATCGGTTTGTCGCCATTTGCTGTCAGAAGTTGAAAACAAAATTTTGCACCGGGAAAACTGCGGCTGTGGTTCTAACAACAACCGGCGTACTATCTAGTCTGAACAACATACCCCGCTTCTTCATCTGGAAACCCAGAGCGATTATTGACAATGTACCGTGGCTTTGTAAACTTAAGAGCAATTATTTCACTGACCCCGGGTGGGTAGGGTATGCTTGGCTCGATACGGTTTTAATTCCGCTCCTCCCTTTCGTTATGATCCTCCTGCTCAACGCTCTGACAGTCAGACATATTTTAGTGGCCAGTCGCATCCGTAAGGGGCTGAAGGGTCAGAGCAAGGGGGAGAACCGCAGTGACCCGGAGATGGAGAGCAGGAGGAGGTCTGTGCTTTTACTCTTCACCCTCTCCGGCAGCTTCATCCTCCTGTAGATGACCTGCGTTGTGAATTTCATATATTACCAGGTCAGAGGAAATGGTTTCAATTTCAATGATTCCGAATGGATATTTCACGACGTCGGCGTTTTGTTGAGGAATTTCAGCTTGTGCACCAACACATTTATTTACGCGGTGACTCAGTCGAAATTCAGAGAACAGGTCATCAGCGCGGTGAAATACCCTGTCATCTTTTTGCTTCAGTTGATTAATAAAGACGCGCCCTGAGCGCAACCCAGATACAGCTTCAGTGTATCTAGCCCGGGCTCCAGATCGTCACATTCACTGTCTCGTCTCCAAGCTATTTCTCTCGAACGGTTGTCCCATTGAGATGCATATTGGGAGCAGCGGGCATATGGCTCACAAGAGGAAAACGAGAAGGAATGTCCATGTGTATCAGAGAGTGTGTGAGGGAGAGAGAGAGGAGAAGAAAATACTTCAACACTGAGAATCAGGTATACTCTGTCCACTCTATCCATGCTTTTCATAATCTTTTAAACCTCGATCAGATCTCCCCTCAGCCTCCAGCGATCCAGGCGAAACAAATGCAGTCTGTCCAGACTCTCGTGATAAGTCCTCTAAACCAGCCAGTGACCTTGCAAATCTCTTCTCCACCCTCCCCAAAACATCCTTTGTATAGCGGGGTGACCACAGCTCTATGCTACACTCCAATTCCGGCCGAACCAGCAGGTTATAAACCTGACCACAGCTCTATGCAATACTCCAATTCCGGCCGAACCAGCAAGTTATAAACCTGACCACAGCTCTATGCAATACTCCAATTCCGGCCGAACCAGCAGGTTATAAACCTGACCACAGCTCTATGCAATACTCCAATTCCGGCCGAACCAGCAAGTTATAAACCTGACCACAGCTCTGTGCAATACTCCAATTCCGGCCGAACCAGCAAGTTATAAACCTGACCACAGCTCTATGCAATACTCCAATTCCGGCCGAACCAGCAGGTTATAAACCTGACCACAGCTCTATGCAATAATCCAATTCCGGCCGAACCAGCAGGTTATAAACCTGACCACAGCTCTATGCAATACTCCAATTCCGGCCGAACCAGCAGGTTATAAACCTGACCACAGCTCTATGCAATAATCCAATTCCGGCCGAACCAGCAGGTTATAAACCTGACCACAGCTCTATGCAATAATCCAATTCCGGCCGAACCAGCAAGTTATAAACCTGACCACAGCTCTATGCAATACTCCAATTCCGGCCGAACCAGCAAGTTATAAACCTGACCACAGCTCTATGCTACACTCCAATTCCGGCCGAACCAGCAGGTTATAAACCTGACCACAGCTCTGTGCAACACTCCAATTCCGGCCGAACCAGCAGGTTATAAACCTGACCACAGCTCTATGCAATACTCCAATTCCGGCCGAACCAGCAGGTTATAAACCTGACCACAGCTCTATGCAATACTCCAATTCCGGCCGAACCAACAGGTTATAAACCTGACCACAGCTCTATGCTACACTCCAATTCCGGCCGAACCAGCAGGTTATAAACCTGACCACAGCTCTATGCAATACTCCAATTCCGGCCGAACCAGCAGGTTATAAACCTGACCACAGCTCTATGCAATACTCCAATTCCGGCCGAACCAGCAGGTTATAAACCTGACCACAGCTCTATGCAATACTCCAATTCCGGCCGAACCAGCAAGTTATAAACCTGACCACAGCTCTATGCAATACTCCAATTCCGGCCGAACCAGCAGGTTATAAACCTGACCACAGCTCTATGCAATACTCCAATTCCGGCCGAACCAGCAGGTTATAAACCTGACCACAGCTCTATGCTACACTCCAATTCCGGCCGAACCAGCAGGTTATAAACCTGACCACAGCTCTATGCTACACTCCAATTCCGGCCGAACCAGCAGGTTATAAACCTGACCACAGCTCTATGCAATACTCCAATTCCGGCCGAACCAGCAAGTTATAAACCTGCAGCGTAATCTCCTGCCTTTTCAACTCAATGCCTCGACGAAGCATTCAATAAGTCTTCATAATCACCTTATCGACCTGTATCGACACTCTCAGGGAGATATGACTATTGATCCCAACATCTCTATGCTCAGCCACTCTATTATTAATCTTGTCTTTAACCATATACCATCTCCTTGTATTTATCGGAGTTAACTTCCATCTGCCACTTCTCAGCCCGTGTCTATATCGTACTGTATTCTTTACACTGTCTAAAGCCTCATCAATCAGACATCATCCGCACATTTACTTATCCACCAATCCGCATCTTCATCCAGCTTATTCATACCCACCCAGCTCTAATTACAGGTTTCCGGCTGGAAAAAGTCCCTTCAACCGCTAATCTCTGCCTTCCATGAACCGAGCAGTTCTGAATCCAAACAGCCAGTTCGCTGTGGACTCCCTGCGTCTTAATCTTCTGGACTCGCCGACCATGCGGGATTTAGTCAAACATTTAACTGAAATCCACGTAGACAACATCCATGATTGTGCCCTGATCAGTCTGTCTTATCAACGAGTCAATAAATGTAATCAAGTTGCTGAGCCCAGAATCTGTCAGGCACAAATACATCTTGGGTCTCCATACTTAAGCCATTGGATTCCGAAATACACTATTGTATTCGCTTCCACTGCCGCCGTCGGCAGTGTATTCCACACACCCACCACTCTGTTGAGAAATAAATACCTTTGACATTCTCTCGGTACCTATTTCCAATCACCTTAAAACTATGCCTCTCGTGTTAGCCAGTTCAGCCTGGGAAAAGCCTCTGACTATACATGCATTCAATGATCCTCTTCATCCTATAAACCTCTATTAGTTCACCTCTCAAACTCAGTCGCTCCAAGGAGAAAAAGCTACGTTCAAGCAATCTATTCTTATAGAGTACTGCTCCAATGCTGGCAACAGCATTGTAAATCTGCTCTGCACTCTCTCTACAGCATCCACATCCGCATGCACCACAGATTAATGTGTAACCCCAAATCCAGCGAGACAACCTAATCCGCGACCATCAGCAAACCCGCGTGCACCCCTTTTCAGTAACATACAGTATCTCGGCGTTTTGGAAAAAGGGAATACCCGATTCTTTTGTTGGATTGGCTTGTGAGTGGTATTCGGCAACAATGAACATTGACGAATTCCTGGCATCGCCAGACCCAGAGTTGTTAGCGAAGGCGAAAAGAAAATGATGTATTTGAGATTGCTAGCAGGTTGGAACTTAAAGGTATTTCGAAATTTACAACAAAGCCTGTTATTCAGAGGAACACTATATAGATCTGGATGTGTTTGATGAAACGATTTTAGATCAATTCCCTGTAAGTAAAGCAGCGACACAGCTACAATTGGAACAAGTAGCGTTAGAAAAGCTTAAAATAGGTGAGTTAAATCAGAAACAATTGGAAGCGAATTTGGAATTAAGTCGATTAGAAGCTGAAAATAAAAAGAGAGAACTTGAACTTGCGGTGATGGAATTAAGGTCCGAGAATCAGTCGTCTGGTTCTAGAAAAACGTTTATTGTTAGCCAGGAAATTAAATTGGTCTCTACTTTTAATGAAACAGATGTAGAGAAATATTTTCAACATTTTGAAACTGTTGCTCTGATTTCAGAGTGGCCGAAAGAGAAATGGTCAGTGTTGTTGCAGAGTGCAATTAAAGGCAAAGCACAACAAGTATGCACAGCTTTAACTGCTGAGCAAGCACTTTATTATGATACTGTGAAACTGCACATATTAAAGGCGTATGAGTTAGTTCCGGAGGCATACAGAGAAAGATTCAGAAATTTGATGAAATCTGAGGAAAAAACTAATGTATCAAATTAAAAGAACAAGTTCTACCGGATAGTGAAATTGATAAGGAGCCTGTAGGATATTATTTTGAGAAAGGGGTATAGATGAGGGAGAGGAGACCACCTACAATTCTTGCAAGTGATGAATGGAATATTGTCCACCAGGTAGTTGTTTCTAAAGTTTATCAAAACGAGGTTTTAACTTTAGCCCATAGTGTGCCCTTGGGTGGACATCAAGGGGTAAGGAATACTGTGGACTAGATTTTAAAACACTTTTACTGACCTGGTTTGAGAAAAGATGTGGCGACGTTTTGCAGAAAGTGTCATACTTGCCAAATTGTGGGTAAACCTAATCAAGTTACTCCAGTGGCCCCACTGCAACCTATTCCCGCATTCGGTGAACCGTTTTCCATAATTATTATAGATTGTGTAGGATCATTACCAGAAACAAAATCTGGCTGTCAGTACTTGCTGACTATCATGTGCACTGGGTCTAGGTTTCCAGAGGCAGTAACACTTAGGAATATAACAACTATAACTGCAACAAAGGCTCTTATAAAATGTTTTACTTATTTTGTGTTGCCTAAGGAAATACAATCTGATCAAGGCAGTAATTTTATGTCTGGATTGTTTCAACAGATAGTTTATAAACTGGTAGCGAAGCAGATCACCTCATTTGCATACCATCCAGAATCGCAAGGAGCCTTGGAGAGGTTCCATTCTACCCTCAAGACCGTGATTAGGACGTATTGTGTGGAAAATGAAAATTATTGGGATGAGGGTATACACTTCGTTCTATTTGCAGGAGATTGGGGCTGTGATGACAAATGGATCAGCAGGAGCAGATTTGATGAGCCTAATTCTGCTCCTATTTCTTATGGTCTAACAGCTACAACTGATCTAAATTCCACTCCACGCTTCGCCAGTCTTTTATGCTGTTTACAACACTACCGGTTTCCACATCATCTACTAGTCTATTAGCACACATATCCGCAATTCCAAATTGTTTTTATTCACATACATTAGGTAATATACATATTACATAGTTTGGATGCTCAGACTGTATTTGACAATCCGCGCATTGGAGAGCGAGTTTATAACTCTGGTGGGAGAAAGCGATGTTGGGAAAGGCGATGATGCAGCAACACTGGGGAGGGGGGGACGCGGAGGGACTTGGGACAGATGGCAGAGGAGGAATCAGAGAGAAGAGTGTGTGATGCTGATGATAATGCAGTCATGTCCATCCCTGAGACACCAAACAAAGGTCACTTGATTCCAATCAGTTGGCTTGTTCATCATTACAGAACGCCTCTCTGTGCTTCCCACTCCCTCCACTGTCACTTCACCTTTTCCCAAACAAGACCCCTTCTCGCCGCCACTTCACACTCAATTCCACAATAGTCCCATGTCGGAACACCGTTTTCCATCTCTGACATGTTAAGGAATTGTTTTTTTTTCGACAGCAGAAGGCTTCTATAAGTCTGAAATGCTTGCATAGTACTCTATATACGTATAGCCCACCCCGTCTGGAGATTTCAATCATCCATGGCGACAGGTGAGGTATCAGAGGATTAGAGGATAACAATTATTGTTCCGCCGTTTTATAAAAGACTGACGAGGCCAAGTCTTCGTCTATTTTTCAAGATCAGGATGTATGGATCATCAAAGAATACATAGATTTTACAAATTAGAGATGTCCTTGTTTGCAGATTACCACAATGGAAGTAACGCAAAAGATTCCAATTAAAAGAAAGTAATGATTTTTTTAAAGACCATCAAGAGAGAATAAACATGAATCATGTGGAAAAATGAGGCAAACAACAGCATTCTGAACCAAAATTGAACCAAAACAGAACCAAACCCGATTCGAACCCCGGAGCAGCCCAAAACCTCACTTATCCGTTCATCACGCAGCGGGCATGGAGCACAGCAGCACAGACACTCTTATATACTCAACGCCATGGCGATCTCGTGCGGAAATGAGCCTCAAACGGGAAACAGACTGTCACACTCTGGAAGAGACGATGGGTACGTTGATGTGTGGGGAGTTTGATAACTCTACATCCAATCCCTAAGAATCTTCTCCAGAAACGTGTCTACCCCTAACGTGACTCTATATTTTCCAGGATTATCCATCCCCCTTCTTAAATAACAGAATAAGATTGATCAGCGCCTTTCTGAGATCTTACTTGTGGCTACAGAGAACACAAATATATTGGTCAAGTCACTAGTGATGGCATTTCCTGCCTCTCTCCAGAATCTGCAGTATATCCTACCAGGCTCTGAGTAAATAATCTACCTTACTGCTCGATAAGAGACCACACACTACCTCCTTTGTGGTCCTGTACTGATACAAATTTAAAAGGCATTGTGATTAAGTATAGGATAGGAAAGGTTTAGTTAAAGACTCCCGCAGCAGGGAAAATAACCTTTCAGCACCTGTGCCCATGTGACTATTCAAGCTAACTCATGCCCAGAGGAAATGGCTCACACGCAGGCAGATGGGACAATTTTGGTGGGCACCAGTGCAGCCTGGAAGGGCCACTCTCAATGCTGAAACTGGAGGATTTCATCCGAAACTTCGACAGTATTCCTCCCAGGAGATTGTGCCTGACCTGGTATGTTTCTTAAACTGTTGCATTCTAAACAAAGTATATTTTGTGCAGCAGGTCTCCAGAGGAGATTCACCAGGAGTGTGGAGGATCGTAGTTCATAACTCCCGGAGTGCCTGCTGCCGGCTGGTGGCGCAATTTTCTCTGCATCGGCGGAGGCTGAGGAAGGTCTGGCAATCATCGCCGGGACAGACACTCGGAAGTGTGGACGGAGAGCCACCCCGTCCGTGTAGATGCCGCGGCCGACGACCACCGACAGCAGTATCGCTGAACTCCGCCATAGCGATAGAGCAGAAGAGGAGGGTTTGAGTTTGGGGGCAGATTTCCACCAGGCCTATCGTAGTTCAGACCCTTCACTGTCCCCTGCTGTCACTGGCAGAGGACCCTGTCGGTCAAATGAGATGATTAGTTAATGTGAATTTCAGTCATGGAGAGAGGTAGGAATGTGAAAACAGCAACTGTGTTGCCTCAGGAAAATAGAGGCGGATCAGTTCAACAGGTTAAAGTGCAGTTGGGTGTGTCTTATGCAGAGACCTTGCAAAAAGTTATTCCCTGACTCTGACTGCTAAACTTAATAAAGTGTTCCGAGTCAGAGGATAGACTCTGAACTGGTGGATACAATGGAGTTTGTGATGTTAGTAATGGATGTGGTGAATTGTACTGATCAGACATCTCGTCCTACTGGCAAAAAAATAAAATGATTGTGAAAGCTGCAGAAAGGTATCTCGGTGTAACCAGTGTTATGTTGGAAGCTGTAAATGAAGATCTGATGGGTGGAGTATCTGCATCCTAGTCTATCCCAGCCTGATTTTTCATTGTCAACACATTAAGAAGTCTGCTTCCCATTTGTCAGAATCCCCCGATGTTTTGAGTATTCAGGAAAAGAGATTATCTTCACATTTAAGTTTTTCTGTGCAGGATTATATTGTCGTTTGGCGTGATTGGTCATTTGATAGAGAGGTCGTGCTGACAGTTTTATAAGAAAGGAGGGAGGGTGTAGAGTTGTGAATGCGAATGAACCGTATGTGGGATTTGCTGTAGAAATATTTGATTCGGCAGGTAGTTGTATTAAACTGAATATGGTTTACAACGCTTGTGGAAAACTTTCTACTGAGTTCTGAGAAAGTATATTTTGTTCTCGCTCACGAAGAGTTGTATGCTGCTGAGATTTTAATGCAGTTCGCTGAGGGTTTGTTTGCGGACTGGTGGTAATGGTTTGATTAAAGAACAGTTCTTCAACTTGTGTGACTGAATGGGCACGAGATTTAATATTCACAGTAGTTCTATAACCGCTGCAAAATGTTGACGAAGATGTGTATTTTTACAATGTAAGGTTATGTCACATTATTCAGCAAACTGAGATGGAAGTGATTCCCAGGACAAACAGAATTAATAGGAGAAAGGCTGTATCACTGTGGACTGAGGAGTGTGCAGAGGCGATTAGGGAGTGGGACAAGACGTTTAGGAAAGTGAAGAAGTATCAGTGTCCCAGTAACCTTATTAAGTATAAAAGGGTAGAAGCCGTGGTGAGGAAAGTGGTGAAGATTGCGAAAAAGATTTTCTGGGGACATACTGTAACAATATTGCAGGGGATTGGTAGGCCAGACGTCACCAGGACAGGATGATACATGTTATTGTTTGGTCAGATAAATGGGGATGCAGGCATATTTCGGGGTTTGCCAGTGAATCTAGTGGTGCGGACGGGTTTGGCGGAGCATCCAGCTTTGCGGATGTGCTCAGCTTCAGGGGTATGTCAGCGAATGCATGAGTGCACAAGGATTTCGTGGTGTCGGATGCTTTGGGGTGGACACTGATTTGAAGGTTCAATGAGGGTTTTCTGGAGAGCACAGAATTGTGGATGCAGACTGATTTGCACAGAGTTGGGTGTGTTGGCGGATTTGGGGGTGAACACTAACCTGGGTGAGCCGGGGCATCTGGAGGTGTGTCGGATTTCAAGGTTTTTCCGTTTATCCATACTTTAATAAAAATGCAATGTCAACTTTGACCTTTGTTCTTCCTATGTTTTAAATGGAGACAACCTTTTTTGTGAACTGTTTGAAATGATTCTTGCTCTGCACAATCTAATGTGCATATAGTGGTGCCTCATGATTTGGCGCTGCGACAGGTCTTGAAGTTATTTCTTTTGTACATAGACTACTAATAAATGCAATTTGAATTATGCCCTCTGTTCTTGTCTTTTTTAAAATTGTTCAGGCAGCCATTTTGTGAAGTATTGGAACTGTGCAGTTTGGGGAGACAGATGAGAAGGGACTAAACCAAGGGGGATAAAGTGAATTGGAGATGGACACGTGCATAGTCCGGCAGAGTCCGGCAGAGACAGTCAGTCTATCCACACACAGAGACACAAAGGTTTTTTTGGAGCCGGCTGGATTCGAACTCGTGAACCTTCGCTCCGAATAGTGTTCGTGATTCAATACAATTTCACGAGCTACAATGGCATAATTTACTTCAATATTTTGTGTCTCATAAATGGTTACTTTGAAGTGCATATTTACACTGGAAGCCCATTTAATTGCTAAGATAACTCGGACGGTTCAGTCACCTGCTTTGGGACAAATTAGTTCCCAATAGTTCACATTAATTGAATAGTTTAATCCCCATCCGTCACCGCGGGAATTTCACTTGTCTGATGTAATCGATTTGTAAATAATTTTAAAATCTTTATTTTTAAATCTGTTGAAATCTGTCCCTGTGGAGTCACTGAATTGTATTAAAAACCCGAGGCATGTGCTGCCTCAGCATTTCATTCCGAGAGATCGCGTGTAACACAGGGGGGCCAAATCACTGGACAGAGAAAATGTCTGCATTGTTGGATATGTACATGAGTGTGGAGAAAATATTGTACGTGTTCATTGCCGTTGTTGGAGTTCCCGGTGAGTGAGCAGAGGGATTCATGTTTGGAATTTCTGATTGTTACCGGTGTGAACCTATTCATGATCATTTTACAATCTTCCAACTTGAAGATCATTGCACAAATATCCGTCAGAGATATCGATCCTGTCAAATCGACTTTCCGATTTTTCATATTCAATGACAAAGGGAACTAAACCTCTGTCTCTCCTCTAACTCACGGGATCGACTCAAACGCTGTTCTTGCCTTTAATGATACCTTGTCCAGATTTGTCCCAGTGCTGAGGACAGGTAGCTCTCCGAGAAGGTGTGACGGGGGGTGGGGGGTTCATTGTCAGGTTCACTGTTTCTGAGTTATTGATCAAAGAGACCCCCTGGTGCTGTGTTTCGGTCTCCCTGTGGAGTCTGTCACAATCGTATCCCGCTGCCTTTTGGTCAATAGTTTGGTCTGATCACCCGATCTATTGTCCAGGGATCTGCTCACGTGTGTTATCGAATTGAACTGCGGTGTAGAATTAATCCGTTAACTGAGTCACTCAGTCTCTGTTTGCTAATACTGTTTCCAGTATTTCAGTGTGTTTCTCCCCTCTGTATCTCATCTTGGAAACATCAGATGCTGATTTTCCAGAGTCCTAGTCAGTCACGGTTAAGTCAGTGAAACCGGCCCCATCAGCGACTGGAATCGGGATCAGCAGCGATCGTTGTTGCTCATTCAGCTCGTTTATATCGCCGACGACTGCCCACACATTGCTTTATCTCCACACTGAGGAAAACATTTCAAAGATAGTGTGACCCGTCTGGTGCTAGATTAGCAGCCGTTCACAGACATCTTTAGCTGCAACTCGATCCGGTGTTAATTCCCGGATAATGTGTAAAGTAATGCCCAGTGTCTGGTTCTCTCCCTCTCTCTCTCTCTCTCTCCAGTGAATGTAGTGGCGATTGTGATCCTGTCTCGCGGAAAGTGCGGCCTCTCTACCTGCACCACTCGCTACCTGGTGGCCATGGCAGCGGCGGATCTACTGACCATTGTCACCAGCGTCATTTTGTGTGAAATCAGAATCTATTACTTCCGGTGGAGTTTTCTGAGCATCACCCCTGTGTGCAGTGTTATCGATGTACTGAGGTTCACAGCAGCACACTGTTCTGTCTGGTTCACCGTCGCTTTCACCTTTGACCGGTTTGTCGCCATTTGCTGCCAGAAACTGAAAACAAAATATTGCACCGGGAAAACTGCGGCTGTGGTTCTAACAACAACCGGCGTACTGTTCTGTCTGAAAAACATTCCCCGATACTTTACACTGGAACCCTGGATGATCATCGACAATGTACCGTGGCTCTGTGAACTCGTGGACAATGTTTTTACTGACCCCGGGTGGGTAGGGTATGACTGGTTCGATATGGTTTTAACTCCGTTCCTCCCTTTCGCTGTGATCCTGCTGCTCAACACTCTGACAGTCAGGCACATTTTAGTGGCCAGTCGGGTCCGTAAGGGGCTGAAGGGTCAGAGCAAGGGGGAGAACCGCAGTGACCCGGAGATGGAGAGCAGGAGGAGGTCTGTGGTTTTACTCTTCACCCTCTCCGGCAGCTTCATCCTCCTGTGGATGACATACGTTGTAAATGTCATATATTATCATGTCTCAGGAAAAGGATTCGATTTCAATGATTCTGAAAGGATCTTTCACTACGTCGGGTTTTTCCTGATGGATTGCAGCTGCTGCACGAACACAGTTATTTACGCGGTGACTCAGTTGAAATTCAGGGAGCAGGTGATCAGCGCGGTGAAATATCCCGTCACTTCGATGCTTCAGTCGATTAATGGCGCCGCATCCTGAGTAGTCGCCAAAGGCGGCGGCAGAGTCTCCAGCCCGGGCTCCAGCTCCTCAGATTCACCGCCTGATCTCCCAGGTGTTATTCCCGGGCGGATTGTCCCATCGACCGGCAGTCCGGGACGTTAAGCTAGTGTGTGTGTGGGGAGGGGCAAAGCACCGTCAGAGCCTCATTCTTCCCCCAAGAAGCCAGACAAAGAACTACTCCGGAATGCCGCCCGCACATTCGTCTGCGGATATGTCCATCTGTTCCCATTCCGCTCACCAACTTCACTGTCAGACATTCCCACAAGACGGCGCGGGTCGAGTCAGATGCTCATTTACTAACCCAATGCGAATCACACCAGTCTCCGCCATCTCGTTTAATGATTGGCAAAATCAAGACACTCCAACTTGAAGGCGCATTCCCGTTATCAACTGGACTGGACAATGATGTAGAGAACTTGGAAATAAAATCCTCGCTGTTCTGTATTCTAGTGAAAGCTAAATTAGCCCCAACAAATCCTTGTAATGAAACACAATACTGCTAATTATTTAAAGTCACACCCATGACTTAAGAAAGCGGTTAAATGAAATCAATCAAGCCCACCAAAATTGCAATGAAGTCTGTATGATTTCTTTCCTGATATGCTACACCCTGAAATAGCATTCCGTTTCTTAATGGAAAAACCTACCCGATCCAGAAACATGTTTTGAAACAGGACAAAAGGAATAATTAAGCTTAGTAAGTCATGGCGATATAATTCCTTCCCTTCTTGTTTCTCCCATAAACCCTGCACTTGTATGTTCCCAGACCAGTTCATCTCAATATAATTCCGTCCGTTCTTGTTTAACCCCTTTCTCCCCATACACCCAACACGTTTATGTATTCTGTAAAGGTGTACCCATTTTCCCATCAGTCTTTCCATCAGCTCCTAATTCTCAACATACATAACTCTGAACTTCTGATTTGTTAAGTGAAAGGTCTTCATCCACAGTTCAATTTTTGTAACTTATAGTCAACCCACTCATTCCCCTCAATACCTCTGTGTTCAGGGACCTATAAGAAGGAAATATATAAACAAGTACTTGAATATGAATTAATTCTTGGTGAGTTTCCAACAGTAAATCTGACCGACTGCTAGAATAACGTGTTTAAGAATCATCAAAACATAAAAGTAATCTGAACAATTATAACGTTACGTGGGAAGAAATTACTTCACCAACCTTGAGCCTAAAACGATGGCAACCAATTCTGCGGTATGTACTGATAAATGGTTGCAAAGTAATTTTTCTATCATTGTCTATACTTCAGGCACAAAAATGGGCTACTCCAACATTCCCAGTTAACATTCCGTTCCATCTGTAAAAATGTTAAAAACTGGACATGATTAGGGTAACGCTTAGGGCTATCGGCTTGTATTTGTCTCGGGGAAAATCCGTCCACCCACCAAACCGTGTCTCCCGTTTGCGTGGATGCTGTGTAATGCACACTGGTACAAACGCTCACAATCAATATCAGACAGCACACTGTACGTTTTACAGATTACTCTTTATAAATCCTACTGAAACTAAGTAATTAATAACGATACAATATAAAAAGAAAGAAAAGGGCCCCAAAACTTTTCTTAGAGTTCAATCAGTTCTTGCACAACCATTGGAGCTCAGTTATCGAAGCCTTCTGTCCACCATTCGATCTTCTCCGACCTCCTCGACCCGCCGCCTGGGACAAACCTGGGACCAAAGTGTCCAACACGTCCTTCCTCTTCGGTTCTCCTCCCGAAAAACCCGCGCACTGACTCCAGGCTCCCAAACATACAGATAGAACAACATCGCTTCCAGTGGTTAGTTCCTCCGTTATCAATAAGTATAACCCAAACATTCCAACTAAACAGAGCATTACCAAATCAGTTACCTACAAAGAAGCCTTTTCATTATAACGCTACAGAGAAACCATTTTATATATGTAGTTAACAGTTAACATTACAGTTAATAATCTGAGAACCGCGCAGACTCCCCCCTCCGGCAATAGTTGGGAGAACTTCACCTTCTTGTCAAATCTCCTCTTATTTCCCCGATTCTGCTCCTCGGCCGCCTTCCCAGCTCATAAACTCTTTGTAGTACTTTCTTCATATCAGACACATAATTCAAGTTGGGCTTCGGCGATACTTTACCTGCATCCGTCCCAAATCAGAGGTCAATGGGCAACCTTGCCTCGCACCCAAATATCAAATAGTCGGGCGAGTAGCCAGTAGCTTCATTTCGGGTACAGTTGTAACAGTGAACCAGATGCCCAATTTGTTGACTCTATCGGCTCTTTTTGCTAATCTCCAGAGTTCCCAACATGTCTAACAGGGTCCGATTAAACCTCTCCGGCCGGGGATCGCCCTGCGGATCACAGGGTGTCGTCTTCGATTTCTCAACCCCCAACATACCCAGTAGCTCGTAGATGAGCTTACTCTCAAACTCTCGTCCCTGGTCACTATGTATCCACCGGGGAAGGCCATAACGCACAAAATACTTCTCCCACAGCACTTTCGCCATCGTAGTCGCCCTTTGCTACTTGGTAGGGAACATCTCCCTGAATGGGGTGTCCTCAGTCACTCGGATGTTATAGCGAGTGCTCTTGTAGCAACCGACATCAGACCCGACAGGAGAAAAAAACGTCTTCCAGCTTCAACATCTTCTCCAGCAGCCTGCGTTTCCACTCCGGCGGCACAGGAGAGTCCCCAATGTTAAAGGCCTCAGCGATCAGCTTTCCTCGGTTTCCCAATCCTTCCCCCCGCGTAGGCCTCACAGGGGCGCTAGACATTACCATCACCGGAAACAAATGCCCCAGCGGCATCCCGCTCTTAAAGGTGATTTCTCTCTCCGTAGTGTTCCTGACACTCACCGCTATCCGCCTGGCATCTACCACCGAGGGCCTCGGCACTTCGGGCCTCACCAGCACCCCAGCCGGAAATCGTGTCTCCCCCTCGAGGTCTTCCGGGGCTTCCACTAAACGGGCCTCGCCATCAGGCACTCCGGGAAATCTGGGGAAGATGTCCCATCACTCTTGCTACTTCCCTGGGCCTTATTATCACAGGCTTCGACTGGGTCCATCACACAGTCCCTCGTTTAAATTCAGTCTCCGGCCCGGGTCCCCGAAGAGTTCTCACGCGTCCTCTCCTGGCAGGCCCCCATGAGCCTCCGCACCACAGGGGTGTTGGTCCCCACCAGGATTGAAGCGCCCCCGCCCCGTCTCAACCGGGTCCGGACAAACCAGCACTAACGTCTCCAAAACTTCAGACACTCCCTCGTCGGCTTCTGTAAACTCCAGTTTCACTGACAAATACCCGTCATTCGGATAATCTCCAGCACTGACGCCCCAGATCTTCAGAGCACGGAATGGGGTCAATGGCAAATGCTTTAAGTATTGATTGTAAAACGAACGGTATAGTAGTGTGACCTGCGACCCGGTGTCAGTATGGCTTTAGCATGGATTCCCTGTATCCATAGTGACACACTGCAGCGGGGTCCCACTAATCCTTCCGGAATCGGGTCTTCTGCTTTCAGGGGTTCCTTGGTACATTGCTGGGAACGCGTTCCCTTAGAGACACCAGGTCGTTCCCTCACTGGGTCCCCTCCAAGTTTCCCGACACCTCTCCCTTCTTGGACACCCGGGGACTCGCCCTCCTAGAGGCTTCCGGCCGCACACATTCCCGCCAGAAGCGGCCCTCCTCCCCGCAGTTATAGCACACCCCCTGCCTCTCACAGTCTCTCCGGAAGTGTCCCTCTTTTCCACAGATATAGAACACGCTATTAGTCGCCCCTTTTCTCGCTGACCTCCCACCACTCGCAGCATCCTGCGCTGTCCGTCCTCTGGGGGGCGAAGCCCGCCCTACCGACCCCTCAGCCTTCAGCTCGGCCACCACCTCCTTTATCAGTTGCCGGGTGGAGCCCAATCCTCTCCCATCCCTACCGGGGGCTACAACTGAGGATCTCACCCTGCTGACAGAGCCCTCCCGAGGCCTCAACGAGCGCTCATCCCCCTCACATCTCTGATCAGTTGAACGAACGTCGGAGGAGGTCGCGTTTTATAAGACTGCCGGAGACTCCAAGCAATCTAGTCCTCGGCCTGGGTACCCCGAAATATCTGATCCATCCTTAACTGATCCACCTGTTCAGCTCGAATGGCCCCCGGCGCCGCAATCCATTAAGCTGTCTCTCTAGCCGATAAAAGGTACGCAGAGAGCTTCTCACCCTCCTCCTGATACATGTTTTGACACTCCCCGAGGAGCTCCCAGTCAACCGAAAAGCACTTTCCAAAGCCTCCATATAGTCCTTCAGAGTGGCCAAAAGCTGGTTAACCTTCACACCTCGCACTATCCCAGCCGCCTCTCCCCGCAAACGTTCAACTAATCTCTGTCGCTTTTCCTCATCCGAGCACTGACAATCCCTCAACAACTGTGACGTTTGCTCAACCCATGTCTCATAATCCTCCTCACCCTCGGGAGGGGGCGTTATCCCCGAGAAAACTCTTAACTTCTGGCGGGGCCCCTCTGCCCTTCTCGCTAAGGAGGTAAGTGCAGAGGCCAACTCAGAGCTCTCGCCTTTCACGGTGGAACGGGAACTGACCAACTTTTGCAAATCTGACAACTCTTTGCCTTCATCCTCCAGCACCGAAAGAATCCGCTCCCTGAGATCTCCTCCCCTCCTCTGCAGGCAACTTTGCTCGCTGAGCTTTGGCCCCTCCCTCCCCGACACTCTGCAGGCGCCATGGCCCCGCCTCCCCGGGGACGCCAATGTCCTCTGGCAACTCCGCCCCTGTTGTGTCCTCACTTGTCTACACTAACACTATATCTGTACCTGTCTCAAAAACAAATTTCCGTGATACAATCACCACCTTGCACAAAGTTTTAACTGCACTCAATCCTCGAAGTAACGCTTCATCCGGTACGCCGGTCTCCACCCCCCTTCAGCACGCACGCATTGCTCTCTGCCATCTTCGCAGCCGCACACCATCGCCGAAAAGCAGCTGCCGCCATGCCAACCGTATTTTATATACGCAGAGGGGTCACCAGCATCCAGAAATTCAATCCGGGACGAGCACCCCACATGTGTGAGTTGAAGAAAACGGGGATCATCGCTGGGTTCCGAAGCATCGATGCGTTCCCATTAGTAGAGGGCAGGAAGCGGAAAGTGAGCGTACGGATGTTTGTGGACTATAGGACACTGAGCAGGCGCACAGTTCCTGACCAGTATATGGTTCCGAGGGTCGAAGGTAAGAGGCCAATAGTAGTGGCCCGAAAGAACGGAAAGGTACGCATGTGTGTGGACTATAAGACCCTGAACCGGCGCACTGTCCCTGACCAGTATACGATCCCGAGGGTCGAGGTAAGAGGCCAATAGTAGTGGCCCGAAAGAACGGAAAGGTACGCATGTGTGTGGACTATAAGACCCTGAACCGGCGCACTGTCCCTGACCAGTATACGATCCCGAGGGTCGAGGTAAGAGGCCAATAGTAGTGGCCCGAAAGAACGGAAAGGTACGCATGTGTGTGGACTATAGGACCCTGAACCGGCGCACTGTCCCGAGGGTCGAAGACGCGCTGGCCTGTCTGAGTGGAGCGAAGTGGTTTAGTGTGCTGGACTTGAGGCGTGGATATTACCAGATCCCGATGAGTGAGGCCGACAAAGAGAAAACCCCTCTTTTATTTTTTTTTTCAGTTTAAAATGATACCCTAGGGCATATCGGGAGCCCCTGCCACCTTCCAGAGGGTCATGGAGAAGACGGTGGAGGATATGAATTTGCTTGAAGTGTTGGTGTATTTGGATGATTTGCTAGTGTTTGGAGACACCTTGCAAGAACAGGAAGCGAGGCTACTGAAGGTGCTAAGTCGGCTGAAGGAGGAAGGGTTAAAACTCTCCCTGGGCAAGTGCCAGTTCTGCAAGACGTCTGTTCGCTAATTTGGACACATAATCTCGCGGGATGGAGTAGCTACATACCTGGCTAAAATAGAAGCGGTGACCACGTGGCAGAGGCTCCGGACGATGAGCGCTCTGTGCTCGCTCTTGGGGTTCTGTGGTTATTATCGGAGATCCGTGAACGGCTACGCCAAAGGGAGTCCCTCTTGAACCAGCTTCTGCGTCGTTACCATCCCTTGGGGAAGAAAGGAAAATGGGGATGGCAGTTTGGAGAATATCTCAACCCGTTGGAGCCCTTCCGACTGAGGTGTGATGCAAAATGTGAAGAGGCTGTTAAATCGCTGAAAGAGTTACTGACCCAGGCAACAGTGCTGGCTTTTACTTATATCCTGACTGGATGCTACAGGCCCTTCGGTGATTGGCGGCCTTGTCGGTATATGATCTCAGCCTGACGTACCGGCCGGGGAGCAGGAATGTCGATGCGGATGCTTTGTCACGACGGGAGCATGAGGAACAGGAGAAGGACGAGTAGTGGGAGAGCGTTCCTGCCCCTGGGGTGAAAGCCATGTGTCAGTTTGCTATCACCGTGAAGGTCGAGGTAAAGGGGAAGCAGGAACGAGCAGTGAACCAACTGGGGGCTTCTGATGACGACCTACCCCCAGTTTACTGTGACCTGACTACACTGAAGACTGAACAGTGGCCCTAATTCAGTTCGCGGTAAGTGGCTGATGCTCAGCGAGATGACCCGGTCATTGGCCCTGTTTGGTGCGCGGTGGAAAAGAGGGATGTGGCGTGGGCGGAGAAGATTTTGGACATTCGGGGGTGGAGTAGAGCTGTGGATCGCTCAAAGACAGGTTTTACTGACCCCGAATGAGGGCGGAGGTTGAAGAGTATTGCCAGTCGTGCATTCGCTGCATACGCCGGAAGACGCTGCCTGTGCAGGCTGCTCCGTTGTCACACTTGCAAAGTGAGGGGCCGCTGGACCTGGTGTGTATGGATTTCTCAGCCATGGAACCCGATGCCAGCAATACGGCGAATGTCTTATTCATCAAAGACCACTACACCAGCTATGCTCAGGCGTTTCCTACCAAGGATCAAAGGGCGACTACGGTGGTGAAAATGCTATTTTGTGCATTATGGCCTTCTCCGGCGGATACATAGTGACCAGGGACGAGAGTTTGAGAGTAAGCTCATCTACGAGCTACTGGGTATGTTGGGGGTTGAGAAATCGAGGGCAACGCCCTGTCATCCGCAGGGCGATCCCCAGCCGGAGACCGAATCGGACGCCGAAGCCCTACTTGAAGTATGTGTCTGATAGGAAGAAAGAACTGCAAAGAGTTTATGAGCTGGCTAGGGAGGCGGCCGCCGAGCAGAATCGGGGAAATGAGAGGAGGCATGACAAGAAGGTGAAGTTCTCCCAACTATTGCCGGGAGATCGAGTCTTCATAAGGAATTTGGGACTACCTGGGAAACACAAGCTGGCTGATCGCTGGGCGGGCACGCCCTATGTAGTAGAGAGTCAGATGCCAAATCTACCGGTTTTCCCGGTGAGGCCCAAGGATGGGAGGGGGCCCGACAAGATCAAGATTCTCCATTTGAATCACCAGATGCCCCAGGACGGGATGTACAGGCAGAGCGGGAGCCCGAGGTGCCGGATGCACCTATACCAGGACTCTGCGGGAGAGTCGTGCCTGGGCCCAGACCCTGGGAGGGATATTGACTGGGAGGATGCTGACTCGGACGATTGGCACATGCTGCCGTTCGCTGACGCTCCCGTGATGGAGGGGGAGGATCCTGGCCCTTCCCCAACTGGGTTAGACGGGGTAAGGGGGGCCAGTAATGGGCAGTCGGGGGTACCACAGGGCGTTGGAATAAAGGATGTGGGGCCCAAGCAAGAGATAGAGAGTTCCGAGATGCAGAGGGGTTTGGGTGACCGCTCGCGGGAGGGTTCGCCTCGTAGCTCCCATCAGTCTCCCGTATTGTCGGAGGGGGAGGAGTTAGAGGAGGGAGTGCGCAGGCCTCAGAGAAGTAGGCACCCCCCAGACAGGTTGGCCTATGTGGCACCTGGGGAACAGGGTGTGATCTCCACTGTTTTGCGGAGTTATGTCATTGCTTTCTGCACTTCGATTGGACTGTGTGTTCTGCAGGAGGGGTTGGCGAATTATCTGAACGTCAAGAGGGCATGACTTAATTCAGTGGGGGGAGAATGCAGGCTTCTCAGATTATTAACTGTAATGTTAACTGTTAACTGCTTAAATAAAATGGCTTCTCTGTAACGTTATAATGAAATGGCGTCTTTGTGGGTAACTGATTTGGTAATGCTCTGTTTAGTTGAAATGTTTGGGTTATAATTGTTGATAACGGAGGAACTAACCACTGGAAGCGATGTTGTTCTATCTGTATGTGGGAACCTGGAGTCAGTGCGCGGGTTTTTCGGGAGGAGAACCGAAGAGGAAGGACGTGCTGGACCCTTTGGTCCAAGGTTGGTCCCAGGCGGCGGGTCGAGGAGGTCGGAGAAGATCGAATGGTGGACAGAAGGCTTCGATAATTGAGCTCCAATGGTTGTGCACGAACTCATTGAACTCTAAAAACGTTTTAGCGCCCTTTTCTTTCCTTTTATATTCTATCGCTATGAATTATCTAGTTCCAGTCAGATTTATAAAGTGTACTCTGTAAACGTGCATTGGGTGCTGTCTGATATTGTACGTGTGAGTTTGTACCAGTGTGCATTACACAGCATCTACACAAACGGGAGACACGGTTTGGCGGGAGAACGGATTTTCCCCTAGACATACACAAGCCGATAGCCCTAAGCGTTACACTAATCATTTCAAGTTTTTAACATTTTTACAGATGGAACGAAAAATAATTTAACTGGGAATGTTGGAGTAGCCCATTTTTGTGCCTGAAGTATAGACAATGACAGAGAAATTACTTTGCAACCATTTATCAGTGTATACAGTAGAATTGGTTGCCATCATTTTAAACTGAATGTTGGTGGAGAAATTTCTTCACACGTAACGTTATAATTGTTCAGATTACTTTTATGTTTTGATGACACTTAAACAGGTTATTACAGCAGTCGGTCAGATTTACTGTTGGAAACTCACCAAGAATTAATTCATATTCAAGTACTTGTTTATATATTTCCTTCTTATAGGTCCCAGAAGGAGGTATTGAGGGGAATGAGTGGGTTGACTCTAAGTTACAAAAATTGAACTGTGGATAAAGACCCTTCACTTAACAAATCAGAAGTTCAGAGTTATGTATGTTGAGAATTAGGAGCTTATGGAAAGGCTGATGGGAAAATAGGTACACCTTTACAGAATACATAAACGTGTTGGGTGTATGGGGAGAAAGGGGTAAAACAAGAACGGACGGAATTGTATTGACATGAACTGGAATGGGAACATGAAAGTGCTGGGTTTATGGGAGAAACAAGGAGGGAAGGAATTATATCCCCATGACTTACTATGCTTAATGATTCCTCATGCCATATTGAACATCAAGCTTCTGAATCGTGTAGGTTTTTTTCATTGCTATTTCAGGGTGAAGCATATCAGGAAAGAAATCATGCAGGCTTCATTGAAAATTTCGGGGGCTTGATTGATTTCATTTAACCGCTTTCTTAAGTCATGGTGTGACTTTAATGTAATTTGCAGTACTGTGTTTCATTACGTATAATCGATAGGATTTGTTGGGGGTAATTTACTTTTCATTAGAAAACAGAAGCAGTGAGGATTTTATTTCCCAATTCTCTACACCACAGTCCAGTCCAGTTGATAACGGGAATGCGCCTTTAAGATGGAGTGTCTTAATGTAGCCAATCATTAAACGAGATGGCGGGGACTGGTGTGATTCACATTGAGTTAGTAAATGAGCATCAGACTCGACCTGCGCTGTCTTGTGGGAATGACTGACAGTGAAGTTGGTGAGCGGAATGGGAATAGATGGACATATCCGCAGAGGAATGCGCGTGCGGCATTCCGGAGTAGTTCTTTGTCTGGGATCTGGCGGAATGAATGATGTTCTGACTCTCTTGGACGCTGCTTTGCCCCTCCCCACACACACTGAGGAGCTGGAGCACGGACTGGAGACTCTCCGCCGCCTCTGGTGACTACTCAGGATGCGGCGCCGTTAATCAACCGAAGCATTGAAGTGACGGGATATTTCACCGCGCTGATCAGCTGCTCCCTGAATTTTGACTGAGTCACCATGTAAATAAATGTGTTCGTGCAGCAGCTGCAATTGATCAGGAAATACCCGACGTAGTGAAAGATCAATTCAGAATCATTGAATTTGAATCCTTTTCCTGAGACCTGATAATATATGAAATTTACAACCGCCGTCATCCAAAGGAGGATGAAGCTGCCGGAGAGCGTGAAGAGTAAAACCACAGACCTCCTCCTGCTCTCCATCTCCGGGTCACTGCGGTTCTCCCCCTTGCTCTGACCCTTCAGCCCTTTACGGACCCGACTGGCCACTAAAATATGCCTGACTGTCAGAGCGTTGAGCAGCAGGATCCCAGTGAAAGGGAGGAACGGAGTTAAAACCGTATCGAGCCAGTCATATACAACCCACCAGGGGTCAGTGGAATAATGGTTCTTGGGAATACAGAACCACGGTACATTGTCGATTATCATCTGGGGTTCCCATATGAAGAATCGGGGAGCGTTTCTCAGACAGGACAGTACGCCGGTCGTTGTCAGAACCACAGCGGAAGTTTTCCCGGTGCAATATTTTGTTTTCAGTTTCTGGCAGCAAATGGCGACAAACCGGTCAAAGGTGAAAGTGACGGTGAACCAGACAGAACAGTCTGTGGCTGTGAAGCTCAGTACATCGATAACACTGCACACAGGAGTGATGTTCAGAAAACTCCGCGGGAAGTAAGACACTCTGATTCGATTTAAAATGACGCTGGAGACAATGGTCAGTAGATCCGCCGCTGCCATGGCCACCAGGTAGCGAGTGGTGCAGGTAGAGAGGCCGCACTTTCCCCGGGACAGAATCACAATCGCCACAACATTCACTGGAGAGAGGGAACAGACACTGGGCATTACAGAAAACATTCTCTGGGAACTAACATGGGATCGGGCTTTAGCTAAAACTCGGGAGTACTAGAGTCTGTAAATGGCTGCTAATCTAACACAGGAAGTGGGTCACACTGTCTCTGACCTGTCTTCTTCAGTGTGGAGATAAGATGATGTGTGGACAATCGTTGGCGATAAAAGCGATCTGCATGAACAACACCGATCGGTGCTTATCCCCATTCCAGTCGCTGATGGGGCCGGTTTCACTGAATTAACTGTGACTGACCAGGACTCTGGAAAATCAGCATCTGATGAGGCCGAGAAGGGATACAGAGAGGAGCAACACACACAAAACTGGAGGAACTCAGCAGGTCAGGCAGCATCCATGGAATTGAATCACCTTTCGTTTCTGGTCGAGACCCTCCTTCAGGACGAAGCTCTGCCCCGATTTATGACGGGTTTCAGAGGGAAAGAAGGAACCACTTAGTGACCTGTAGCTGAGTTGCTCCGTTAATGAACTAATTCTGCAGCGCAGTTTAATTTGATAACACACGGCCCCAGATCCGTGAACACTGGTTCAGGTGATTAGCCCCAATAACTGACCAACAGACAGTGGGGTCCGACAGGGACAGGATCCACAGGGAGACGTGAAGCACAGGACTAGGGTTTCCCTCTGGTCAACAAATTAGGAGAAGTGTGCTTCAGAACGCAAACATCTCCCAGTCACAACTTCCCGTAGAGATCCCTGGCCCCAGCATTGGGACATCTCTGGACAAGGTGTCATTCAAGGCAGGAACAGCGTTCTCTTCGATCCTTTGAGTTAGTGGAGAAAAATAGGCATAGTTCCAATTGTTGTTAAATATGGAAATTCAGAATGTGAAATTGACAGGATCGATATCTCTGATGGATATTTGTGCAATGATGATCAGGTTGTAAGCTTATAACATTATCTTAAACAGGTTCACACCTGTTAAAACACAGAAATAACGAACATGAAATGCTCTGTTCACTCACCAGGAACTCCAATGACGGCAATGAACATGTACAATATTTTGTCCACAGCGATATACCTATCTAACATTGCAGACATTTTCTCTGTCCAGTGATTTGTCTCTTTGTGCGACAGGCGATCTCTCGGAATGAAACATTAAGGCAGCACATGACTAGGGTTTTTAACGCCATTTAGTAATTCCACAGGGACAGATTTCAACAGATTTCAAAAATAAAGTATTTTAAATTATTTATAACCCAATTACGTCAGACAGGTGCGATGACAGATTGTGATTAAATTAATGAATAATATTTCAATCATTTGTGGGAGTTAGTTTATTGTAACAAATGCGACTGGACCGTCCCAGGTGTCTTATCAATTCAATGTGATTCCACTGTAAATATCTACTTCAATGGAACCATTTGTCTGACACAGAATATTGAAGTAAATTATGTCATTGTATTTTGTTAAATTGTACTGAATCACCTACTGCTACCATTCTCCTCAAGAGTATAAACTCTTGATGCAGTTTGTGCTTGTAGGACTCTACTGAGAGGACGTCGAAGAAAATGTCTGTTTGTGTTGATGAATAAACACAATTTCTGACATACTAAATCCTCCAATTGCTTCAGTGACTTAGTCACACACAGATCATTTGGATGCTAATCCAGGACCCATCCCTAACCCGAACATGCCATGAAATTGAGCAGTCTAGTGCGGGGGTATGTTTTAATCATGTCACTCCGTATTTGTCAAAGAACTGTAGAGGCGGATAAGAAAGTGCAGGTTTGAGTGTGTGTGTGTGTGTGTGTGTGTGTGTGTGTGTGTGTGTGTGTGTGTGTGTGTGTGTGTGTGTGTGTGTGTGTGTGTGTGTGTGTCTGTGTCTGTGTGTGTGTGTGTGTGTGTGTGTGTGTGTGTGTCTGTGTGTGTGTGTGTGTGTCTGTGTGTGTGTGTCTGTGTGTGTGTGTCTGTGTGTGTGTGTGTGTGTGTGTGTGTGTGTGTGTGTGTCTGTGTGTGTGTGTGTGTGTGTGTGTGGGTGTGTGTGTTTCTGTGTCTGTGTCTCTGCTTGTCCCTGCCTGACTATACACGTGCCCGTACACCTCCAATTCAGTTTATCCCCTTTGGTTCAGCCCCTTCCCATCTGTCTCCGCAATGCAGATGTTCTCGAATTCTCATTTTAAACGCTTCACAAAATGGCTGCTGAACCATAACAAAGAACAGAGGTCACAATTCAAATTTGTTATTAATGTCTGTAGAAATGAAACAACCTTGAGACTCGTCACAGCTCCATTTCAGCAGACAACCTAACATGCACATTAGATTATCCCGGAGCAAGAATCAGTTGAAACAGTTCACAAAATAGCTGTCTCCATTTTTAAAAAAACACCAGGAACAGAGGTAAAAGTTCATATTGAACTGATCATTATTGCATGAAAACGGAACAACCCTGAGTTCTGACACACCTCCAAATCCACCGGCTCCCCCAAGCCAGTGCTCACCCGCGAATCCGCCAACACCACCAACTCTGTGCAAATCAGTGTGAACCCACAAATCTGTGCTCAGTGGCAAAACTTCATTCAACCCTCAAATCAGCGTGCACCCCAAAAGCAACCTACACCCGCAAAATCCAGTGCAATTACACATTTTGTGACATACCCCTAAATCTGTGCATATCCTCAAAGCAACATTCGCCGCCAAATCCGTATGCACTCCCAGATTCACCGACAGCTCTCGAAATGTGCGCACATCCGCAAATCCGTGCGCACCCCAAATCCGTGCGCACACCTACACATTACACTCTCACCGAGCAGGAATCACTTCAACTACTTTACAAAATAGCTGCGTCCACCTTAAAAATAACAAGAACAAAGTTTAAATTCAAACACACGCCCAAATGCATATACGTCGTATAATCATTGACATCCCCCTAAATCTGCGTACCTCACGAAACCCATCTTTATCCCCTCATCAGTGGGTGTCCCAAATCCACCGACCTCCATATTCCCTGACAAACCAAGATGTCGGCTCACATTCTCCACTCCCTGTGCACACCCATATTCACCAAAACTCTCCTAAGTCAGAGCAATCCTCAAATCTGTGTGCACCCCCAAATCCGTGCCCACGCCGAACCCGCAAACACCCCCAAATCAACCGACATACCCAGATCCGTGCGCACCCCCAAATCTGTGCCCACGCCGAACCCGCAGACACCGCCAATTCCACCGACATACCCAGAACTGTGCGCACCCTCAAAGCCGCATGCAAACCACAAACTGCGTTCGTTCCCAATCTGTGTGCATCCTCAAATCCGCCGACACACCCAATTCTGTGCGGTGCCTCAGATAGATCTGCACACACTGTACACCCTCACATGGCAAAACTGTGGGCACCCCGAAATTCACTGACACTCCGAAATCGGTGTGCACACCCGTATTCGCCAACATGCCCTGAAGCGTCCGGACATCCGCAAATCAATGTACAGCCCTATTTCCATGTGTACCCCCAAACCCGCTGACATCGCCACAGACACTTTAGATTTTCCGAGAGCAAAACTCTTTTCAGTTCGCGAAATAATTGCCACCTTCTTAAAAATTCCAAAGTTCATATTGTGTTCATTATTAATATATCTTTGTGTTTCTGCATTTCTGAGTGTTTATACGAGTTCCCGTGTGTGTCTTTGTGTCAGAGAGGAGCTAGCAGACAACACTAGCGCTTTGTCGTGACGGCTTTGCTACTGAGAACACTTGGCGATGACAACAGAGGGATGTGTGTACACTTGTTCGGGGAACTATATAGTATTGCATTGTTTGTAAGGGATACAGCGATATCATGGGCTTAATTCTGAGGAGGTTGAACAGGGAATGAAAGAGTGAACCTTTGAGGAGCGTTTGATGGTTCTGGGAGAAAAATGAGGGAGAAATCAGTTTGAAAGCTGTCGAATATTGAATGCACACGGAACAGGACACAGCGGAGACCTGGGGAGGCAGGAGTGATTCGGCGGCTGATCTTGCTTTACGGATATGCTAAGATTTAAGGGTTTGGAAGCGATTGGGTGGGTGCACAGGGATTTTGAAGTGTCCGTTGCTTTCGGACTGCACACTCATTTAAGGGTTGAATGCGCGTTTGCCAGTGAGCACAGATTTGTTGGCTCACACAGATTTGCACAGAGTTGAGTGTGTCGGCGGATTCGGGGGTGCACACTGACTTGTGGGAGCCGTTGGATTTTGAGGAGTATCGAATCTCAAAGTTGTTCCGTTTATACAGACTTCAATAATAAATGCAATACGAACTTTGACTTCTGTTCTTGCTTTTGTTAAATGCAGTCAGCCGATTTGTGAACTATTTGAAATTATTCTTGCTCTGTGCATGTGGGGGTGTCTGCTGATCTGGACAGGTGACGAGTCTCAAGGCTGTTTCATTTGTCCATAAAAGAATAATAAATGAAATTTAAATTTTGCCCTCTGTTCTTGATTATTGGGCCGAATGGCCTACTTCTGCTCCTAAATCTTTTGGTCTTATGGACTCATAACAGATTCCTGAGGCACAGCTCTGGTCACCGGCGTCCATGCAGAATATGACCCGTCTACAACCACTCTTTGCTTACTGTGGGCAAGCCAGTTCTGGAAAACAAAGAAATGTGGATCCCATGCCTCCTTACTTTCTCAATAAGCCTTGCATGGGATACCTTATCAAATCCCTGGGGAGATTAAATTAGGGGCATGAACCAAGGGGGATAAACTGAAATGGAGACGGACAAGTGTATAGTCATCCAAGGTCAGGCAGAGACAATGGGTCTACACACACACACACACACACACACACACACACACACACACACACACACACACACACACACACACACACACACAGACTTTCTTCGGCTCTCAGCTGTGTTCTTTGACACATACAGTGCGCTATGATTAAAGCATGCTTCCCCACACTAGACTGGTGAGTTTGATTGCGATTTGTCAGGGTTAGGGGCGGGTCCTGGATGAGCCCCCAAACGTTCTGAGTATCACTGAGTCACTGAAGTTGTTGAGCGTTTCATGGATAGGAAAGTGTTTATTCATCACCAAAAACAGACATTATTTTGGAGACCCCCTCGGTAGAGTCCCCTAAACATAAGCTTCATCAAGAGTTCATGCCCTTGAGGAGATTGGTAAGAGTCCGTGATTCAAAACAGTTTCACAAGCTACTATGCCATAATTTACTAGCATAATCCTGTGCCTGAGTATTTCATACAGTTCCGGTCATCCCACTATAGGAAGGATGCTGATATTTTAGAGAGGGTACAGAGGACATTTACCAGGATGCTGCCTGGTTTAGAGGGCATGTGCTATCATTAAAGTCTGGATAAAGTTGTGTTGTTTCTTCTAGAGAGTTGCAGGCTGTTGGAAGATCCGTTAGAGGTTTATAAGATTACGAGAGGCGTAGATACAGTGGATAGAGTCTACCCGTTTCCCAAGGTTGAAATGGTTAATACCATCGGGCAGGCATCGAAGGTGAGAGGGGGTAGGCTCAAGGGGTATGTGGAGGCAGTTGTTTTACTCAGTGAGTCATAGATGCCTGGAATGCGCTGCCTGGGTTTAGTGGTAGAGGAAAATATAACAGAGGTTTTGAACAGACATTTTGGATGAGTACAGTGTAGGTAGGAGGGATTAATATTTCTGTATTTTTGTTTTGAATTTTCCGACTCTGAGCACCGAATAGCCTATTCCACGTGTCCAGTAATGCAAAAAACATTTGTCTGTTCCTACCTCCTCACCAAAAAGCTATGGTTATGCTGTGATTATTCGGGCAGTGGGAAATCATGCCTCTTGCGCTTCTTGGTTTCATCACACCCGACTCTTTCCTCTGGTAGACAGCTTCGTTAACTCGGTTCAATATTTGCCTTTATTGGTGTCTTCCTCTTCCTAACACAAATGTTAAGGTTTATGGTTGTTAATATGCTACGCTGATGGGGTTGCTACTTGTGATTGATGTGGGGGTGATGTTGGATTGTAGTGAATGACTGCTGGGTTAGTGTCTATTGGTATCTATATGGGGGGGTCGGTGATGTTAAAGGGAGGGTTGATAATTGGAAATGCAGCGCTCCCCACGGGGTGAGAGGGGCGTGGAACTCTCCTGGTGTTAACTAAGCTTGATGTATGTGACCAGGCATAGTCGAGGTGCCGTCCGGGCTGGTTGTGTTGTGGACCTTTAGAATTAGTGTTAAGGGTAAGTTTGTGGATGTATATATGGGTTTGGAGGAAAGAGCGTGTTGGAGTTTAGTGTCGGGAGATATGTGTGCCTGTGGCTGATAGGGTTGTGTAGCCACTTTAATCTGGCCCGTGCCTTTCACTAACATTGTCCAATATCACGTGGCTTAATTAACCGGTGCGTCCAGTACTGGCTAGGTTTTATGGGATTTGTAAGAAGGGTGTAGTTTGTGATTACACGGGAGTGGGAAGATCATCCCTCCTGTGCTTCTTGATCACTTAACTCGAAATTCACTTTCACGCAACCCTCTCATTTTGCTCTGGCCCACGTCTTCTTTAAATTGGTCCAACACTTGCCTATCGTGGGATATTCTTCAGTCTTACAAAAGTTTTATAAATCATGGTCATGAAAATGCTAAGGTGATGAGGTGACGACTTTTGATTGATATCGGTGATGTTGGATTGCAGGGAATAGGACCTGAGGTATGGGTTAGGGTTTATAGGATTTGTAGGAGGGGAGTAGGCATTAGGTTATGGTTATGGGGGTATGGTTGAGAGATGGAAATGCTGGACTCCCCATTGGGAGAGAGAGAGAGAAAGAGGAGGATGGGACATGGTGTTAAATATGTTCGTTTGTGATGCCAAGGTTAGTCGGGGATCAGTAGGAGTGGGCCCTTGGATTGGGTTAGGGTTCTTGCTTTGTTTTGTCCCGGGGTGGTTGGGGTTGATGATCAGGATGCCGTTCCTTTTCTGTCCAGGAGTGTGGGTTTGACGTTTCTCTGTGAACGGCTTTCATGCTCTTTCTTTGTTTCGTTTCTATCCGGAGTTGTATATGGCGACAGACTTTGAAAATGAATGAATCTTTGAACCTTTGGAAATGGCTGTTAGTGGGATATCTTAAACTGGAAAGGGACTAACATCACTGAAGATGATGAATATGTGACTGAAGGTGTGATACGTGAATGGCCACAGTGCACGGAATAAGGTCGGTGATCTTGTGGCGCAGCTGGGGATTGGCAGGTATGAGACAGTGGACATTCTGAGTCATGGCCGAAAAAGGAACAGAGTACGGAGCAGGGCATCCAAGGATATGAACTGTATCGAAAGCACTAGATAGATCTGTGGAGGGGGCTGGTAGTCTGTTGGTACAAATGAAGTCAAATCCTTAGAAAGTGACAGTTAGAGAATCCTTATAGATAGAGATTAAAAATGCAAGTGTAAGATTACCTTGATGGGGGTTATATACAGATATCGAAACAGCATCCAGGAAGTGGACAACAAATTACAACAAGAGATCTAGAATATGTAAATAAAGGGCAATGTTGCAATTGTACAACTCACTGAGGATTTCAATATGCAGGGAGGTTGAAAAGGTCCGTTAGTGCTGACTCCCATTTTAGAATGCATACGATATGGCCTTTGAAGCAGCGTGTGGTTGAGCCTACACGGAAAGGGTAATTCTGGATTAGTATCAGCGAGGAATTCGCCAGAATGGATTGGGAAGAGTCACTGGGAAGTATGACGGTGCTTTGCATTAATGGCTAGTGTTTCTGGGTGAGATTCGGAAAGCGAACGGAAGGTGCATCCCGAATATAAAAATTGGTATCCTAACGGGAGGATCAGGCAACCGTAGCTGACGAGAGAAGTCTAAGACAGTTTAAACTCAAGAGAGAGGGTATATAATATAGCAAATATTTGGTGGGATTGTAGAACACTGGGAAGATTTTAAGGACAGAATAGATTCAATATGAAAGTGAGTTTGCCAATAACATCAACGAGGTTACAGAAAGATTGTTCTGTGGAAGACACCAGCTGACTGACAGAAACGCAAGATCGCCAGGTGGCAGAAGTGACTGTAGGTGGTATTATTGAGGTGAAGATGTTCAGAAGCTGAAAAGCCTGAAGGTAAGTAAGTCACCTGGTCCAGAGAGACGACACTGCAGAGTTCTGAAAAGAGATAACTGCAGAGATTCTGGAGGCATCAGCAATGATCTTTCAAGAATCTAGAGATTCTGGAATGGATGCTGAGGACTGGAACATTGCAAATGTCACTGCACTCTTTAGGAAGGAATGGGGGTATCACAAAGGGAATTATCGGTCAGGTTGCCTGTCTTGAACGGTTGGAAGACGTCGGAGCCGATCACTAAGGATGAGGTTTCGGGGTGCTTGGGGCACACGTTACAATTCTGCAAGGTCAGAATTTCTGAAGCGGAAATGCTACCTGACAAATCTGTTGGAATTCTCTGAAATAGTGTCAGGCTTTGCCTCAAAGGAGGCTTCGGATCAGAAGCGGTGTCTGCTCTGGGGACGACACCCGGATAGGTTTCTGTGAAACTTATCTCTTTTTACTGTGTCAGCGATACTTAGAGTAGTCTAGATAGACGCTGAATGTTCGTCATGCTGGATGTTGGAGCACTGGGAGACAAAGATTTTCCCATGGAACTACTTCAGCCTGAAGTGCGTCCAGGCGCAGCTCCTTAAAGACCCAGTCAGGGATGTGGAGCAGCAGCTGGATGACCTTCCGCTCTTACCGAACGGTGAGGAGATCACTGATCGGTGTTACAAGGAAGTAATCGCGTCTCAGTTGCAGGAGGTGGCTTGCTGGGTGACTGTTAGCAGAAGGAATGAGAAGGTGAATAGGCAGTTAGCGCAGAGCACCCCTGTGGCCATTCCCCTGAATAATACTTGTACCCTTTTGGATACCCCAGTGGCCGATGACCTCCCAGAGAAATGAAGCGGAGACTAGGTTACTGGCACTAAGCATGAGTCCGTGGTGCAGAAGGGAAAAACGGGGGAAGAGGGAGCTGGTAGTGCTGGGGGTGGGGTATGGTCAACAGTCAAGTGAACGGTCAGGAGATTCTGTGAACGTGAAAAGTGCACACGGATAGTGACTCCCATGTGCTAGATCAGAGGTAACACGGATTGCGCCCACCACAATTTGGAGGGGCAGAGTGGACAGTCAGTTGTCTCGGTACACATTGGTGCCAATGGCATAGGAAGGGAAAACAAACATAGACTGAAGATAAAATTTAGAGAGCGAAGCAGAGAAACTGAAAGCAGAAGCTCTAGGTGAATGTTTTCTGGATTTCTACCTCTGGCATGCGCCAGTGAGGGTAGAATCAGGATTATGTGGCAGAAAAATATGGTGTAGATCTGAGAAGATGGTACAGTTAGAGGGGCTTCAGTTTGTTGAATCATTGCGATATATTCTGGGGATTGCATGACCTCCACAAAAGAGACAGCTTGCACCTGAACCAGACGGGGTCCGCTGTTCTCAATGTTTACTCATCTTGTTGGTGACATTCCATCTAATTCTGTAGGAGCGTGGAAACCATAATGAATGGACTCTGAATAGGACGCATGTTGAAAAGCAAAGACAGAGTGCAGTCAGACTGTCGGGAAGGACAGGCAGTTGACAGGACAAAGCAGCAGCTAGCACGGTGAGTATCGATGCATTAGGACTACAGAATCAAAAAGGGTAGTTAATACTGTCCTCAAAATAGTACAGCCGTGGCTGACAGAGGAAGTTAAAGCTAATGAATAAAGCAAACGAAAGGGCATACGACAAAAAATAGCGTGAACTTAGAGGGTTAGGAAGAGTTTTGAAACCTAACAACAAATAGAATCAATTAGGAGGTAAGAGATGAAAAATGAAAGCAAGTGAGCAAACAATATCAAGTCGGATAGAAAAACATATTTTCCAAGTATATCAGAATAAAAGAGATATGGCCGATTAACTAAATGAATATATTGCATCAGTCTTCACTGGAGGACAGAGGACTGGAAAATTGCAAAAGTCACTAAGGACTTTCAGAAAGCAGGAAAACAGCAGAAAGGAAATTATGGAGCAGTTAGCTGATCTTGGTGGTCGGAAAGATGTTGAAGTTAATTTTTGAGGATAAAGTTATGTAGTACTTGGTGACTCAGGACAAGACATGACAAAGTCAGCATGGTGCGCTTAAGGGAAAATGTTTTCGGACGAACCTGATAGGATTCTCTGAGGGGATTACAAGTCGGGTAGATAAAGAGGATGCAGATGACTGAGTATATTTGGATTCCCAGCAGGCCCTTGACAGGGCGCCAGAGTATTACAAGTACTTTACGATCATCATTGATAAGTATTGAGATGCAAAGGGACTTGGGAATTATTGTATGGAACGCCATAAAGGTGAACTTTCAGGTTGAGTTGGTGATACGCACGCCAGTGCAATATTAGTATTCATTTCAAGAGGTTTGGAATATCAAAGCAGGGATGTGATACTGAAGCGTTTTAAATCACTGCGTTGGCATCACCTTGAGTATTGTGAACAGTTTTGTGCTCCTTATCTGAGAAATGATACACTGGCGTTGGAGACATTTCACAGGATGTTCGCTAATGATCATTCCAGGAACGAAAGGGGAATGTTTGATGGCTCAGGGTTTATACCCACTCGAACGTAAAGCATGAGCTGAAATCTTTAGAATGTTGAAAGGGTATTTTCGATGGGTTGGGAGTTTTGGACAAGACGCCTCCGGATAGAGACCGTCCATTTATACAGAGCTGCGGAGCACTTCCTTTCGCCTGTGAGTGGTGCATTTGTAGAATTTGTTACCACAGGCATCTGTGAAGGCCAGGTCGTTGGGAGTATTCAAGGCGAAGAATGAGTGGCAACGGCATCAAAGGTTACAATGGGGTCTTTTAAGAGCAACTTAGACAGGTACATGGAGCTCAGGAAAATAGAGGGCTGTGCGCTAGGGAAATTCTAGGTAGGGTTCATGGTCCGCACAACGTTGTGCGCCGAAAGGCATGAAATGTACTGTTCATTTCTGTGTTTTATGTGCTAAGTTACGGGGAAAATGCCGGGGAGTGGGAGTAAGGAAGGGAACAAAGATTCAATCATGACTGAATGGTGGAGCAGACTCGATGGGTCAAATGGACTAATTGTGCTCCTGTGTCTTATGGTCTGAAGATCCATCCGTCACGAACTGGCCGGGCTGTGATGATCTGAGGAATACAGCAACAGTTCATTCAGCAACACCTGAATCCCGGTGGAGGATTGCAACATTTATGGATAAATAATCAGATTAATCCCTTTTTATATATTAGATACCACGGAATCAAAGAGAGTGGACGGCAAATGCATGATACACGAGGCATAATTCTTCCGTGAACACAATAATAATTTTCAGTTCAGTTTTCAGTTGTACAGAGTTGTGAAGAAGATGATGAGGGGCATTCATCGTGTGGGTGGTCAGAGGCTTTTTCACAGGGCTGAAATGGTTGCCACAAGAGAACACAGGTTTAAGGCGCTGGGGAAAAGGTACAGAGGAAATGGCAAGGGTGTTTTTTACGCAGAGAGTGGTGAGTTCGTGGAATGAGCTGCCGGTCACGATGATGGAGGCGGATACGATAGGGTATTTTAAAAGACTCCTGTATATGTCCATGGAGCGTAGAATAATAGAGGGCTATGGGTAAACCGAGTAATTTCTCAGGTCGGGACATTTCGGCACAACTCAGTTGACCGAAGGGCCTGCATTGTGCTGTAGGTTTTCTATTTTTCCATGTTTATATTCCCAAATAGCGGTCGCATGTTGCTCAATTCAAATACTACACCAAATAAACATTTTGATGCTGCAGGAGGAAATAATTCCGTTTGCTTTTATTTACAGATTTCTCCCGTCGCTGCGAACAAGTACTTCACTGCATATTTCAGCTCGTCCCTGAATTTTCTCTGTGACAGTCCATAGATACAAGTGTTGGTGCACATGCTGAGGAAAGACAGCATGAACCCGCATTGCTGCCGGATACAGGTCGGGTTGCTGAAATATCTGTCTGTGTAGGAATAGTTTTCCACTTGCCAGTTCATCGAATGTACGAGATAGGGCATCCAAAGTAATATGAAATTCGCAGAAAGAGCGAACAACAGTATCATTGACTTTCTCCGGTTCTCCACCTCTGGATCATGACGATTTCCGCTGCTTTTCCGAAGTACCTGGCGAACTCTATTTGTCGCTATCACCCGGTGGACGGTGGAAACATTGAATAACAAAATTAAACAGATTGGCAGTGACGGTGTTGTGATGCCGTGAAAGACCTGGTAGGCTTTCCACAGGGGTGAGATGAAGTATTCAGCCACGGGGACACAACGCCATCGATCCATTGCAAAGTAAATTGGAATGGCCTGGGCACAACACGCCGCACTCACTGTTACTACCACCACAGTCGCTGTTCTCTCGGTGCAATATCGGTTCCGCAGCTTCTCACAGCAAATGGCGACGCACCGATCGAAAGTGAAAGCTACCGTCAGCCAAACGGAGCAGTCCCTGGTTGCGACACTCACGACAAGTAGCACAGAACACACCGGCGTTACGACCAAGAAATGAGCAAACAAATAGATATAGTTTATCCTCTCTAATATAAGAACAACGATCACCACCATTAGATCGGCTGCCGCCATGGCCACAAGGTAGAGAGTGATGCATTTGGACAGACCGCACTTCCCCCGGAGCAAGATCACAATCGCCGTTAAATTAACTGCAGTAGTTATATATATAAAAAAAACAATTACTATCAGGTACCGCAGAGTGATCGGTGTGACTTGATTTGCGCTGTGTGAGGAGTAATGGATTGGACCATTGTCTCGAGTCTCTGCAAGGGTAACAGTCCCCCTGCGCTGACCAAGAGGCGATATGGCTGGTCCGACCAATCTAATTCTAACTTTTATTGCACAATTTTGATTTCTGCAGTTTCAAGTCCAGACGTTAACCATCAGAAGGAAAATCAGGAGTTGACAACAGAGCGCCCACAATTGGCTCTGTTCAGGAGTGAACTAAGGGCCGTTTTCCTCTCCTGTAAGGCGAGGTTATAAAACACTGTCCCGAATAGGATGTTGTCTTGCGGAGAAGGGCAGAGGTATTGGAGAGAGCTTTTTAACGTAATTAAACTTCCTTAAAAGGGATATTTAATTAGATTTCATATAAAATAACATATTTTTTTAAATGTCATGAATGCATTTCACTGTAAACCAGGAGATATTTGCAGGCCGTTGGCACAGCCTTCTGATCTCAGAAGATGTGACACAGATCTCAGGACTCGCTGGTCACAGGGAGACAAACCATGAACGTTAAAGTCAGACGTTACACTTTGTGCGCTCTGTCCAGAAGAACGGAAGCCTCCTGAATTTTATCAGGCAGAGAGAAAGTACTAAATTACAAACAGGTAAATCATGAAAGTTTTACTGTAAGCGCTGCCAAGGCATGCTTAATCACCGAAACATTCGTGGAAAATCTACATGCTCACGGAAACATCAATATTAATTTAAAAACAATAGCTGGACATTAAGTTCAGTGGATTCAATAAATTGTTGCTTATATAGTTGTGTTGATATTGAAAAAGAAAAAAAAACTGAATCACCTAACGAACGAGACAGTTATTGTAATAACCATTAGAACATAAGACAAAGAAGCATAATTTGGTCATTTGGCACATTGAGTCTCCACGGACATTTGGTCATGGCTGATACATCTTCCCTCTCTGTGCCAATCTCTTGTCAACCCCGTATCCCTTCATGTTCTCACCAACCAACCTCTGCCTTAAATAGAGATCAAGACGTGGCATTCACAGCAGCCCCTGAAAACGACGGCAACCAATTTACCATTTTCTGGGTAAAGGATACGCCACACCCTCATCTCCATTCTGAATGTGCTTCCCTCTGTTCTGAGGCCGTTTCCCGCGGTCACAGTCTCCCCGACCATGTGCAACATCCTCTCCTAATCCACTCTATCAAGGCCAGTCATGAGTTGATAGGTTTCAAGTAGGTCACTGCTCACTTCTCCGATTTCTAATGAAGTGTCCCATCAAACTCTCTTCATATGATAATCCGTTCATCCTAGAATCATTTAATTTGCGCACCTCATACTTTTGCAGTTCCTCTCCATTTAGAACATAGCCAACTCTTTCATGTCTTCTACCACAATGCGTGATGATACACTTCCCGACACCAAATTCCATCTGCCACGCCTTCGCTCATTCTCTAAATCTATCTCAGTCTTACTGTGGCCTCTCTACTTTCTCAACACTACCTGCCTCTCAATCTGTCTTCATATTGTCAGCAATCTTTACAACAAAGCCATGAATTCCATCAACCTGTTTATTTAAATATAACATTAAATCAATCTCATTCAACACAGTCCCTGTTAAATAACACTAGTCACCGTCAGTCAACCAGAAAAGGATCCCTATTTTCCCACACTTTACCTCCTGCCCATCACCCGCTGTTTTATCAATGCTTGAGGATTCCAAATAATACCATGGGCTCGTAGCTTGTTCAGCAGACACATGAGTGGCTCCCTGTGAAAGTTTTTCGGAAGATCTATGTACACACCAACCGGCTCTTCTTTTTTTTATTTTGCTTTTTATTTCTTCAAAGAATTACAACAGATTTGTCAGGCATGATTTTCTCTTGAGGACATCATCGCCTATTTTATCTCGCGCCTCCAAGAAACCTGAAACCACATCCTGAATGATTGTCTTCACCAGTTTCTCAACCCCTGTGTTCAGACGAACTGGCCTAAAATTTATCTTATTCTGCCTCTTTCCCTTCTTTGAGAGTCGAATGACATTTGCAATATTCCAGTCGTCAGGAGCCATTCCAGAAGCTGGTGACTCTTGACAGATAATTACTAACACCCCACAATTTATTTATCCACCTTTTCCGAACAGTGTGTGTGTGTGTGTGTGTGTGTGTGTGTGTGTGTGTGTGTGTGTGTGTGTGTGTGTGTGTGTGTGTGTGTGTGTGTGTGTGTGTGTGTGTGTGTGTGTGTGTGTGTGTGTGTGTGTGGTTTTACATTTGATATTCCTTTGCTCTGCCCACTGTAATTCCACACCATCCAAATGTTTGCCAGGTATTTCTAAAGATTTGATTTCATTTTAACAACAGAAGAACTCCGCTCCCTTGCCTTCCGATACAATGTGTATCCTTGGACATTTATCTTCCAGCGTTAATCTTCTTTTAGCCACGAGTCAGTAATGCCTGCATCATCATACATTTCAGTCAGTAAACGTGATACAAGTTAATCTACTTGATCCCGTATACAGCGCGCTTTCGAGTGTAAAACCTTCAGTCCTGCCTTCGCCGTGCTCGGTTTTGTCCACCTTTTACGTTTCAATGGATCTGGCTGACTGCAGTTTCCTCCTACGATTATACTTCACTTGTTTGGAGTCTCACTACTCATTACCTCTGTTTGTAAACGAACTGCTTCCTCTTCAACACCATTACTCCGGTTTCCATTCGCCTACCATCGAATAAAAATCAACCAGACAGCTGCAGCTCGCCTGCCCGCAAGGATATTGGCTCCCATTCGGGCTCAGGTCGTGCCTTCCCCAGTAGAAATCCTAAAAAGCCATGAATCTGAACCTCTGCCCTTCCACCAGTTCCTCGTCCACGCATTCACCTGTCAAATCACCCGATTCGTATTCACACTGGTACGTGACACAGACAGCAAATCAGAGATTACTACGCTGGAAGTCCTGTTTCTCATCCTTTTAGCTAGCTTCCTAACCTCTCTCTTCAGTTCCTCCTCAACTTGACCACCTGTGTCACTGTTGCCAAAATGTACCTGGACTTCCGGATGCTCACCCTCGCCCTTCAGAATACCTCGGAACAGATCCGGGACTTCCGTGATGCTGGCAGCAGGAAGACAACCATCGGTTTGGATCTATCGCGCCCCCAGAATCTCCTCTCTGTTGCTCTGACTGTAGAATATCCAATGAACACTACAGTCACTTTTAGCACTCTACTCTGCAGAGCCACTGTACCAGAGATCAGTCACTGTGGCTCCCTGCAGTATCTGAAGTTGTAAAATTATAATTGCGGGGAATGGCCACAGGTGTACTCTGCACGGGCTGTGAATTTCCCCTTCTTCTCATGACAGTCGCACAGCTACTTCCTCCAGCAATCGAGAGACATCGAGAGGAACAGATAGACATTGTATTCCCTCCCCTCAGCCGACAATCGCGCTGGAAGAGATAAGATAATGGAGTAACGGCCGCCGCCCCTGGTTTTAGGACAAAGGTATTCTTATTTGGGGAAACATGGGGAAATAATTCTCTACTCCTCGAACAAATGTTGGGTTTACTTCGGTATTGAGGAAAAAAACCTGGAGAAAGTGTCATGATTCCTGATTGGACAAGAAACAACAGATATGAAGACAACTTAACTGAAATATTCAGAGTGGAGGTACCTCGGAAGGTTGAACACACTCTTAAGTAATTCAATTGCAATTACAAAAGCGACGTGAAACGATATTACCATTGATTTCCTTCACTGAGTAGCACTACACAACCTTTATATGATATCACACCAGAAATGTAATGTACATAGAGAAGGTATTTTGTTATAATTCCCTCAGTTTGTGATGACAACAGGGGAAGTATCCATTTTACATGGAGGGAGAGGGAAAAACTAATGAAACTTTGCGATCTAATAAATACTTACGACACATCGAATCTCTTTCTCCCTGCAGTAAACCTTCAGCTTATTATGAGCGGAATTGTGCCGGGGCTGCCCGAAGTCAGAGAGAGAGAGAGATATCACGGCACAGTGCGGTCTCAACGCTGGCCGAGCCTGAAGAGTCACTGCTGTCACTGTCATGAGGCTGCGTGAAGGAGTATCTTTGTGGGCTGCCCTGGGGAAGTCCATCTGAAGGGTCTCGACGCGAAACGTCGAAAAGGTTTTCCTTTTCATGGACGCTGCCTGACCTACTGACCTCCACCAGCATTGTGAATGTGGTATTTCCCTGTTTGCGCATTTTGTAAACATATTTCAACTTTCCCGGCATTTGTTGTTTTAACAGTACTACAACGTATAATGTATGCTTAATCGATATTACATTAATTTATATAAATGTATCAAACACCTCAATTATATCCCCGGATGAAATCAAACCAGTAAATATAGGCGAATTATATTTGGAATCTAACTGAACTGTGAAGATTTATTTTCATCGATCACGAACAAAGGAAAGTGCACTGGACAGCATATGCACCTTGAGAATCAAAATACTATTAATCTACGATGCCCCGAGCGCGATATAAAGACATGGCATTACCTGGAACAGCGAGTGCGGCAAGCACTGGGCAGTAAATTCTGACGATATTATAAATTGTGGAATATCCCATTTTCTAACTCAAACAGCGATCAGTTGTACAAATTGTCCCAACTGCCAGCATGCACTAGTTTGAGGAGTTCTTATACATCAGTGGAAAACAAGGTTAAATCAGTCAGTGTTCCCCTTGGGATCATTAGACACAATCCACTGATCAAACACGAAGTGTCAAATATTATTAGTCATTGTTTCATTGTCTACCATCTTTAGTTCGTCGAGGAAAATTAGAAAGACCTTCTTTTGATGTTACCGTGAGGCATTTTCAGTGACGAGGGTTAGTGCAGTTCTGTTTCACTGTTAAAAGAGTGAGAAATAAAGAACAGCAAACGCTGTCTCCTTTAGTTATCGATCAATTCTAAATTGTTAGAAACAGGTGAACCAGTAAGACGAAGCGTGTTCAATGTGGGTGAAATGTGCGGTGAACCTTCCTAGGAGAGCCCAGCTTAGTAGCCTGTCTTGTCTTTCCACTGCCTCCAACGCTTCTGGCGACAAACTCAGCCGGTTAAATCTTGAATGCGAATTCTGATTGCGTTCCTGAATATCCAGTGACTTTACAGTGTCGAACAAATCTGAGCACCTGCAGAAACTTTCCCGACAGGAAAACGTCTGGACACAGATTCACCACTCGCAGGCAACAGAAATCGCAGCTCAACTCTGTGCTAACAGACGTTCCTCTGCTCTCTGCCGTGTAGACCAGGTGGTGAAGGGTGACCGCGGCATGTTTGCCCTCATCATGGAGGCTTTGGGGGAGTTGGAAAAGCCTTCAGTAGCTGAAAATGTATTAAGTATGCATTTAAATGTATACTTAAATATAAACGTATTAAATGCCATCAGACTCCTCAGTACACAGAGCCTGGGCTGACACCAACTTACTGCTCTCTACTGTGCCTATTGTCTTGTTTGTTATTTATTGTAACGTCTGCACTGTTTTGTGCACTTTATGCAGTCCTGGGTAGGTCTGTAGTCAAGTGTAGATTTTTTTACTATGTTTTATTTACGTTGTTCAGTGTAATTTTTGTACTGTTTCGTGTACCACCATTGTCCTGAAAAACGTTGTGTCGTTTTTACTGTGTACTGTACCAGCAGTTATGGTCGAAATGCAAATAAAATGACTTGACGACTTGAAGTAGGGCTCACATGTATCACCGCGCCGTTCTGGTCACCACACTACATAAATGACATCATTAGCTGGAAAGATTAGATAGGCGAGTGATGTAATTAACTGCAATAAGTCATATAAAATTAAAATAAAATATTATTAGCTGCTGCAGAATGATCAGTGTAACTTTATTTGTGTTGCATGAGTAATAGTCGAACGGGCTGTAGTGAGGATAGCAGCTGCACTTGTGCCGAACGGGATGCGATGCGTGTGTCCCGTTCAATCTAATTCTACATCATAATGCACAATTTAGTTCTCGTTCGTTTTCCATCCAGGAGTTAACCATCACAAGGAAAGCCAGAGGCTGCCAGCAGAGCGCCATCTAGCGGCTTTGTTAAGTAGTGAACAATGGACCGGATTCCAGTCCCGGAAGGCTGTCCCGAATTTGGAATACTTTCTAAAATCGTTTAATAGTTTCAATAAACTGGGAATGGATTCTTCAGGATTCGAAATATAAACTAAGAGATCGTCAGCATAAAGGCAGATCTTATGAATAGACCCATTTATGAAAATTCCATGAATATCTTTAGCTTCACGAAGTGCAATAGCCAAGGGTTTCAGCACCAAATTAATTAACAACGGACTTAATGGACATCCTCGTCTCGTACCCCGGGAAGGCCGATAAAAGGGAGATCTGCAATTATTAGTAATAACAGTAGCAATAGAGTTTTTATATATCATTCTAATCCACTTATTAAAATTAATACCAAAGCCAAATTTCTCTAAAGCATTAGTAAAGTGTCTCTATTCAGCTCTGTCAAATGCCTGACATACAGACAGACATACTTTATTGATCCCGAGGGAAATTGGGTTTCGTTACAGTCGCACCAACCAAAAATAGTGAAGAAATATAGCAATATAAAACCATAAATAATTAAATAATAAGTAAATTATCCCAAGTGGAAATTAGTCCAGGAACAGTCTATTGGCTCAGGGTATCTGGCACTCCGAGGTAGGAGTTATAAAGTTTGATGGCCACAGATAGGAATGACTTCCTATGACGCTCAGTGTTACATCTCGGTGGAATGAGTCTCTGGCTGAATGTACTCCTGTGCCTAACCAGTACATTATGGAGTGGATGGGAGACATTGTCCAAGATGGAATGCAACTTGGACAGCATCCTTTTTCAGACACCACCGTCAGAGAGTCCAGCTTCACCACCACAACATCACTTCCCTTACGAATGAGTTTATTGGTTCTGTTGGTGTCCGCTACCCTCGCCTGCTGCCCCAGCACACAACAGCAAACATGATAGTACTGGCCATCACAGACTCGTAAACATCCTCAGTATCGTCCTGCAGATGTTAAAGGACCTCAGTCTCCTCAGGAAATAGAGGCAGCTCTGACCGTTCTTGTAGACAGCCTCAGTGTTCTTTGACCAGTCCAGGTTATTGTCAATTCATATCCTCAGGTATTTGTAATCCTCCACCATGTCCACACTGACCCCTTGGATGGAAACTGGTCACCGGTGCCTTAGCCCTCCTCAGGTCCACCAGCAGCTCCTTAGTCTTTTTCACATTAAGCTACAGATGATTCTGCTCACACCATGTGACAACTTTTCCTACTGTTGTCCTGTACTTAGCCTAATCTCCCTTGCTGATGCATCCAACTATGGCAGAGTCATCAGAATACTTCTGACGATGCTAAGACTCTGTGTTGTAGTTGAAGTCCGAGGTGTAGATGGTGAATTGAAACGGAGACAGGACAGTCCTCTGTGGAGCCCCAGTGCTGCTGACCAGTCTGCCTGACACACAGTGTTGCAAGCGCACGTACTGTGGTCTGCCAGTCAGGTAATCAATAATCCATGACACCAGGGAAGCATCCACCTGCATCACTGTCAGCTTCCCACCCAGCAGATTAGGGCGGATGGTGTTGAACGCACTGGAGAAGTCAAAACCATGACCCTCACAGTGCTCGCCGGCTTGTCCAGGTGGGCGTTGACACGGTTCTGCAGGTAGATGATGGCATCCTCAACTCCTAGACGGGGCTGGTACGCGAACTTAAGGGGGGTCTAAGTGTGGCCTAACCATAGGCCGGAGCTGCACTAGAACAAGTCTGTCTAGGATCTTCATGATGTGGGAGGTCAATGCCACCGGTTTGTAGGCACTGGAGCCACTGGGGCGCGGCGTCTCCGGTACAGGGACGAGGCAGGACGTCTTCCACAGCACAGGAACCCTCTGGAGACTCAGGCTCAGGTTGAAGACATGGTGAAGTACTCCACATAGCTGGGGGGGGGGGGGCACAGGCTTTGAGCGCCCTGGGGCTGACACCATCCGGGCCTGCAGCCTTGTTTGGGTGGAAACTTTTCAGCTGTCTTCTCACCTGTTCAGCTGTGAAATCCACCGTGGTGGCTTCAGGTGACGGAGGTGTGTAGTCCTGAGAGCAGGGTGGTGGCTGTGAGGAGGGGTAGGAGGGAAGAGTGGAGTATGTGTTGGTTGGGGGCCGACAACAGATGAATCATGTGGGGGATGGGAAAGGGCCACAGTGTCATATCTGTTGAAGAACAGGTTAAGTTCGTTGGCCCTGTCCGTACTGCCCTTCAGCTCCTCCGTTGCTAGTTTGCCAGAACCCAGTGATGGTCCTCATCCCACTCCAGACCTCTTTCATGTTGTTCTTTTGGAGTTTCCACTCAATCTTCCTCCTATAACTGTCTTTAGCCTCCCTGATAATGGCTTTCAGGTCCCTCTGTATTGTCCTCAGCTCCTCCCAATTCCCATCTCTAAACGCCCACTTTTTAGCGTTCAGGATATCCTTAATGTCCTTTGTTACCCATGGCTAATATGTGTATCTCAGGGGTGGGGGTGGGTGCGGTGGGGTGGTTTGGGTGGTGGGGTGTCTTAGAAAAGGATGAATATAACATTTAACAGTCTCCTACCATTAGAGAAGGGATAACGGCCATTTACACAACGTGTTTGGTCTTGAGAGATAATGTTTAGCTAGAAAATTCTCCAGCTGATTAGCCATTATTTTTCAAAGAATTTTAGAATTCACATTTAATAATGAAATAGGTCTATATGATGCACAGTCAGTGGACGGCCCTTTATTATGTTGATTTCAGGCTTACTTCCTGTGCCACGTGCAACCGGGCTAAGAACTGGGAAGTCAGTACAGTTAAACTTGCAGCGAAGCAGTTGGTGCAGCGGGGTAGTTTCAGATGTCGGGATCATTGAGCTCCCTTCACTGGCAGGTAAGACCGGTGTCATGGCAACAGGCTACACCTGAGATAACGTTGTTTCGCTGGCAGCGCCTGGGAGAGTTTTAAATCATGTGGCATAAACTTTTCACAATTAAACTCCAATCATCTTGCTAGGTTCATTTCCATTTCATTTTCATTTTTAGAATCTTTTTATTACTACATAATCTTCAACAACTATAGAATAATACAAAACTTCAACATATTAATATTAAAATTCAACATACTAATAGAGCTGAAGAAAAAAATCTAATCGTAATATATAAAAATGAAAAAAATATATATATATAGATAAAAGAAGGAAAAAGAAAGAACCCATCTAACTAAGAAAAAAAACATTAACTTAAAAACAAAACAACATTAGGAATCAACCCCCGGAACCAATACGTTTAACCATCATCTAGATATATAGAAAAAAGTCATCAACCGCCAATTCACATTTTTTTTAAAAAGGTAATAAAATTGGAAGGAAACCATATGGAATAATTAAAATTAAATGATGATATTTGGTAAAAGAACCCCATCCTCTCTCAAAATCAAATCTTTAGTGATAATCTTCAGTGATAGGTTATCTTTTTGTAACAAGAGTAAATTATAAATTTAACTAATGGACCTATGTAAATATAGTTGTAAAAATGTCTAACCTGAAAATATTGCAAAAAATGTGTATGAATGAGAGAGTATTTGTTAATTAACTCTTCAAAAGTCATCAATCGACCATTACAAAATAAATCTGTAAAAAAACGGATCCCTTTATTTTTCCATAAGAGAAAAATGGGGTCGGTTATTGAATGTTTAAATGAACAGTTTCGATATAAAAAACTAGACAACCTAAATTGTTTAAAATTTTAAAAATTACGAAACTGAATCGAAATCAGTAAAGATTGTTTAATAACCGGGTAAAAATTTAAATTTGGAATTTTAGAGAGCTGTAAAGGTAATGAAGCTCCTAATATTGAAGTTAATGAAATTGCTTAACAGATTTTAATTCCAAATCAACCCAAAGTGGTTTTTGGCTCTTATTGAGCCAATATAACAAAAAACATAATTGTCTAATATTTGCAGCGCAATAATACAGTCTTAAATTAGGAGGTGTAAATCCACCATCTTTTTTGGGTTTTTGTAAATGGTGCTTCTTAATTCTTGGTCTCTTATTGTTCCAAATAAAGGAAGAAATAAGAGAGTCAATTTGATTTTAAAAAAATAGTTTAAAAGATAGGTATATTTTGTAAAATATATAAAAATCTAGGTAAAATCATCATTTTGACAGCATGGATACGACCTATTAAAGAAAGAGTAAGAGGATTCCATCTAGAAAATAGTAATTTCATGGAGTCTACTAAAGGAACTATATTAGCTTTATAAAGATCTTTATATGTTTTCGTAATTATAATACCTAAATATCTAACTGTATTAACAATTCTAAAAGAAATATCATTATATGTACTAACAGGAGCATTTAATAGAAACAAATCACTTTTATTCAAATTAAGTTTACGTCCTGAAAATTTTCCATGATCTTTAAGTGTTTCCAAAAGATTAGGAATTGAGTCATCAAGATTCGAAATATAAATCAAGAGATCATCTGCATGAGGAGAAATCTTATGTATGGTTCCATTTATAGAAATAACATAAATGTTTTTCGTCTCCCGTAATGTTATAGCTAAAGGCTCCAATACAAGATTAAATAATAAAGGGCTTAATGGACATACCTGTCTAGTACCACGACAAAGAAGACCTGTAATTGTTAGTAATGACGGTGGCAATAAGGTTCTTAGAGATTATTGAATCCATCTATTAAAATTAATACCAAAACCAAATTTTCTAATACTTTGAACAAGTATGGCCACTCAATTCTATCGAATGCCTTTTCTGCACCAAGAGCGATAACACATTGAGGTTGCTTAGATAATGGTGAATAAATAATGTCCATCAATCTCCGAACATTAGAGAAAGAGTAATGGCCTTTAATAAAGCCCGTTTGGTCCATGGAGATGATTTAAAAATATATTTTCCAAGCGATTAGCCATTATTTTAGAAAGAATTTTTGCATTCACATTTAATAGTGAAATTGGTCTATATGATGAGCATTCAACAGGGTCTTTATCTTTTTAAAAATATTAAGGAAATAGATGCCTCATAAAAAGAAGAAGGTAAATTACCCACCTCAAAGGATTCATAAAATATTTCCAAAAGATTCGGAGAAACTAATCTTTCAAATTTTTTTGAAAAATCCCACCGAATAACCATCAAGTCTGGGAGGTTTACCTGATTGCATTGATAAAATAGCTTTCTGAATTTCATGCTCGGTAATTGTAGCATCAAGCATCTGTTGATCTTCATCAGAAATTTGTGGAAGTTTAATTTCATGTAAAAAAGTTCCCATTTTGGAGGAATCTGCTGAAAATTGAGATCTATAAAGATCAGAGTAAAAATCTTGAAAAGTATTATTAACATCCTCATAGTTACTTACTATTTCTCCATTGTTTTTACGAATCGTTAAAATTTGCCTTTTAGCTCTAACTGCTCTTAGTTGGGAAGCTAAGAGCTTATTATTTTTATCCCCAGAAATATAAAATTGACTTTTCAATTTAAGCAAATATCCTTCAATAGGATATGTTAGTAATAAGTTATACTGTGATTGTAGTTCTACTTTCTTTTATACGAAACAACATTTGGAGAGATTGCATTAATGTTATCTAATTCTTTAATTTGTTTAGAAATTTTATCGAATTCCATTCTTGTTTGTTTCTTAAATTTAGGTATATACGATATAATTTGACCACGTAGATAAGCTTTTAATGTATCCCAAATTACTAACTTGGAGACGTTTCCTATATTATTAAAGAGATAAAACTCTTTTAGCTGAGTTTCAATAAACTCGTCAAATTCTGCATTTTGTAATAAATGTTCTGGAAAACGTCAAAATGGTCTTGTAGAAACAACATCTTTCAATTCAAATATTAAATTTAAAGGAGCATGATCAGAGATAGCAATCGCATCATTCTCACATTTCTGAACATTATAAAATAGCCAATTCTCGAATATTTATTATGAACATGTGAGAAAAAGGAATATTCTATATCAGTAGGATGCATATGTCTCCAGGTTTCAATTAAATATTAATCAATTAAAAAGGAATTAATAAGTGATGCAGAACGGTTAGGAAGTTGATGTTTTGGATGATGACTTATCCATTAAAGGATTTAAGCAAGTATTAAAATCACCACCCATTAATAACATATATTCATTTAAATCAGGTAATAGATCAAAAACTGCTTTAAAAATGAGGGATCATCAACATTTGGTCTATAAATATTAACCAAAACTATTTTCTTATTAGAAACTATTCCTTTAACAATTAAAAATCAACCATTAATATCGGCTATAATATCCTCCTGATTAAAAGGAATATTAGAGTCGATAAAAATAGAGAAACCTCTAGTTTTACTCTGGGAATTTGCATAGAGGATTCTTCCAAAATTTAAAAAATCGATTTTTATCACATAACCTGATATGCGTCTCTCGAGCAAGAATTATATCAGGCTGGAATCGAGTTATAACTTTAAATGTTTTCTTACGCTTAATAGGGTGATTCCAACTGCGGACATTCCAAGTTAAAACATTAAGTTAAAACATGTCATCATGAAACTTTGTATCTAAAAAAAGTAGTCTGACGCATGTCAGGATAAAGTGACCGAAAATGGCGGAGAAGAACAGCAATAAAAATAATTAGCGTATACTCCGGGATTCCATAATTGGGATAGAAAAAGAAAAAAAACACCCAACCTACAAAGCCCAGAAGCAAGTCGATGTCAATCGATGCAAGCCCCAAGAAATGCATTGACGCGTATACAACTCCGCCTAGCTGAGTAATAAAAAATAATAATAATCAAGTAATTTCTATCTCCCTCTACCGAATATAAATCTCATTACAGTCAACATATATCTCAGTATAATTAACCTGGAAGGATAGTGTTTTTCTTGTGAAACCAAACGACCTTCAATTTGAAAGTAACCTTCATAATATTAGATAAGGGAAGAAAAACACATCCAAAACAATTCTTGGAATATTTGCACAAAAGAAAAACAATCGCCATCTTTAAATTGTCCAATCTGTCTTTAAAACACAAGGAAATCCAAATAATTACTTTAAAAAAAAATCAATAAAGCTTACAGAATAAAAAAAAACAACTGATTCATTTAAATACTGCAAAAAAAGTTCTAGATGTTCAAACTTAACTACAGCCTATCAACAGTTCTCACGCTATATTTCCGAAGGTTAAATACCCTCCAAACCAGTTTATTTTCAAAAATAATAATACATTTTAAAATAAAGACTTTCTGTTACCATCAAATCTTCCAATTTTATCAGCCTTTATGTCGCGAACAATCAAAATATTATAAGTCATTCAACTTCAGGCTTCAAATTCGTCGTCACTGAAATATTTGCACAGAAGAAAAAAAGCCGCCATCTTCAAATTGTTCAGTCTTTCTTTAAAACGTAAGAAAATCCAGATAATTACTTAATAGAAACTTTACAAAAGCATACGAAACAAAAAAAAAACAGTTGGTACATTTAGATGCTACAGAAAAAAATAAAGTCTAGATGGCTCAGAATTATCTATGGCCTTTCAACAGTTCTCCCGCTATATCTTCGGAGGTGAAAGGGCTCCAAACCAGACTTTTTCGGAGATAAAAATACATTTTAAGGTAAAAAAAACTTTTATAACCATCAAATCTTCCAATTTCTCCACTTTACACCACGAGACCATCAAGGTATTATAAATCATTCAATTTTCAAACTTCAGATTCGCCATCGGCCTCGTCAGACAAAGAGTTAATAAAACGCAATGCTTCAGCTGGATCATGGCAAATACGATTTCCAGAATTTTTAATAATGATCCTTAATTTTGCTGGATACTGTAATGAAGGAAAAAGCTTCTTTTGATAAACAAGTTTCATAGAAAGAGCAAAAGCAGCGTGTTGCTTAACAATTTCGCATGGGCGGGACGTCACGTGATGACGTAGGATCGAGACGTGGAAATCCAGCTCTCCCGTAAAAACCAATAAAACAAAGTTTAAGTGAAGAACAGTTAATAAATACCTTCTAGAAACTACTAATGAACAATTCAGGATTATCTTTAGATATGCCTCCTAAACAGAAGAGAATTACTACTTTGAAGACAGCGCTAGTTGGCGGGGAAAGAGGCCCAGCCGTTTTGGCGGAGCCTCGTACTCAAGTTGGATCTCTTCCCGGTGAAGTATCTGTCGCTTCCGATGGTGCAGGGCAGGAGGCTGCGGCAATATCAACGGTCTCTGAGAAGAAACATCGGGAGCTGCGCATGCGTGAAGAAACGACTATGCACAAACAGGTGCAAACAAAACTATAAGTTCCAACTGTGACTGGAAGTGAAAATGAAAGTGAATCGGAAGTAGAATCAGACTCTCTGGAAAACACAGATCAGGAAATAGATGAAGAAGAAGAAGAAAAGAAATTAAAGGTGGAAAACTTTCCGGATACATAAGAAAAGCCCTGATACAAATAATGCATGAATTAAAAGTAATAAAAACAGATATTAGAAATGTGAAGATTACGTTTGATAAGGTGGTGGAAAACAACAGAAGATGGGCAAGAAAGTTAAAAAGTTGGAAGAAAAAATGGGAGACAACACTGAAAAAATGGACAAGATGGAAGATAATATCCTTGCCTGGACGTCAGAAAGAAAACGGTTGTTGGAAAAAGTAGATGTACTCGAAAATTTCAGCAGACGAAACAATATTAAGATTGTTGGTCTTAAAGAAGGTATAGAGGGAGAAGATTCAATAAAATTCTTTCAAGAATGGATTCCGGAAATCTTGGAAATGGAAGAGGGATGTCAGTTAATTGAAATCGAAAGGGCTCATAGAGCTTTAAAACCAAAGTCCCAACAAGATCAAAATCCACGATCAATCTTGATAAAATGTTTAAGATATCAAGATAAAGAAAAGATCTTGAGGGCAGCTGCTCAAGGTGCCAGAAAGAGAAATGGGCCATTGATGATAGAAGCGAAAAGAGTTATTTTCTATCCTGATATAAGTTACGACCTTTTGAAGAGCCGGAAGGAACTTAATTCAGTGAAAAAAAAATCTTATGGGAAAAGGTTTATAAATTTTCTTCAGTTACCCAGCAACACTGATATTTTTTTTGGATGACGAAGAAAGAAGATTTTTTACTGATCATCAGAAAGCGGCGGAGTTTGTACGAGAACTTCCTAATATTCGCGAGATCCGGTAAAGAATTATGGAAATGAAATGGATTGAAGATGAAGTTTGAGATAGGGATCGGATCTGATGGACATTTATGAGTAGAAGAATATACAAATATACAAGTATATGATAGAAGGGGAACAAGAAAAAATATAATTGAGGAATATTAATTGGGAGTAGAGATATTATTTTTTTCTTCTTCACTTATATATATCTTTGTTTTTGTTACGGGGAGCTGGAGGAGCTTCTGATCGATTGCTGCGGGATTCACGTGTGTAATCATGGCGATTGCCATGACCTGTAAAACGGAGGGGGGTAATGTTGTGTTTCTATTCATGCACGACATTGGTGGGTGGGAGGTATTTTGTTATTTTTTTTCTTTACTATCTATGGTTCTTCTATTTTTCTTTTTTTGCCTGGATGATTGGGGGGCGGCGGGGGGAAGACACATAGCAACATGGAGAAATTTAAAGAGATTCCCCAAGGTATTATGAATGAATAATTTGCTTAATTTTTTTAAGTTTTAATGTTAATGGGCTTAATGGACCTGTGAAAAGAAAAAGAGTTTTAACATATCTGAAGAAAATGAAAGGAGATATAGCTTTTTTGCAGGAAATACATTTAACAGAGGCAGAACATCAGAAATTAACGAGAGATTGGGTTGGAAACGTTATTGCAGCTTCATTTAATTCAAAGTCGAGGGGAGTTGCAATTTTGGTTAATAAAACCTTACCAATTAAAATACAAAATGTACTAATTGATTCTGTGGGAGATATGTGATTATACATTGTCAAATCTTTTCTGAATTATGGACTCTTATGAACATTTATGCACCAAATGAAAATGATGCAAAATTCATACAAGTATTTTTTTTTAATTTGGCCGACGCACATGATAAAATATTAATAGGTGGAGATTTTAACTTTTGTTTAGACCCATTTCTAGATAGGTCAACTAAGGCTGTTATAAAATCAAAAGTAATAAAGTTAACTTTATCATTGACGAAAGACTTAAATCTGATTGATATTTGGAGAAGAATTAATCCAAGAGAAAGAGATTATTCATTTTATTCAAATAGACATAAAACTTCTTCAAGGATTGATTTTTTCCTATTATCAATGAATATTCAGGATAGAGTGAAAAGTGTGGAATATAAAGCGAGAATACTGTCAGATCATTCCTCCTTGATAATGACAATGAGAGTGATGGATATGGAGGAATTGATCTACAGATGGAGATTTAATTCAATTTTATTAAAACGTCTGGAGTTTTGTGATTTTATGAAAAAACAGGTCCAATTTTTTTGATACAAATTCATATTCAGTTGATGATAAATTTATATTATGGGAAGCGATGAAAGCATATTTGAGGGGTCAGATAATAAGTTATTCTTCTAAAATTAAGGAATATATGGTAGAAATAGATCAATTAGAAAAAGAGATTACAAAATTAGAAAAAGAATCCCAAAGATATATGACAGAAGAAAAACGAAGATAACTTGTCAATAAGAAGCTACAATATAATACACTCCAGACATATCGAACAGAAAAAGTAATTATGAGAACTAAACGGAGACATTATGAATTAGGTGAAAGATCACACAAAATTCTTGCTTAGCAGTTGAAAACAGAGCAGGCTTCCAAGGCAATAAATGCAATTAGAACAAGTGCAAATAAAATTACTCATAAACCTTTAGAAATTAATGAAACTTTTAGAAACTTTTACTCCGAATTATATCAATCAGAATCACAAAATGAAGCTGCTGAGATAGAAATTTTTTTTATCACAAATAACTCTTCCAAAATTGAATTCGGAAGAACAGAAATAGAAATGCCCCTTACATTAAAAGAGGTTGAAGAAGCTTTAGGATCACTCAAGAGTAATAAATCTCCAGGAGAAGACGGTTTTCCACCTGAATTTTATAAACAAATTTAAAGATTTATTAATCCCTCCTTTTATGGAGTTAATATATCAAGCGGAAAGAACACATAAACTTCCACAATCTTTTTCGACAGCGATCCTAATAGTATTGCCAAAAAAAGATAAAGATCCTTTAAAACCAACATCATATAGGCCTATCTCTTTGTTGAATACGGATTATAAGATAATAGCAAAAATTTTATCTAATAGATTATCTAATTATTTATCAAAATCAATACATATGGATCAAACAGGCTTTATTAAAAATAGACAATCGGCGGATAATATAACTCTGTTACTTAGCATAATTCATCTGGCACAAAACAAGGAGGAAATGAGTGTGGCAGTTGCTTTGGTTGCAGAAAAAGCATTTGATAGATTGGAATGGGACTTTTTATTTAAGGTATTGGAAAAATATGGGTGAGGGAAATCTTTTATAAAATGGATTAAAATCTTAAATACTAGTCCCAAAGCTAAAGTAGTGACAAATGGTCAAATTTCAACATCATTCCAATTAACATGGTCAACTAGACAAGGCTGTCCATTATCACCTGCCCTATTTGTATTGGCGATAGAACCATTAGCTGAATTAATTAGAATGGATCCAGATATTGTGGGCTTCAGAGTTAACCAGGAAGAATATATGATTAATTTATTTGCTGATGATGTTCTGATTTATTTAACAAATCCATTGCATTCGTTGCATAAATTATCTTTTAGATTGGAAGAATATGGGAAAATATCAGGGTATAAAGTAAACTGGGATAAAAGTGAAATTTTACCCTTTAGTAAAGGAGATTATAGAAAATGTCGGTTAGTAACTCAATTTAGATGGCCGACAAATGGTATAAAATATTTAGGTATAAGAGAATATAATGATATAAAGAATTTATATAAATTAAATTATTTGCCATTATTGAAAAAAATACAAGAAGATCTTGATAAATGGATGATGTTACCAATAACATTAGTAGGTAGAGTTAATGCTGTAAAAATGAATATATTTCCCAGATTACAATATTTACTCCAAACATTACCAATACATCTGCCCCAGAAGTCTTTTCAAGAGTTGAATAAATGTGTTAGGAAGTTTCTTTGGAAAGGTAAGATGTCAAGAATATCGTTTGAAAAATTGACATGTAAATTTGACCTAAGAGGGTTACAACTCCCAAATTTTAAGAATTATTATAAAGCAAATGAACATAGATTTATTGCATCTTTTTTTGATGAAGAATAACCGGCATGGATTAGAATAGAATTAGATAAGATAGGAGGAAATATACCAGAAGATTTTATATATAAATGGGAATCCAAATGGATACGGGAAAAGAAAGAATCTCTTATATTAAAACAGTTGATTGATTTATGGAATAAGGTAAATATGGATGATGAGATAAAGAAATCTTTATTATCAAAGAGAACCCTAATTCAAAATAGACTTATTCCTTTTACAATGGATAAACAACTTTTATACAACTGGTTTCAAAAAGGGATCAGATATATAGGTGACTGTTCTGAAGGAGGTATATTGATGTCGTTTGATCAATTAAAGAATAAATATAAAATATCAAATAACACTCTTTTCTGCTATTTTCAATTAAAGGCCTATTTAAGAGATAAACTGGGTCAAACAATGTTAATGACAAAACCTAATGAAATAGAAACTTTAATTCAAAAAGGAAAAATTAAAAATTTTACGTCTTGTATGTATAATTTGATTCAAAATCAGATAATTAAACCAGGAATTCATAAGTCAAGACAAAAATGGACAACTGATTTGAATATTAAAATTGATGAAAAAAATTGGTCAAGACTATGTCTTGATAGTATGACAAATACAATAAATGTCCGACTTAGATTAGTACAATATAATTTTTACATCAATTCTATATTACACAACAAAAAATAAATAGATTAAACCCAAATTTATCTGACCAATGTTTCCGATGTAATCAAGAAATCGGTACTTTTTTACACTCTACTTGGTCTTGTTTTAAAATTCAACCTTTTTGGATAAATTTAAGACTTTTACTGGAACAAATTATTGGAATACAACTCCCACATAGCCCAATATTATTTTTATTAAGCGTTATTGAAGGGATAATACCGAAACCTAAATTGAATAAATATCAGATTACATTGGCAGTAGCCAAAAAAGCTATTGCAGTTACTTGGAAATCAGATTCATATTTAACTATGGACCGTTGGAATAATGAAATATATAGCTGTATCCCACTTGAAAGAATTACTTATAATTAAAGAAATGAATATGATATATCTTTGAAAATTTGGCACCCCTATCTACAAAAGATAGGATTATATGTATAGGTCCTTTGAAGATAAAATTATTAGTTATTTGGGGGAAAAAATAAAGATATATAGTAAAGTTATTTTGAACTCCATGGAGCATGCTGGGATCCTCCGATATTCAGGCAATCCTTCTTTCTTTCTTCTTTCTTTCTTTTTTTTTCTTTTTTTCTTTTTTTTTTAGATAGGGATCTTAAGGGGGGGAAGGGTTCAGGGAAGGGGAGGGCTAATATTAATTTTTCACTATTCCATTATTCTATTCATTTTATGTAATTCTCTTAAAAATTTAATAAAAACTGTATTAAAAAAGAGATAGTTGTGAAACAAACTCCGTACATTAATTAGAGATGACCCCGCAACCCCCATATCAGTTTGGAATCTTAAATTGGATCTTGGAAACATAAATTAAACCTTGTAAGCATAAACTGGAAACAGATGTTCTCAGGGAAACGTACGGAGGAAATGTGACAAATGTTCAGGGGACATTTGCGTGAGGTTCTGAGTAGGTACTTTCCAATGAGACGTGGAACGGATGGTGGGGTACAAGATCCGTGGTGTACAAAGGCTGCTGTAAATCTAGTCTAGAGGAAAAGAAGGACTTACAAAAGATTCAAAAAACTTGGTAATGATAGGAATCCAGAAGATTATAAGGCTAGCAGGAAGGAGCTTAAAATAAAATTAGGAGAGCTAGAAGGGGCCATGAGAAGGCATTGGCGGAGAGGATTAAGGAAAAACCGAAGGCATTCTGCAAGTATGTGAAGTGCAAGAGGATCAGACGTGAGAGAATAGGACCAATCTAGCGTGACAGTGGAAAAGTGTGTATGGAACCGGAGGAAATAGCGAAGGTACTTAATGAGTACGTTGCTTCAGTATTCACCACGGAAAAGGATCTTGGCGATTACAGTGATGCTTTGCAGTGGACTGAAATGCTTGAAAATGTAGATATTAACAAAGAGGATGTGCTGTAGCTTCTGGAAAGCATCAAGTTGGATAAGTGACGGGGACGGGACGGGCTGTGACACAGGCTACTGTGGGAAGAGAGGGAGGAGATTGCTGACCCTCTGGCAATGATCTTTGCATCATCAAAGAGGACGGCAGAGATCCGGAGGATTGGAGGGTTGCGGATGGTATTCCCTTATTCATGAAAGGGAGTAGGGATGGCCCAGGAAATTATAGGCGTGTGAGCCTTACTTCGGTGGTTGGTAAGTCGATAGAGAAGATCCCGAGAGGCAGGATTTATGAACATTTGGAGAGGCATAATATGATTATAGTAAGCATGGCTTTGTCAAAGGCAAGTCGTGCCTTACGAGCCAGTTTGAATTTTTTTGTTGATATGACGAAACACATTGATGAAGGTAGTGCCGTAGATGTAGAGTATATGGATTTCCGCAAGGCATTTGATAAGGTACCCCATGCAAGGCTTATGGAGAAAGTAATGAGGCATTGCCTTGTGGATCCAGAACGGGCATGCCCACTGAAGGCAAATGTGGTTGTAGTCGGGTCATATTCTGCATGGAGGCCGGTGACCAGTGCTGTGCCTCAGGGAACTGTTCGGGGAACCCTACTATTTGTGATTTTTATAAATGACTTGGATGAGGAAGTGGAGGGATGGGTTAGTAAATATGCTGATGACACAATGTTGGGGGTGTTGTGGATAATGTGGAGGACTGTCAGAGGTCACAATGGAACATTGATAGGATGCAAAAATGGTCTGAGAATTGGCAGATGGAGTTCAACCTAGATAAGTGTAAGGCGGTTAATTTTGGTAGGTCAAATATGATGGCAAAATATAGGATTAATGATAAGACTCTTGGCAGTATGAAGGATCAGAGGGATCTTGGGGTCCGAGTCCATAGGACACTCAAAGCTGTTACGCAAGTTGACTCTGTGGTTAAGAAGGCATTCAGAGCATTGGACTTCATCAATCGTGGGATTGAGTTTAAGAGCCGAAAGGTAATGTTGCAGCTATTTAGGACTCTGGTCAGACCTTACTTGGAGTACTGTGCTTAATTCTGGTCGCCTCACTACAGGAAAGACGTGGAAACCATAGAAAAGGTGCAGAGGAGATTTCCAAGGATGTTTCCTGTGTTGGGGAGCATGGGTTATGAGAATAGGTTGGGTGAACACGGTCTTTTCTCCGCGGAGCGACGGAGAATGAGAGGTGATCTGATAGAGGTGTACTAGATAATGAGAGACACTGATCGTGTGGATAGTCAGAGGCTTTTTCACAGGGCTGAAATGGTTAGCACGAGAAGGCATAGTTTTAAGGTGCTTGGAATTAGGTACAGAGGAGATGTCAGCGGTAGTTTTTTTTACACAAAGAGCGGTGAGTGCGTAGAATGGGCTGCCGGCGGAGGCGGTGGAGGCGGCAACGATAGGGTCTTTAAAGAGTCTCCCAGATGGCTGTTTGCAGTTTGCCATGGGTAATACCTAGGTAGTTCTAAGGTAGGACAGACAGACAGACAGACAGACAGAGAGACATACTTTATTGAACCCGAGGGAAATTTGCTTTCGTTACAGTAAATTATGCCAAGTGGAAATAAGTCCAGGACCAGCCTATTGGCTCAGGGTGTCTGACACTCCGAGGGAGGAGTTGTAAAGCTTGATGGCCACAGGCAGGAATAACTTCCTATGACGCTCAGTGTTACATCTCGGTGGATGAGTCTCCGGCTGAATTTACTCCTGTGCCTACCCAGTACATTATTGAGTGGATGGGAGACATTGTCCGAGATGGCATGCAACTTGGACAGCATCCTCTTTTCATACACCAATGGACGTGTTCGGCACAGCTTTGTGGCCGAAGGACCTGTATTGTGCTATATGTTTTCTTTCTATGTTTCTATGTGGAGGTGGACTTCGAAATGCATAACTAATCTAATCGTTTATTGATGTCAGTTGTGGGAAAGATGCTGCAGTCAATTACAAAAGTGGAAATTACGACACATTTGGATAACAGTAGAAGGATCAGTTCGAGTCAGCATGGATTTATGAAGGGGAAATCATGCTTGACAAATCTTCTGGAATTTTTTGAGGATGTAATTATGAAAATGGACAAGGGAGATCCAGTGGATGTAGTATACCTGGACTTTCAGAAAGCCTTTGATAAAGTTCCACATGGGATATTAGTGGGCAAAATTAGGGCACATGGTATTGGGGGCAGAGTTCTGACATGGATTGAAAATTGGCTGGCTGACAGGAAACAAAGAGTAGCGATTAACGGGTCCCATTTGGAATGGCAGACTGTGACCAGTGGAGTACCGCAAGGTTCGGTGCAGGGACTGCAGCTGTTTACAATATACCTTAGTAATTTAGATGAAGGGATTAAAAGTAACATTAGCAAATTTGCCGATGACATAAAGCTGGGTGGCAGTGTGAAATGTGAGGAGGATGTTATGAGAATGCATGGTGAATTGGACAGTCTAGGTGACTGGGCGAATGTATGGCCGATGCAGTTTAATGTGGATAAATGTGAGGTTGTCCACTTTGGTGGCAAAAACAGGAAGGCAGATTACTATCTAAATGGAGTCATGTTAGGAAAAGGGGAAGTACAACGAGATCTAGGTGTTCTTGTACATCAGTCAATGAAAACAAGCATGCAGATACAGCAGGCAGTGAAGAAAGCTAATGGCATGCTGGCCTTTATAACAAGAGGAATTGAGTATAGCAGTAAAGAGGTCCTTTTGCAGCTGTACAGGGCCCTTGTGAGACCCCACCTGGAGTACTGTGTGCAGTTTTATTCTCCAAATTTGAGGAAGGACATTCTTGCTATTGAGGGAGTGCAACGTAGTTTCACAAGGTTAATTCCCAGAATGGCGCGACTGTCATATGTTGAAAGATTGGAGCGACTGGGCTTGTATACACTGGAATTTAGAAAAATGAGAGGGGATCTGATTGAAAAATAAAAGATTATTAAGGGATTGGACACGCTGGAGGCAGGAAGCATGTTCCTGCTGATGGGTGAGTCCAGAACTAGAGGCCTCAGTTTAAGAATAAGGGGTAGACTATTTAGAACAGAGATGCGGAAAAACTTTTTCTCCCAGAGAGTGCTGGGTATATGGAATGTTTTGCCCCAGAAGGCAGTGGAGGCCAAGTCTCTGGATGCTTTCAAGAGAGAGTTAGAGAGAACTCTTATAGATAGCGGTGTCAAGGGATGTGGGGAGAGGGCAGGAACGGGGTACTGATTGTGTATGATCAGCTATGGTCACAGTGAATGGCGGTGCTTGCTAGAAGGGCCGGATGGACTACCCGGGCACCTACTGTCTATTGTCTATTGTCTATTGAGTTATTTATCCTCCAGCCTGACCACTTTTGTGGCACCAAACCAATCTGAAAGCCAGAAGGAAGTGTGAGCATTCCCCATCCAGGAAAGATGATTGAATTGAACAATCAAACGAAATGCCTTCCTTAACCTCAGCATTTTAATGCGCTTCGCCTATTGTAACTATTGTTGATTATTTGAGGGTGATAGTCCACCTTGTAACGATATTGAGACTGAGGATTAATTCATGTGAAATGCACCAACTCTGTGTCATAGAATTGTCATAGAATACATATACTGTACAACGTTCTCGTTTGAAGGTGTGAATAAACAGAATTGAACATAATTGTTATTTTGTAATTCATCCAAGAGAGCGATTTTCATTGCACGATGACGCAATTCATATAAATAGCTTACCTAATGTGTTTGTTTAGTGGACTGTCACTAATGCGACTAACCACGTGGTATGATTAATTGTCAGCCTGATCTTTCCTCATCTGTATAAGAACTTGCAAAAGCAATCAACAGTAGCGATCAGTAGCTGGACTGCTTTCAACTGAACATCAATTCACACAGAAAATGGGATATCCAGCAATTTACTACATCGCGAGAATTTACTCTCCTGTACTGGCAGCGATTGGTATCCCTGGTAAGTAACTGGAATTGGTTCTGACTGTATGCGTGTGTTTTGCTCTTGTTGCATTTGTTACAGATGGTGCCTCCTCCGGTTCAGACTTAAATTTATATTTTATTTTATTCTTTAATTATACCCTGGAATTGTTGCTCCTTTCTCAGGTCCGATCACTTTGTCAATATTAACAATTAATTGAGTGTTAATATTGATACTGTTCCAGCATTTTACCTTTCTCGTCTTTGCAGCTTTACCATCACGTGTTGTTCCAAATCTGATTCTACATCGAGACAGAATCCCAAATGTTCACTAAAATGAAAACAAATCCTACAGCATCGCCGCAGCTCTCTTTGCCAGCACCCCGGTTTTTCGGCAACACCCAGTTCCTTTTTTCTCCGTCTCAATGTCACTAGAAAGACTTCTTGTCTGTTTATTTATTGACATGTCTCTGAAATTGCCACGATAAGCTGAAAAACTCTTTTATTTTACCGTGTCTTCTTAGGCCCAGTTTTGATTTAAATAAAAATTTACTCCGTTTCTTCCATCCAGCATACAACATGAGGGAGCAAAATTCCTTATATTGCTTCTCAGTCGCAATGTACAAGCTTGAAGTTTATTTGCCACCTGTACATCGAAACGCTTTTAGCCGTCCTGTCCCTTCACTCTAAATGTCATCTCCCTGAGTCTATTTTATCCCTGCAATATATGAAACCTTCAGCATTCTCAGCTGTCTGGGTGAGTGAGTCGATAAGCCGCTCACTGATAACTTGCCGACAACTGGAAAGTTGCGGCTCAACTGTTACTCGGGTCCGTCGTTGTCATCCAACCGAAGGACAGTGACGGAGCCCGTACGAAGAACATTTCCGCTCTCGGAATTGAAGCCTGTCCGACCCGGGATATGATCAGATGTCTGAGATTCACTCAATCCGATTTAACACATTTCTATGCGTGTAATCCAAGTTAACATGATCTGGGTGTCTGTGTATGAACCTAACTCTTCTTTGCTTCCTTGCAGTTAATTTAGTGGCGATTGTGATCCTGTCTCTGGGAAACTGCGGACTCTCTAAATGCATCTCCCGTTACCTGGTGGGAATGGCAGCAGCTGATTTACTGGGTGTTATTATTGCTGTGGTACTCTGTGAGATCAATAATATTTATGTTTATGCCCTTCCTTTGCTCATTACGCCGGTTTGCGCCGTGACGCTTGTCCTGAGTGTCTCAACCATGGACTGTTCGGTTTGGCTCACGGTGGCTTTCACGTTCGATCGCTGCATTGCAATCTGCAGTCAAAAGCTGCGGGAACGATACTGCACCGAGAGGACGGCGACTATTGTGATAGTAATTGTGTGTTTAGGATGTTGTGCGAAAAGTGTTCCGTTCTACTTTGCGGTAGAACCTTACCGTATCATTGACAACATACCCTGGCGATGCATTTTCGGAATGGATTTCCTTACTTTACCAGCGTGGAAAGCATTCCAGTTGTTTAACACCATCACTACACCTTTATTGCCGATCGGATTGATTCTACTTTTTAATGTTTTAACAGTCAGTCATATTATCGCTGCAAACAGAGTTCGCCGGGGGCTCAGGAACAGCAGAGAGAAAAAGAATGATCCAGAGGTGGAAAACCGGAGAAAGTCAATAATTTTGTTGTTCGCTCTGTCAGCCAATTTCATATTGTTGTGGATCCCCTATATTGTCTATACTATGAACTGGCAAGTTGAGAATTACTCTTACACAGACAGATATTTGAACACCCCGACGTATATCCTGCAACAGTTTGGGTTCATGTTGCAGTTTCTCTCCACCTGCACCAACACGTGTATCTACACTCTGGCACAGAGGAGATTCAGGGAGGAGCTGAAGGCAGTAGTCAAACATCTGGTTACGTTATATGATCGACTCTGTCGCTAAAACGCTGTTCGATTGTCAGCTTTGAAGGAGTTCAAATGCATTTCAATGTTATTTACATGTCGGGTCAATGTGTCGATATTACAGCAGCCAGGGGAGCAAATGTTAGTAGTTTGCCGGTTCCAGTAAATTCAGCAAAATTACTTCAACAATACGGGGAAGAAACAACAAATGGGCTCTCTAAGGATCTCCAATCCTATTTGCCCGTTCCCTCACAAAAATTACTATCGTAACGGTTCAGAAGTTCACCCTGACAACCCTCTGCTGAACCCTCACTAACATTGCTTTTGGTCCATTACAGAGGGCCACAACCCCGGAGACTGGAGACGATACACTATGGGGTTGACAGAGACTAGGGACTATACAGTATAGGAGTGACTGAGACTGGAGACTATAGAGTATAGGGTTTGACAGAGACTAGGGACTATACAGTATAGGGGTGACAGAGACTGCAGACTATAGAGTATAGGGTTTGACAGAGACTGCAGACTATAGAGAATAGTGGAGTCAGAGTCTGGAGACTAAACAGTATAGGGCTGACAGAGACTGGAGTCTATAGAGTATAGGGGTGACAGAGACTGGAGATGATATACTATGGGGTTGACAGAAACTAGGGACAATACAGTATAGGGGAGACAGAGACTGGAGTCTATAGAGTATAGGGGAGCAGAGACTGGAGACTATAGAGTATAGGGGTGACAGAGACTGGAGATTATAGAGAATAGGGGAGTCAGAGACTGGAGATTATAGAGTATAGGGGTGACAGAGACTGGAGATTATAGAGAATAGGGGAGTCAGAGACTGGAGATTATAGAGTATAGGGGTGACAGCGACTGGAGACGATTCACTATGGGGTTGACAGAGACTAGGGACTATACAGTATAGGGGAGTCAGAGACTGGAGACTATAGAGTATGGGGGTGACAGAGACTGGTGAGTACAGAGAATAGGGGTGACAGAGACTAGGGACAGGACAGTATAGGGGTGACAGAGACTGGAGACTATAGAGTATAGGGATGACAGAGACCGGAGACGATACACTACAGGGGTGACAGAGACTGGAGTATATAGAGTACAGAGGTAATAGAGGCTGAAGACTACAGAGTACAGGGGTGACAGAGAGTGGAGAATATAGGATATAGTGGTGACAACGGCTGGAGACTACAGTATAGGGGTGAAGAAACGAGAGACTGTACACTTTATGTGTGACAGAATCCAGGGATAATTCACTGTTGGATTACAGAGTCTGGAGACTTGACAGTGTTCTGGTGATAGAGAGGACAGACTGTACAGTTTAGGGGAGACAGAGACTGGAGATGATGCAGTGTCGGTGTGACAAAGACAGGAAACTATACAGTATAGGTGTCAGAGAATGGTGTCTAAGGGAGACAAGGACAGCAGAATATGCAGTATAGGAGTGAAAGAGACGATAAAGTTTCGGGAAAACAGAGACCCGGGAACAGACCGTGTAGAGATAACTGATATAAAATAACGATTCTGGACACAGTCATTCCAAACAGTTTCATTTATTTTCACTCACACCGTTACTTCGGTTTCCAGACAGCAGTACGACCCCAAGAGACCAGAGAGACCTTTTGGGGTTTCCTGAGACAATACCCGGGTTAGTGGGGTCCGGCGCCCCACACCTTGCAGAGGTAGCACCACTGGTGGGAGGGCATTATTGTTTTATATTCTCCTGAGCATGTGGACACTGATCAGTGGGACATTTGTTGTGGAATCAAACTGTAGCATGTTGGAACGCTGTTTAAAAAGGTCATTTTCTTCATCTAAAATAAAATTCGAATCTTTAGATTCGTAACGTTAGAGCATTAGCAACAGTTGCGATCATGGAGCGAAGATTTGACAAAATGACAGGCAAAGATTTCGCTTGAGTTTATACTCGCGCTTTCGTTAGGGCAGTAGATCTGTCCGGTGCTCTTGCGGCCCCGGGAGCGGGGGTGGGTCATGGGCCATTCATCCTTTCGAGAAGAGGGGATGAAGGCGAGGCTGCCGAATTGGAAGCGGAGATTCCTGCAGCTGTGCGCGGAGACTTTATCCTTTATCCCTGCAGCCTTCACAATCCCGTCTCTCAATCACTTTACGGACAATTGTTTAACACAGGTTTAAACACACAACCCCACTTGTTCAATGCTCAGGGCAATCACACAGCAGCTCAGACACTCCATCCCGGACGAGCCCCAACAATGAAACCCCCTTTTTGCCTGGGCTGCCCTCGCTGGCAGTCCCATAAATCTTTCAATTACCTTGTACTTCCGGTGTATGCATACGACAGTCGCGCCAATTCTGTGCACAAGTTGGGGCTGAAATCATTCACAAATCATATTCAGCGGTCCACAGTGGACTACCGCAAACTGGCTCCATCAATAAAAGCACTTTAAATTTGTGTTTGTTTTGACTCTGAATTTAAGTTGGTTGCTGCTGTTTTGTGAACTATTTGATTTTTTCTCTCTCTCTGGGATAATCTAATGTGTAAGTGGGAAATGTTGGCGGGTTGGAAGTGCCCACGGATCCCCCAGTAGCGTCCGAACTACTGAAGTCAGGCTGACTGACCTGCAGTTCCCAGGCTTGTCCTTGACAGCTCTTTAAACAGTAAAACAACATCAGCCACTCTTCAGTCACTGGGGCAACCTTCAGTGGACCTCAACAATCTTCTCTCTCCTTCCACAAAGCAGTGGGTCAGGCCTGAGGGTTCATCCACCTGAATGCAGTGTCGGCTGCTCATCATACTCGCTGGTAAAATGAATGTCCTCCAAAGCAACTCCACGGGTTTGCTTTATTCAGTGAGAAACCATGATAATTTACTCCGTAAATAATCCATTGTATGGGTATTCACCCCCTTTAATATGACAACCCAAATAGTCACTAGTGCAGCCAATTGGTTTTAGAATTCATATCATTAGTTAAATGGAAATCACCGTGTGCAGTCTGGATGTTTCAATTAACTGTCCTAAAAATGCACGAGGACCAAACTGATGCCGTGTCAGTGTCCTGGCAAAAACTACACCATGAAGACAAAAGAACACTCCAAGCAACTCGGTGAAAAGGTTATTGGAAAGCAAAAAAAAAGTGATGAAGCACCCAGACAACAGTTGTTGGATATGCAGTGTACAGCAATTCTTTGTTCTTTGCACGTTGGACTTTGTTCTTGCTATTGTTTCATGCGGAGGACGATATTTTGTGAACTGTTTCAAATGTTTCTTGTCCTGGGATAAACTGTTGTGCATGTAGGGGTGCCCTCGGCTTTGCGGGATGCACAAAGATTTGGGGATGGGCATGGATTGAATAAAATTTCATTGTCGAGGCAGCCATTTTCTGAACTGTGACACGATTCTGCTTCTGAGATAATCTAAAGTGCATTTGGAGTGTCAGCGGATTTGGGGTGCGCACTGAAATGGGGATAGCGCACATTTAGGGATTTGGGGTGCGCACTGAAATGGGGAGAGCGCACATTTACGGATTTGGGGTGCGCACTGAAATGGGGATAGCGCACATTTAGGGATTTGGGGTGCGCACTGAAATGGGGATAGCGCACATTTAGGGATTTGGGGTGCGCACTGAAATGGGGATAGCGCACATTTAGGGATTTGTGGTGCGCACTGAAATGGGGATAGCGCACATTTAGGGATTTGGGGTGCGCACTGAAATGCGGATAGCGCACATTTAGGGATTTGGGGTGCGCACGGAAATGGGGATAGCGCACATTTAGGGATTTGAGTTTGCGCACGGACACAGGGTGTATTCATTCTCCAATATGGCGGCGCACACTAATTCGCGAGTTGTGCAAACTTAGGGCTGTGTCGTCCAATATGGAGGTGCACATGTGGCTTTACACGGATTTTGAGTGACACCCAGAATTGGATGTGTCGGCCGATCTGGAGTGGGGATTTTTAATACTGAGACCGCCATTTCCTGAACTGTTTGAAATAATTCCTGCTCAGAGGATTATGTTTGCGGGGGTGTTAGCCTGTGTGGGTGCGCACTGAGTGGTTGATTTGGTGGCTTGTGGGCACATGACTTTGGGGGATGTATATGGGTTTGCGGGTGTGCGCGGAATAAGGGGTTGTGTCGTCGAACATGAGGGTTCGCACGAATTTGCCGTCACATGTGTGTAGGCCGATCTGGAGATGCAAACACATTCGGGGTGCATGGGGATTTTAAGTGTAGACAGGCATTTATTGTTTACTGTTTGAAGTAATTGCTGCTCTGAGATCATTTATAATAGATGTGGGTGTGTGAGCGTGTTCGGGGTGCTCACAGTTTTGCGATGGCGCCGATTTGGATGTGCGTCGGCACACTGTTTTGGAGTTACATGCAAGAAAGGTATGTCGGCCAGCTCAAATGTTCTGAGGAACGCCAGAAACATTTATTTACGGGTCATGAGGAATCCTTACTGCCCGTCTCCTGACCCACCTTCCGTGCTGGCTCCGCGCTCCTTCTACTACACACCCCAAACCCTGACACAACGGCACGGCTGCATTTCCGGACTGTGGTTGTGGTCTGGGTAAACTCGAAACTGCCTGGCAGGGCCGGAATCGCAGGGGTACAATTCCATGTTTCAGTTATTAGTTATTTGTTCTCACTCCCTGCCCCACCCCCGGCTAAATTTTAATTCTGGCACCCACATACTGGCATGGGGAAATGTAATGCTGCCATTTTTAGCAGTTCCTAAAGTTGTTTAATCACAGTAACAGCTCCGTGTGTTCTGTTATTTACTCCAGAGGAGGGGATAACGTTTTTAAAGTTATTTTGTTATGTCGCTAGTTTTCCCAGGATAGAAATAAAATAAATGTATTTGCTCCAAGGTATCGGTCCAATTGAACGTCCCCATTAGGGCATCACTTAATTCTGGAGATGTTAGAGTCCTCAGTAATTTGTGTATAGGTTTAAGGGCCTTAATTTCAAAGTTATATTTTCCAGTTTAGAGTAGTTATTTGCCGCTTTTCCTTTCTATTGCTACTAGGGCCCCGGGGCCTCTTGCCTTCCCCTGCCCTGCGACTCCCCGAGGTGGGGGAGGTCGCTTCGGCCCTCATGGAGCGGCGTTCCGCTGCTGTCAGTCTCTTCGTAGGGAGGAATGACGGATTTACCGATGACCCGGACTCCGAGACGGACACGAGGTCCGAGGTAGACTCGGTGTCTGGGGAAGTCCTGGCGACGGGCGGCTGGAGACCCTGTGCTAAGCTTCATCACTGCGGGGCTGCGGGAATGTTAGATTGCAGGCAATGAGTGCTCAGGTATGAGGGGGGAGGGGTTGGCCATGGTTTGTAGGGCTGTGTGGCCGGGGTTAGAGTTAGGGTGAGGGTGTAATTGCGCGGACATTAGGAAAATTATACCTCTTGGATTTCTTGATCTTGTTATTGGGGATTCAGTATCACACAACCCTGAAACTGTGGTATGTCCCACGCATTGATTAACCAGGCCCAACGCTTGCCTTTATTGTGAACATCTTTTTCAAGGTGTAAGGTTATTAATATTGGTAAAGTGACGGGTCTGTTACTTACCGATCGTGTTGGCGGGGATGTTGGTTACAGGAAATGCGCGCTATGCGTAGGCCTGTGTAGACCACCGTTTCTGGTGGCGTGGGGACCACAGTCTGTGATGGGAAGTGGGTATTTATGGAGGTTGTATTTGCTCCATGGTCCAGGGTGATGAAAGGCTTGCCACTTTGAGCATTAGGGCATATAAGACCCAGCTGTTAGTTTTTAGTTTGACCACTTGGGGAGTAGACTATGTTTTGAGGCCTAGTTATTTGGCTTCACCTCGCAGTAAGATGTAAACTCCCTGCATTTGTTTTTGTCTGAGCTTTATGTTATATCTGTGTGTGTGTTGTGGGGCGGGTGTCCCCAGGAGTAAATTAACAGAATTTATTGGATGTTCAGTGTCACTTAACCCTGCAACCTGGAGTTTAGGGCTGACATATTTTCTGTGATCCCTTGAATTTTTATTGCCATCCCGTGGAAAAGGATAATGAAAAGCTTGTCACCTTTGATGAGGTGCAATTATGTGGGCAATGGGAAATTATCTTGTGTTTTCTGATCCCATGATTGGACGCTCATCGTCACGCAAACCTGCCATATTGCTCTGCCCCACGACTTCATCACCAAAGACAACACTTACCTTTACTGGGATCCTCCTCGTCCGTGCACAGGTTTTAATGTTTATCTTTACAACTATGCTAATGTGGTTGGTTGTTGCTTATCGTTGGTGTCTCGGCGAGCGTTAAAGGGTGAGTAGGTCAGGTGTTGTGACGGTGTGTGGACCAGGGTTTCTGTGGCTGTGAGGGTCAGGTGTTGTGACGGTGTGTGGGCCAGGGTTTCAGTGGCTGTGAATGTCAGGTGTTGTGACGGTGTGTGGGCCAGGGTTTCTGTGGCTCTGAGGGTCAGGTGTTGTGACGGTGTGTGGGCCAGGGTTTCTGTGGCTGTAAGGGTCAGGTGTTGTGACGGTGTGTGGACCAGCGTTTCTGTGGCTGTGACTGTCAGTTGTTGTGACGGTGTGTGGGCCAGGGTTTCTGTGGCTGTGAGGGTCAGGTGTTGTGACGGTGTGTGGACCAGGGTTTGTGTGGCTGTGAATGTCAGGTGTTGTGACGGTGTGTGGGCCAGGGTTTCTGTGGCTCTGAGGGTCAGGTGTTGTGACGGTGTGTGGACCAGGGTTTCTGTGGCTGTGAGGGTCTGGTGTTGTAACGGTGTGTGGCACAGGGTTTCTGTGGCTGTGAGGGTCAGGTGTTGTGACGGTATGTGGGCCGGGGTTTCTGTGGCTGTAAGGGTCAGGTGTTGTGACGGTGTGTGGGACAGGGTTTCAGTGGCTGTGAGGGTCAGGTGTTGTGACGGTGTGTGGGCCATGGTTTCTGTGACTGTGAGGGTCAGGTGTTGTGACGGTGTGTGGCACAGGGTTTCTGTGGCTGTGAGGGTCAGGTGTTGTGACGGTGTGTGTGCCAGGGTTTCTGTGGCTGTAAGGGTCAGGTGTTGTGACGGTGTGTGGGACAGGGTTTCTGTGGCTGTGAGGGTCAGGTGTTGTGACGGTGTGTGGGCCAGGGTTTCAGTGGCTGTGAGGGTCAGGTGTTGTGATAGTGTGTGGGCCAGGGTTTCTGTGGCTGTGAGGGTCAGGTGTTGTGACGGTTTGTGGACCAGGGTTTCTGTTGCTGTGAGGGTCAGGTGTTGTGACGGTGTGTGGGCCAGGGTTTCTGTGACTGTGAGGGTCAGGTGTTGTGACGGTGTGTGGCACAGGGTTTCTGTGGCTGTGAGGGTCAGGTGTTGTGACGGTGTGTGGGCCAGGGTTTCTGTGGCTGTAAGGGTCAGGTGTTGTGACGGTGTGTGGGCCAGGGTTTCTGTGGCTGTGAGGGTCAGGTGTTGTGACGGTGTGTGGGCCAGGGTTTCTGTGGCTGTAAGGGTCAGGTGTTGTGACGGTGTGTGGACCAGCGTTTCTGTGGCTGTGACTGTCAGTTGTTGTGACGGTGTGTGGGCCAGGGTTTCTGTGGCTGTGAGGGTCAGGTGTTGTGACGGTGTGTGGGCCAGGGTTTCAGTGGCCGTGACCACTGTTTCCACCAGTCCTGCTGGTGTCTCAGCTGGAAACGTTGACTGTACGTACTCCATTCCATAGATGCTGCATAGCCTGCTGAGTTCCTCCAGGAATTCTGTGTGTGTTACTAGTTACCCTGTCGCCCCTTCTCTTCTGCCCATCACCTTTCTCTGGTTCCACTCACCCTTCCTTTCGTCAGTGATCCACCCTACTCCTCTATTAGATTCGTTCTTCTGCAGCACTTTAACTTTTCCAACTCTCATCTCCCAGCCTCTGAGTTCAGTTCCATCCCCTCCCCCCAACCTTGTCCCTCATCTGCCAGCTTGTACTTCTAACACTTTCCTCAATTTATCATTCTAGCATCTTTCCCCGTCCTTTCCGGTCCTGATGAAGTATCATTTCACAAAATGTTGACTGCCGTCTGTTAACTGTTGAGTGTTGTCCACAGCGGACCTGTCATTGTGGCAGCACACCACCAGGTGGGAGTGTTGTCAACAAGGGAGCGGCCATTGCCGCAGAAACCCTCCATGTGAGAGTGCTCCGCACAGAGGACCTCCCATTCCGGCAGGGCACCACCGGGTGGGAAAGGTACACACATAAATTGCTGGAGGAACTCAGCGGGTGAGGCAGCGTCTATGGGAATAAATCAGCAGCTTACCTTTCGAGCTGAGACACTTTTTCGGAACTGGAATGGAAGGGGGGAGGCCAGAATAAAAATGCCGGGCGGAGAAGGAGGATAGATGTGATGTGATTGATGATGTCCGTTGGGTGGGAACAATAAAGGGCTGGAGAGTAAGGCACCTGATTGGAGAGGAGAGGATAGACCATGGGAGAAAGGGAAGGAGGAGTGGCAACAGTGGGAGGTGATATGCAGGTGAGAAGTAGAGGTAGGAGCCAGATTGGGGGAGAGAAGATGAAGGGAGGGGGAAGGATAAAGTTGACTGGAAGGAGAAATCGCTACTCATGCCATCTGGTTGGGGGTTATATAAAGAAAATATAAGGTGCTGTTTTTCCAGCCGGAGGGGGGCTTCATCATGGCATAAGAGGAAGCCATGGACCGACATGTTGGAACGGGAATGAGGATAGGAATAAGATTGTTTGGGCACAGGGAAGTTCCACTTTTGGCAGCTGAACAGGAAGTGCTGGACAAAACGATGCCCCCAATTTACACCGGGTCTCACCAATATACAGAAGGCTGCATCAGGAGCAGCGGATGCAATAGAGGAAGCGTTGCCTCACCTGGAAGAACCTCTTTGGGCGATGAATGGAGTAAGGGAGGAGATGAATGGGCAGGTGTAGTATTTCTCTCACTTTCAGGGGTAAGTGCCAGGAAGAATATGTGGACAAGGAGAAATGAAGGGAGCGATTTCTACAGAAACCGGAAAGTTGGGGGAAGGTAAATCTGTGTTTAGACCACAAGACATAGGAACACAATCAGGCCATTCGTTCCATCAAGTATGCGCCACCATTTCATCATGGCTGACCAATTTCCCTCCCGAATCCATTCTTCTGCCCTCCTACCGGAGCAATTATCAGCCTCCGCCATATTTACACTCCATCACCTGCCAACACATCCACCTGTGGCAACGAATTCAACAGATTCACCACCTGCTGATCTCAGCCAGGCAATTATAGGCCGGTGAGACTGATATCAGAAGTGCGAAATCTATTGGATGGTCTAAAGTCAAGTCTTGTGAATGGCCTCGGCCCGAAACGTCGAATGTATTCTTTTCCATAGATGCTGCCTGGTCTGCTGAGTTCCTCCAGCATTCTGTGTGTGTTGCTTGGATTTCCAGCATCTGCAGATTTTCTCTTGTGTGTGACAATCACTTGCATTCATTGTTCCGGACAGGAAGCTGGTTTACCATTTTATCTGGAACTGGACACTTTAGTTTTGAACACTGTGAGTGCGATGTTGTACCGTGAACACTGTGACCACTGTGCTTTAAATGTTTTTGTTCTATTTGAGTTCCTTCCTGTAAAATGTTTGAATAACTTGTGTTGATGTTGTTGTGACCGCGGCTTTGCCATGTCTCTGTGACGCTGCTGCAAGTCTGTTTCTCAGCGCACCTGCCTTTGATGCCATTTTCCGTACACAACCGTAAAGGAAAAGACAATAATTGTTACTCCGGATCCGATGCAGCAGTAAAAAAGGAAACTCACAGTCATTGTGGAAAATCATTTATTTTACCACAAGATCATTGAGATTCCACATTTGTGGAACTGGGTGAGAGGGAAATCAGCTTGTGTTTGGATCCAGCAGCAGACAAGTGTGTGAGTCCTTAGCAGAACAGAGGTTTTAGTTCAGAATGTTCTTTCCCAACCGTCTGCACTTATCTCATCTCTACAGCTGTATTATCGCCCTACTGAGGGGTCATGGTCAGCACAGTGATCTTAGTTCTGCAGGCTTGCAACTGAACTGGATAAATACAGGCTGTCAAGTCACAAAGCTTTCACAGCACACAACTCTTTTAACCCACTCTTTCCCCCTCCCTCCCCTTCTCTCTCTGCCACCCTCACCTTCTCTCTACAACTCTCCCCCAGCTCTCCACCCCTCACCCCCCCCCCCCCCACTCTCCACCCTCTGGGTTAGAGGGAAATCAGCTCGTGTTTGGATCCAGCAGGGGACAAGTGTGTGTGACCTTGTCAGAACAGAGGAGTCAGTTCAAAACGTTCATTCCCACCCGTCTACACTTATCTCATCTGTACAGCTGTATTATCGCTCTACTGAGGGGATGTGGCCAGCACAATAATCTTAGTTCAGCAGACTTGCAACTGAATTGGATAAACACAGGCTATCGACAAAGTCACAAAAGTTTTAACAGAAAACAACTCTTAACCCTCTCTGCCCCCTCCCCGTCTCTCCACTCCCCACCCTCTGAGTTACAGGGAAATCAGCTTGTGTTTATATCTGGGAACAATCCACAAGGCCACAAAACTTTAACAACACACAACTCTTCTGACTTTATATTTCAAATGTTCTTCCACAGGGCCGGTGACTTTAAATGCCTTGGTGCTACCAATTCAGGGAGCTGACACGTAAGTGCTGTCACAAAGAAGGCACTGCACTTCCACTGCTTGAGAAGTTGCACAAATTCAGCCTGTTGTCCAAAACTTTGTCAAACTTCAGTAAATGCATGATAGACAATATCCTGACTGGTTGCATCACAGTCCGGGACAGAAACCAGTTCCCAAGAACGGAAAGATCTACAGAAAGTGTTGGACACTCCCAGCCCAGCAAAGAGAAATTCAGCACATCTACAAGGAGAGCGGCCACAGGAAAGCAGCATCAATGATAACCAGCCCCACCCACTCAGACCACGCTCTCTTCTCGCTGCCGCCCTGGGGAAGCAGGTCCCACATGTGTGGACACATTTCCAAGCCTCTGCAACTCATCGTCTCAAAATTATGAGTTTGTCAGTCTTTGTGTGGAGATTATTATTGATTCTGTTGTATTCTTCTGTTCTACTGTGGATGCCAGCAAGAAAATGAATATCATGGCTGTATGTGGTTACGTATTTGTACTGTCAGAATAAGTTTAATTTCAAGTGTGAGCAAAGGCAAAACAACTCACTGACATCCATCCAGAGGCAGAGTCACACACACACACACACACACACACACAAACACACACACACACACACACACACACACACACACACACACACACTCACACACACACACAGACACACACACACCAAGCCACACGTGTTCGTGCAGACAGGCCCACATTGACATAAATGTGCACACAGGCCCTGAGACTCACACAAAACACAGACAGACACGCACTCATCGACATACACACACGTGCACGCACAGACACATATACAGTTCATACACACTGACACAAATTAATAGAAACAAGCATGCATACAGACTCAAATACACACACAGACACTCACTGGCACACTAGCACGCAGAGACATAGAGACAGAAACACACGCATGCATATACACAGACACAAAAGGAGATACAAACGCATGCACCACACACACACACATGCACACACAAACAGCTTTCACATCTCCCTCTTCAGCTCTCCACTGTGGTTTCTGTGATTTCAATGTTTGATATGTTTCATTCCTCTGAACTCTGCAAGTCCAGGCCTGGGGCCATCATTAAGTTGGAAAAACGTTTGGACGCTGCGTCCTCTCGGGGCAAACTAAAGGTGTTTTGTTTTTCTCTCTCTGCTTAATGTGTTTTATATCATCACAAGACTACAAGAACTTTGAGGACTGCTGGTCCGCTACACAAGTGAGCTGCTCGTTTCGTCTCAAGGGACCATCTTAGATCTGGCAAATCTGTTGGAATTCTTTGAAGTAATAACAATCAGGATCGACAAAGGAGAGTCGGTTGATGCTGTCTATCTGGATTTTCTGAAGACCTTTGACAAGCTGCCACAGAAGCGGCTACTTAGCCCATGGTATTACAGAGAATATACTAGCGTCACTAAAGCAGTGGCTGATTGGTAAGAGGCAATCAGTGGGAATAAATGTAACCTTTACTGCTTGGTTGCTGGTGACTAGTGATGATCCACAGGGATTTGTGCTATATCAATAATTTGGCTGAATTGATTGTTTTGAGCAAAGTTTGCAGCCAATGCGAAAATAGGTGGAGGGACAGATAATTTTGAGGAAATAGAGATGCCACAGAAGTACTTAGACAGATTAAGAGAATGGACGAAGAAGTGACAGATGAAATACAATGTCAGGAAATGAATGGTCATGACTTTGCTGGAAGAAATGAAAGCGTTGGTATTTTCCCCAAAAGGAGTGAAGACACAACCATTTGAGGATTAAAGGGATTTGGGAGTAATTATGCAGGATTCCCCAAAGCCAACTTGCCGTCTGAGTCTAACGTGGGGAAGGCAAGTGCGATGTCAGCATTTAATTTCAAGCGAACCAGAATATAAAAGCAAGGATGCAATTCTGAGGTTTTCTAACTCACTGGTGAGGCCTCACCTGGAGGAATGGGAGCATATTGAGTCCTTTATCTTAGAGAGAATGTGATGAAACTGGAGAGAGTTCAAATGAAGGTCACGAAAATGATTCCGGGATTTGACGGCTTGTCACTTGAAGGATTTCTGATGGCTCTGGGCCTGGATTCACTGGAATTCAGAAGAGCGAGAGTGACCTGATTGAAAATTATCGAATGTTGGAAGTTCTGTGCAAAGGATGTAGGAGTGCCTTTTGGAATGGCGATGAATATCTTGAGCCAGGTATTAGTGAGTCTGTGGAATTCCATGCTACAGCCAGCTGTGGAGGCCGTCATTATTAATGTTTAAGGCAGCGGTTGATAGATCCTTGATTGGTCAGGGCATGACGGGATACGGGGAGAAGGCAGGAGATTGGGGCTGAGAGGGATAATGAATCAGCCATGATGAAATTTCGGTGCGGAATCCATGAGCCAAATGGCCGAATTGTGCTCCTGTAACTTGTGGTCTTATAACAAACTTTCGTTCAATGTCACTAAGAGCAAGGAGCTGATTATTAACCGCAGAGGGAGGAAACAGGAGGTCCATGAGCCAGTCCTCATCGGGGATCAAAGGTGGAGAGGGTCACCAACCTCAAACCTTTGGAAACACATTCGAGGCTCTTCATCTAATGTTATTAATATTTATTATTTATTTATTTATCTTTTTTTTAATTTTACATTTGCATGGTTTGTTGTTTATTTGTATGCTGTTTCCTCTTTCTTTTGTCCGTCCTGTTGGGTTCAGTTTTTTACGGATTCTGTTATGGATCTTTGATTTACTGAGTTTGCCCACAGAAAAACGAATCTCTGGATTGTACATGGTGACATGCGTGATCTGAATGGTCGTCCTGGTCTTCCTGTCACTGTGAGTCCTCTTTAAAGGCGCCCCAGTTACTAGAAATTCTCCTGAATCGAATTGGGAAGCCTCAGATTCTCTGTATCACACACACACACACACACACACACACACACACACACACACACACACACACACACACACACACACACACACACACACACACACACACACACACACACACACACACACACACACACACACACAGTCAGTCACACAACCAATGGTGACAATCGTAGCCGAACCCGAAAAGAACAGGGTGAACTGCCTCCATGACTATCACCCAGTGGTGCTCACATCTACTGTGATGAAGTGCTTTGAGGGTTTGGTCATGACTAGAATCACCTCCTGTCTGTGCATGGACCTGGACCCACTGCAATTTGCCGATCGCCACAATATGTCTGCAGCAGATGCAATCTCATTGGCTTTCCACTCAGCCTTAGATCACCTGGACAAATGCAATACACAAGTCAAGCTGCTGATTACAGCTCAGCGTTCAACACAATCAGACCCTCAATTGTAATCAACAAGCTCCAAAACCTGGGCCTCTGTACCTCCTTCTGCAACTGGATCCTCACCAGGAGACCACAGTCTGTGTGGATCAGAAATAACATCTCCTCCTTGCTGACAATCAACGCTGGCACACCTCAACGATGCGTGCTCAGCCCACTGCTCTACTCTCTCTACACCCATGTCTGTGTGGCTAGACACATCTATAAACTTGCTGATGACACAACTATTGTTGGTGGAATTTCAGATGGTGACGAGGAGCAGTACAGGATCTATCAGCAAGTTGAGTGGTGTCGCAGAAACAACCTTGCAATCAACATCATGAAGACAAAGGAATTGATAGTGGATTCAGGAAGGGGAAGTCGAGGGAACACACACCAGTTCTCATCGTGGGATCAGAAGTGAACAGGGTGAGCAGTTTCAATTTCCTGCCTGTCAACATCTCTGAGGAACTATCCTGGGCCCAACATATTGATGCAGTTACAATGAAGGCACAACATCGGCTATATTTCATTCGGGGATTGAGGGGAATCGGTCTGTCACTAAAGACACTTGCAAATTTCTACAGATGTACTGTGGAGAGCATTCTAACCGGTTGCATCACTGCCTGGTGTGGAGAGGCCACTGCACAGGATCAGAAAATGCTGCAGAAAGTTATAAACTCAGCCATCTCCTTCATGGGCATTGGACTCCACGGCATCCAGGACACATTCAAAAGATGATGCCACCAAAAGGTGGCATCCATCATTAAGGACCCCCATCACCCAGGACATGTCTTCGTCTCATTGCTACCATCAAGGAGGATGTACGGGACCCTGAAGACACACTCAGCGGTTCAGGAACAACTTCTTCCTCACTGTCAGATTTCTGAATGGACAATGATCCATTTCCACTTCCTCAGTATTTTCCCTCTTTTTGCACTAACGTTTAAATTTAACTTTATAAATATTTACTGTAATTTATACTTTTTATTACTATGTATTGCAATGTACTGCTGTCACAAAACAACAAATTTCAAAACATATGCGGGTGATATTAAAGCTGATTCTGATACACAAACACACACAGCTGGGCTCAGACATACAACACTCCCACATTCCTCCCTTTGTGACACCCTGCTTGCTCCGTGGCCCCCGGTATGAAGCTCAAACTGTTGCAACACCTGCCCTTTAAATTCATGGCTGAGGCTGTGTTGTGTCTGTTCACTGTTTGAGTTCGATATTAAATGAAGGGCATTGGCAGTCTCTGGAGTAGGTTACATGGTCGGCACAAAATTGCGGGCTGAAGAACCTGTAATGTGCTGTAGATTTCTATGTTCTGTGTCAAAGGCAGGCAGGGGGATTAGTTTAAATGGACACCAGGACACAAGAAAATGTTGGGCCGAAGGGCCTGTGTCAGTACTGTAAGGGATGGTTTCTGTCTCAGAGATCGACTCTATTCCCCTCAATAGATGCTGCCGACTTGCAAAAGTTCTTGAAAAGTTGCACTCAGTTCTGCTTAGCATTCTGTACAAAGGATGTTTTGTGATGGAAGAGTGCAGAGGAGATTCATCATGACTGAGGGGGATTGTGTCTATAAGACCATGTCATAGGAGCAGGATTAGGCCATTCAGCCCATCGAGTCTGCTGCCTTTCTGTCATGGCTGATCCCGGATCGCACTCCATTCCATACACCTGACCTCTCACCAAATCTTCTGATGCTCTGAACGATCAGGAAACGTTCAACTTCCGCCTTAAATATACCCACAGACCTGACCTCTACTGCAGTCTGTGGCAGAGTATTCCACAGATCCGATACTCTATGGCTAATAAAAAAAATCAACCCTACGTCTGTTTGAAAAGTTGGTCCCCCACTTTTGTGGATGTGCCCTCTAGATCTTGATAGTCCCACCATAGGAAACATCCTCTCCACAACCAGCTTCCAACATTCAGCAGGTTTCAATGAGATCCCCTATGCATTCTTCAGAATTGCAGGTTGTACATGCCAGAAGTTGCCGAATGCTCCTCATATGTTAACCCCTTAATTCCCAAAATCATCTTTCTGAACCTTCTTTGGGCTCTCTCTAATGACAACACATATTTTTTACTCTTTCACAGCTACCTGGACTATTCCTCTTCCCACCCTGTCTCTTGCAAAAATGCTATCCCCTTCTCACAATTCCTCCGGCTCCGCCGCATCTGCTCTCAGGATTAGGCTTTTCATTCTAGGACGATGGAAATATCTTCCTTTTTTAAACAAAGGGTCTTCCCTTCTTCCACCATCTACTCTGCTGTCAAACGCATGTCTCCCATTTCCCGCACATCTGCCCTCACCCCTCCACCCGCCACCCCACTCGGGATAGGGTTCCCCTTGTCCTCACCTACCACCCCACCAGCTTCCGAGACCAGCGTATAATTCTCCGTAACCCCCGCCACCTCCAACGGGATCCGACTACCAAGCACATCTTTTCCTCCCCCCCGCTTTGTGCTTTCCCCGACTTCCTTGTCCACTTGTCCCCCCCATCCCTTCCCACCGATCTCCCTCCTGGCATTTATCCTTGTAAACGGAACAAGTGCTGCACCTGCCCTTACACTTCCTCCCTCACCACAATTCAGGGCCCCAGAGAGTCCTTCCAGGTGAGGCGACACTTCACCTGTGAGTCAGCTGGCGTGGTATGCTGCGTCCGGTGCTCCCGGTGTGGCCTTTTATATATTAGTGAGACCCGACGCAGACTGGGAGACCGTTTCGCTGAACACCTACGCTCGGTCCGCCAGAAAAAGGCAGGATCTCCCAGTGGCCACACATTTTAATCCCACGTCCCATTCCCATTCTGATATGTCTATCCATGGCCTCCTCTACTGTCAAAATGAAAAAAAGGAGATCTTTGATTATTGGTAAATACCGAAGCCAAGGGTTTATAGTATATTAATTTGATCCATGATATAAATTTTGAACTAAAATTAAAATGCTGCAACGTATTAAATAAATATGGCCATTCAACTCTATCAAATGATTTTTCAGCATCTAAGGAAATGACACATTCTGGTATTATGGGTGAAGAGTCAAGGCAAGGCTGTCCTTTAAGTCCTTTACTATTTGACATTGCTTTGGAACCTTTGGCTATCGCCATTCGTGAATCACCTAATATTTTGGGTATTACTCGTGAGGAGGGGACGTATAAGTTATCATTATATGCTGATGATTTGGTACTATACATATCCGACCCTGAGAGATCTATTCCTGCTATTTCGTCCTTGCTTGCTCAGTTTAGTAACTTTTCTGGTTATAAATTGAATTTTAATAAGAGCGAATTATTTCCATTAAATATGCAAGTTCCAATTTATATTTATTTACCATTTAAAGTTGTTACAGAATATTTTACTTATTTCGGTATTAAAATTACTAATAAACATAAAGATTTATTTAAAGTTAATTTTTTACCTTTAATTAACCAAATTAATCAGCTTGCTACCAGGTGGTCTCCACGACCTTTGTCATTGGTTGGTCAAATTAATGCTATTAAGATGATGGTATTATCCAAATTCTTATATTTATTTCAAGCATTACAATTTTTATTCCTAAATCTTTTTTTGCTATTACTGACTCCAAAATATCTTCTTACCTGTGGCAGAATAAAAATCCTAGACTAGGCCAAAAATATTTACAGAAGCCTAAGAAGGAGGGCGGTTTGGCTTTGCCAAACTTGAGATTTTACTATTGGGCAGTTAATATACGACATTTAATATTTTGGACACAAGAATCGACTATAGCTGCTTGCTCACAATGGGTAAATTTAAAATGTAAATCTGTACAAGACTTTTCATTGTTTTCAATTTTAGGATTTTCACTTCCTTTTTCTTTATCTAAATTGAATAAACAAATAACTACTCCTATAGTCAAATATACATTGGAAATTTGGTTTCAATTTCTACTGTCAAAATGAAGCCAAACTCAGGTTGGAGGAACAACACCTTATATACCGGCTGGGTAGCCTTCAACCTGATGGCATGAACATTGACTTCTCTAACTTCCGTTAATGCCCCTCCTCTCCTTCTTAACCCATCCCTGACATATCTAGTTGTTTGCCTGTTCTCCATCTCCCTCTGGTGCTTCCACCCCCCTTCTTTCTCCCGAGGCCTCCCGTCCCATGATTCTTTCCCTTCTCCAGCTCTGTATCACTTTCGCCAATCACCTTTCCAGCTCTCAGCTTCATCCCACTCCCTCCGGTCTTCTCCTATCATTTCGTATTTCCCCCTCCCCCCACTACTTTCAAATCTCTTACTATCTCTCCTATCAGTTAGTCCTGATGAAGGGTCTCGACCCGAAACGTCGGCAGTGCTTCTTAGAAATAGATGCTGCCTGGCCTGCTGTGTTGTTTTGTGTGTGTTGTTTGAATTTCCAGCATCTGCAGATTTCCTCGTGTTCACATCCTTTTTAAGATAGGGGGCCACGAAACTGTTGACAATACTCCAAGTGCGGCCTGACCAGAGTTTTATAAAGGCTCGGCATTATCCCCTTGCTGTTATATTCATAGGGCGAGATGGTATTGATCTGTTTGTATCTGTTAGTATTGATCTACAGAGGGATCTTGGAATCCGAGTTCACAACACCGGATACTGGTTCCAGTGTCAGGCAGTTATGTTGTATCTGGAGAATTACATTCGAATACAGGAATAATACGGAGGTTTTGGATGGTGAGTGGAAGAGGCTTAACAGGATGCTGCCTGGATAAAGTGAGACCGGACGATCTCGGGGAATTTTCTCCGGAGTGGCAGAGGCTGAGGGAGATCTGACAGACGTTTACAGGAATGTGAGTGTCACAGACAGAGTGGACAGCCGGGATGTTTTCTCTAAGGAGGAAATGTCCAATGCCAGTGGGCATGCACTTCAGGAAAAAGTGGCAACGCCATCTGATTGGTCCTTTTAGCACTATTTAAATATATTGTAATTTAGTGTAATTTTGTATATTTTCTCTGCACAGCTGCTGTTAAAAAAAACAAGTGCAAAAGACAGTGATGTTAAAAACCTGACTCAGAATGTTTAAAGGAGATTTGCGTTTCAAGTTTTGTTTTTCATTCCCGTCGTGGTGGGTGTCTGGTGTGAATGTCAGGGGTGGTGATGGAGGCAGATGTGATAGAGGCTATTAGACCCCACGTGAATGTGAGGAGAATGGAGGGATGTGTCCCTTGTGTAGGCAGAAGGGATTGGTTTAGTCAGGGATGAAGTGACCAGTTCAATTGGTTCAGAAAAACACAGTGAGCAGAAGGGCCTGTTCAAGGACAAGTACAGCAAGCAGAGCAGGTAAACTGGTTAAAGTGATCCCACTCAGAGAACAGACTGTGACGTCAGTGGATATATGTCGTCATCACAGTTCTCTCACCAAAGATACTTCACTGCTGGATAAAATGAAGTTTGCGATGTTTATAACTGATGTGGTGAATTGTACTGATCAGACATCTCATCCTGCTGAGGAAATTAAAATTATTGTGAAAGCTGCAGAAAGGTATCTTGGTGTAACTGGTGTTTTGTGGGAAGCTTTAAATGAAGTTTTGTTGGGTGGGGCATCTGTATCCCAGTCTACTTGTGAACATACATAATAGTGTTAAAATATATCAATGAAATGCGAGAACTCTGATTTATAATGGTCAAGACTTTAAGTTTATTTCTGATTTTCAGATTCTTCCGATGGTATACCTGTTCCGGAAATGTGCACATTTTAAGTTTTTTTTATTCCTGTGGAGGAATATATTGTCGTTAGGCTTGACAGGTTAGTTGGTACAGGGGTGGTGTTTTCAGTTTTATAAGAAAAGTGCAGGGTATCGGGTTGTGAATGGCAATTAAATGTATGAGGAAATTGTAGTAGAAATTCCTGATCCAACAGGAATGTAAGTCATTTTCTTTTGTGAAAATATTATCTCTGCATCGTATTCGGAGGTTTGGCTGTCTACCTTCCTCATGAAAAATGGTCGTAGTAGTGCTCATTCTAAAATCTGGAGCTCACGTCTAATGTTCCTTGTTATAGGCCAACATCATTAGAGTTTAACAGTCGCGATGTGATGATGCAGCTCTATAAAATTCTGGTTAGGCCACACTTGGAGTACTGTGTCCAGTTCTGGTCGCCTCACTGTAGGAAGGACGTGGAAGCATTGGAAAGGGTACAGAGGAGATTTAGCAGGATGCTGCCAGGTTTAGAGAGTATGGATTATGATCAGAGATTAAGGGAGCTAGGGCTTTACTCTTTGGAGAGAAGGAGGATGAGAGGAGACATGATAGAGGTGTACAATATATAAAGAGGAATAGACAGAGTGGACAGTCAGCGCCTCTTCCCCAGGGCACCACTGCTCAGTGCAGGAGGACATGGCTTTAAGGTAAGGGGAGGGAAGTTCAAGGGGGATATTAGATGAAGGTTCTTTACTCAGAGATTGGTTGGTGCTTGGAATGCACTGCCTGAGTCTGTTTTGGAGGCAGGTGCACCAGCGAAATTTGAGACTACTAGACGGGAATACGGAGGAATTTAAGGTGGGGGGTGGTTATATAGGAGGCATGGTTTAAGGGTCGGCACAACATTGTCGGCCCCGATCTACGGCGGGGAAATGCCAAGCACCCTCTGTATGGCTGAAACATCTTACGACATCTCCGCCAGTCTCTTCATCTCTGTCATCGGAAGGATTGAAGATCCCGGTCCGTGTTGCAGCCTTTACCAAAGATGCAACCTCGATCTCCGGCCTCTCCCCGGGCCAACTCGCTCCCGTTTCCCAACTCCGGTCAGCTTCGAGCGCTCAGCAGTGTGTGTGTGTGTGTGTGTGTGTGTGTGTGTGTGTGTGTGTGTGTGTGTGTGTGTGTGTGTGTGTGTGTGTGTGTGTGTGTGTGTGTGTGTGTGTGTGTGTGTGTGTGTGTGTGTGTGTGTGTGTGTGTCTGTCTGTCTGAGGACGGGCTGCGGCCGGGAACAGCAGATGTCAGTCACAGTTTATACGCAGAATCAATTTGCTCTTTCAATTTGAGAAATTTCCAACTGCATTCTGAGTCGGGACCTTGGATTTTCAGTCTGTGAGACGCACCCAGCCAGGGGAGACATCATTCCAGCCCCTACCCTGTAAATACCCAGTCAGACCACCTCTTATTTCTCTAATTCTGAGACAGGCCCAGTGCGATATTTGGTTGCGGGATGGGCAAGCGACGGTATTTCTCCTGTATTGTTCAAGAGCCGGGTGGCTGAGATGTAGTAACTGATCCTGAAACTGGTGTAAGTCCTGAGGCTCTTGTACCTTCGCCCTGATTGCAGCAGCGAGAAAAGAGCCTGGCCTGGGTGGTGAGCATCTCTGATGATGGAAGCTGCTTTGCTACGACAGCGTTTCATGTAGTTGTGCTCAGTGGTTGGGAGGGATCAAACCGGGATGTGCCGGGTCTAATACCTTGTGTCGGTGCAACAACGGGGCAATTTGTTCATCGTGTTCCATGTGAACCTTTCAGACCAGCAGCTTTGACCACAAGGACACCAGACAGTGGTCAGCACGGAATGTCCTGCAGTTACTGCAGGAGAAGGACTGGATGGACACAGTGGAGTGGTTACCTGAGCAGACAGTCCAGACCATCTGGCAGAATGCCTCATCACCAGATCTCACCGACAGGCACCAAGACCTCACCTGTCTGGCGGCGAGAGGGTCCCTCCCAGTCTGATCCTTGCTGCATGCCAGGAGATCACTCCCACAGCGCGCTGCCCCGAGATTACTGCAGTGGAGACGAGAGGGCCCCTCCCAGTCTGATCCTTGCTGCATGCCCGGAGATCACTCCCACAGCGCGCTGCCCCGAGATTACTGCAGTGGAGACGAGAGGGCCCCTCCCAGTCTGATCCTTGCTGCATGCCCGGAGATCACTCCCACAGCGCGCTGCCCCGAGATTACTGCAGTGGAGACGGGAGGGCCCCTCCCAGTCTGATCCTTGCTGCATGCCCGGAGATCACTCCCACAGCGCGCTGCCCCGAGATTACTGCCGTGGAGACGAGAGGGGCCCTCCCAGTCTGATCCTTGCTGCATGCCCGGAGATCCCTCCCACAGCGCGCTGCCCCGAGATTACTGCAGTGGAGACGAGAGGGCCCCTCCCAGTCTGATCCTTGCTGCATGCCCGGAGATCACTCCCACAGCGCGCTGCCCCGAGATTACTACAGTGGAGACGAGAGGGCCCCTCCCAGTCTGATCCTTGCTGCATGCCCGGAGATCACTCTCACAGCGCGCTGCCCGGAGATTACTGCAGTGGAGACGAGAGGGCCCATCCCAGTCTGATCCTTGCTGCATTCCCGGAGATCACTCCCACAGTGCGCTGCCCCGAGATTACTGCAGTGGAGACGAGACGGTCACTCACCTCTTTGCGGACTGTGGGCTGGCGAAGATCTGTGGAGAAAGATGCAAGGGCCTGTGCCACAGCAGCTGCGGGACAGAAGGCTCACTGATCCTCGGGCTGTTCCCAGGACGCGCAGGAAAACGGACAGCGAGTGTTTTGCTGGAAGATCATCAACTCGGGAAAAGACGCTCGAAACTTGTTGGCCTGCCATCACATCGAGATGTCCGGAGAGCAGGAGTTCCCAACCTGGGGTCCACGGTTACTGGTATTGGTCTTTGGCATTAATAAAATGTTTGGGAACCCCTGTCGTACATGAATGCTGCCGACTGGCACATTCCAGACTACAGGGACACCATTAGTACTACAGGGATCCTCTACACTGGACAGGGAGTGGCCGGGTTGGCTGAGGACGCCTCACAGTTATTGTAGTAGTGAACCACCCCAGGGGGACACATGGCTTCTCCTTTCAGCGCAGGACTTCAATCATCTTCCAGGGGAAGGTCCTTCCGACCGCAGGGATGAGGCCTTTGGAGATTCAGCTGACGTTTTTGTCGCTCTAGGTTTTTAAGAGTTAGGGTTGCTGGCCATATGGCCAATCCTCCTCCGCTCGTAGCCGGGCTTAGACAGTCCATGGCCGCGTTTTCTTATCTGTTTCCCGTTTAATGTGTTGTTGATCCCACACTAAACATAGAAACGGTCAGAATGTCCACTGAACACATCCAGCAAAACCATGTTGATTCCCTGAGCAAACACGAGGAAATCTGCCGATGCTGGAAATTCAAACAACACACACAAAATGTTGGTGGAACACAGCAGGACAGGCAGCATCTATAGGGAGAAGTACTGTCGATGTTTCGGGCCGAGCCCCTTCATCAGGACTAACTAAAAGGAGAGATAGTTAGAGATTTGAAAGTAGGAGGGGGAGGGGGAAATGCGAAATGATAGAAGAAGACCGGAGGGGGTGGGATGAAGCTAAGAGCTGGAAAGTTGATTGGCAAAAGGGATACAGAGCTGGAGAAGGGAAAGGATCATGCGACGGGAGGCCTAGGGAGAAAGAAAGGGGGAGGGGATCACCAGAGGGAGATGGAGAACAGGCAGTGATGGGGAGAGAGAGAGAAAAAAAGACAAGTAACTAAATATGTCAGTGATGGGGTAAGAAGGGGAGGAGGGGCAGTAACAGAAGTGAGAGGTCAATTTTCATGCCATCAGGTTGGAGGCTACCCAGGTGTTGTTCCTCCAACCTGACAGCTTCATCTTGACTGTAGAGGAGACAATGGATAGACATATCAGAATGGAAATGGGACGTGGAATTAAAATGTGTGGCCACTGGGAGATCCTGCTTTCTCTAGCGGACAGAGTGTAGGTGTTCAGCGAAACGGTCTTACAGTCTGCGTCGGGTCTGACCAATATATAAAAGGCCACACCGGGAGCACCGGACGCAGTATACCACACCAGCTGTCCTGATGAAGGGGCTCGGCCCGAAAGGTCGACAGTGCTTCTCCCTACAGAAGTCTCCCAGAGTCTGCAGCGCGCGTAGTGGACAATCGCGGTATTGCAGGGGATCAGCAGCTCCCCGAAAGTGAAAGCATTCTGAATCAGGAAGTGCTGGGAGTTAACATGGCTTCGAAAGGAGAGACCGAGAGTTTGAGCGAGGAGGTAATTTGTCCCGTCTGCCTGGATTTCTTCACCGATCCGGTTATACTGGAGTGCGGACACAACTTCTGTCGCTCTTGTATCACACGGTGTTGGGAAAGGGAGGAGAGAAACTCCTGCCCGGAATGTAGACAGGTGTTTGCTGACCGCACCCTCAGGGCCAGTCGGGCCTTAGCAAATCTGGCTGAAAAATTTCGAAATCTAAACCTGAATCCGAAAGGGAAGGAAAGTAAACGTCACTGCGAGGAACATGAGGAAGAACTGAAGCTGTTTTGTGAAACGGACAAGACACTGATCTGTGTGATCTGTGCAGTGGCGGAGGAACACAGAGAGCACCGCCTCAGGCCGATTAAAGAAGCTGTTAAAAACTATATGGTAAAAACTAACGTTAATTGAACACTTAACACATTTCCTTTCTCCTACATACAATCACACGAGCCTGTATAACTAACACATGATTCTCTGCAACTTTCGCCATCTCCAACGGGATTCTAGCATCTCTCCGTCCCACAGCCCACCTCCTCACCCCGCAACTCTCCGCTCTCCATTCGGATCGCGCTCTACGTACTGTATCGCCCTCATCCACTCGCTCCTCCCCACTAATCTCCCTCCTGGCACCGACACCTGCAAGCGGGACAAGTGCTACACCTGACTCCTAACCTCCTCCCTCGTCACCATTCAGGGCCGCAAACAGCCCAGTTCCTCCCGTTTCTTCCATGGTCGATTGTCCACTCGAATTAGATTCCTTCTTCTCCAGCCCTTTACCTCTTCCACCTGTACCCTCTCAGCTTCTCACTTCATCACCCTCCCCCACGTTCCCCCTCACATTGTCTCACCCGTCACCTGTCAGCTGGTTCTCATCCCCATCCTTTTTATTCTGGCTTCTGTCCCATTCATTCCCAGTCCTAATGAAGGGTCTCATCCCGAAACACCGACTGTTTATTTCCCCTGAATAGATGCTGCCTGACTCGCTGAGTTCCTCCGGCATTTTGTGTGATAATCGGGTTTGATCACCTGTTTCTTTTGATGCATCTTTGTTTCTATTTCCTTCGCTCTCTGACTTCCAGGATCAGCTAAAATCTTCCTTAGACTCTCTCAGAAAAAAGAAATCAGACTTCCAGGAAAAGGAGCAGCAACAGAAAGAGAAGATTTCCGGAGTTCAGGTGAGGCTTCCTGAGCGGAATTTCTAATATTACTGTCGGGTTTTGCTCCATTTAATGCAGAATAGCCGAGTATCGCAGCTCCAGTGACATGGGTTCGATCCTGACCTCTGCTGCTGTCTGTGTGGAGTTTGCATGCTCTTCCTCTGGCCATGACAGTTTCAGACACTATCCAAGGACATGCCGGATGAATGGCTAATTACCGTTAACCCTGTAAAGGTGGGGAGGGTGTGCGTGAATCAGATGGGAGTTTATGGGTCAATGAGGGAGAGTAGGTTTCAGGAAAACGTGAGGGAATGGTGTTGACGGGAATGCTCTCAGAAGTAGCATGGACTCTAATAGACCGAACTTAACGACAAAAGGAAACAGAGCACAGCAATGCAGTATATTAATCTTCACCTTTCCTTCGACAGGAACAGTCACACAGCCTTCAGTCCCACGTCACTTCTCAGTTTGCTGAACTGCGCCAGATTATCACTGAGAAAGAGCAGAGCTTACTCAGGGATCTCAGGGAAGAAGAGAAGAGGATTCTCAACCCAATGGAGAAAAATCTTCTTAAGACTCAAGAGAATATAAGGATTATTCAGGAGGAAATCACTAAGTTAAAGGAACAGATGGATCAAAAAGACAGTGTGATATTTCTCAAGGTGAGGGATTCTATTTCAATTTGTTTCTGACAAAGGGCACTACATGAACAGTGGTATATTTGAAATAAACACAGCACAGAGGCCAATTTTAACAAATCAATTGTCGCTGCTGGTGACCTCACACAAGCTGTTATACTTGCATGACTCGTCCTCCCATCACTCCAATAATGACATTTCAAAATGTCCAAGATATGCTTTCAGTCCTTCGTTAACAAAATACAATCTGGAAGCGATGGAACTTCAGGGTAATTCATTGTAAAGTAAGCTGCAACACAGCGGTCAAGAACAGAATGATATCCGCCCGTCCTCAGCTCAAAACCGCCCAGAACAAAGTACAGATACGTAACTTTTTCTCTTCGATTTTACCACGTCCCCACTCACGTGACTGGTTATTGTAATAAACACATAACACGGAATACAATGCAGACAGAAAACAGACGTGTTGCTCCTACACACAGCATTTACAAATGGCAGTAAACTGTTTCTCACCAGACAATTGATACAACTATTCAGGGTTGTTGTTGTCCCATAATATTAAGATTATTAAGGAATTGGACACGCTGGAGGCAGGAAGCATGTTCCCACTGATGGGTGAGTCCAGAACTAGAGGGCACAGTTTAAGAATAAGGGGTAGGCCATTTAGAACACTGATGCAGAAAAAAAATTTCACCCAGAGAGTGGTGGATATGTGGAATGCTCTGCCCCAGAAGGCAGTGGAGTCCAAGTCTCTGGATGCTTTCAAGAAAGAGTTAGATAGAGCTCTTATAGATAGCGGGGTCAAGGGATATGGGGAGAGGGCAGGTACAGCGTACTGATTGAGTGTGATCAGCCATGATCACAGTGAATGGCAGTGCTGGCTAGAAGGGCCGAATGGCCTACTCCTGCACCTATCGTCTATTGTCCCAAAACTGGGCTTCCACAACTTGTGTACATCCCAGGACAGAATGCAAATCTCTCTGAAATTATTTACTCCGATCATAACACAGAGCTGCTGACTGTTTCCTTAATTACCGCATTAAATATCCTCTAAAACTCCCATTAACACCCAGTTCCATTCAGAGGCTGTGAGTGTGTCTGGTGCGCTTGGTGTGAGGGGCTTTCGGTCAATCAGTGAGAACAAAGAATGTGACCCACACATCAGACTTATCCTCCATATCCGGTTTCCATCAGATGTCGGAAACTTTCACTGTCTCTTTATTTTTTGGATATATTTCACATGGGATTATATCCCATTCTCTATCATAAACAGGTCATTAGGTCCATCTTCTATCAATTTCCCTGCTTCACAATCCTCCTGCCACCTATTCACCACAACCAGCAACAGTGCCCCGAACTCCCTGGTCCCTCACGTGTTTATCCAGCCTTCCCATTATATTCAATCTCTGCTGTTTCATTTCAACCACTCCTGTGGCACTGAGTTCCACATCCTCTTCACTAAATTTCTTGTGGGGTTTATTAAAATCCATCTGGAATTACATCTCCCCACAAGTCTCCCCATAAATAGAGGTACTTCCTCCACCCGCACACAATCACATACATCACTGATCTTAAATTCCTCCATCCTATCAGCCTGACGTCATATCCAGATGATAACGCACAGCCTGTCCTGTCTTCCCTGTAAGTTTCATCCTCTTAGTAATGGTCTGACATTCGGAAACTTTCCCTGTAATTTACCCCGTGGTTCTGTATTGTCCGTGTGTGTGAGTGATCGCGGGAGTGGGAATTTTCAACACCTTGTAATGATTTGGATGAAATTCCGGATGTGGACAGTAAGTCCAAGTCTAATCGGATTTGTGTTTTATTTATTTCAGGAGGAAGCTCGTCGGAACAGAAGGTAGGACAGGCTCTTTACTGAAACCCTGAATGGATTTGTAAAATAGTTCAGAATATCAATTTATAACCAGCAGTTTAATATTTACAGGATTAATGACGATGTCCAGGAATTGGCAGTGACAGATGAGACCCTACCGGTTGAAAAATTCGATCACCTCTATTTGTTGAACAGAGTGCTGAGAGAAACGCTTGATGCTATTAATCGAGGTAAAACTTACAAAGATTCATTTCTCCTTGTTTATGAAGCTCAATTTAGTTCCAATTTGAGGCAAAGATGGTCTGTAATACTGGGCTGAAGGGGAACTGAAGTTTATTCCACATCAACCCCACCGACTGGGAGGCATTGCTGTCACATGATCAGCTGGAGATGTCAGACCCCTGGACACACCAGCACAGGGTCACAATACAACCAATACACGGGACTGTCAAATGAACCACTGTGTTCCAATCACAGGCAAATGCACTAACACACCAGGACATGAATTAGGATCTACCAGAGGAACTGGGAATTTAATACTGATAATAATATTGTAGAGAATAAAAGCAGGTATCAGTGTGGTGACAGGGATTGTCAGGAAAATACACAAGTCCTTCATGTGCACTGTGAGTGCAGAATCTGATTAACGCAGGTCTTCCCCCTTCCGGATCAGCATCTCTCACTGTTGTTAGAGGCAGAAGAGGGGAGTGGTCGTGATCGGGGACTGAATCGTCAGGGGAACAGACAGGAGAATCTATTGATGTGAACGGGACACCCGAATGGTATGTTGCCTCCTGGGTGCCAGGGTCAGGGATGCCTCGAATCGTGTCCGCAGCATTTTAGAGAGAGAGGGAAAAGAGCCAGATATCTTGGTAAATTTGTGACAATTACATTGGAAGTAAAAGCAAAGAGGTCCTGAAAATAGAATTTGGAGAGCTTGGTAGAAAGCTCAGAAGCAGCAACCCCAGGGTTGTAATTTCTGGATTGCTGCCTGTGCCACGTGCTGGTGAGGGTAAAAACAGGATAATTTGGCAGATAAAGCATGGCTGAGAAGATGGTGCTGGGGACAGGGCTTCAGGTTCTTGGATCATTGGGATCTCATCTGGTGGAGGAATGACCTGGTCAAAAGGGATGGGTCGTACCTCGACCCGAGGGAGAATAATACTCTCGTGGAGAGGTTTGATAGAGCTGTTGGGGAGGGTTTAAACTAATTTGGTGGGGTGAGGGGTTGGAAATGGAGTGAAGCGATAGAACTGATGGTAAAATGCAAAGATAGCGTGCAGTCAGACTGTCAGATAGGGCGGACAGATGAGAGGAGAAAATTGCAGCCAGCAGGGTGAGTATCAGTGCATTAGGGATGCAGAATTAAAAAGGGTAGCAGATACAGTACACAAAGTGTTATATCTCAATGCATGGAGTATGAGAAATAAGGTGGATGATCTTGTTGCACTCTTACCGATTGTCAGGTATGATGTTGTGGCCATCACGGAATCGTGGCTGAAGGATGGTTGTAGTTGGGAGCTGAATGTCCAAGGTTACACAATGTATCGGAGGAAGGAAAGAAGGCTGATGGGGTGGTGTGGCTTTGCTGGTAAATCAGCAGCTAGATGTGACATAGGATTGGAAGATGTTGAATCCTTGTGGGTTGAGGTAAGGAACTGCAAAAGTAAAAATGACACTGACAGCAGTCATATACAGGCCTCCCAACAGTCAGTGGGTTGTGGCCCACAGATTACAACTGGAAATAGAAAAGGCTGATGAAAAGGACAATGTTATGATAATCATGGGAGATTTCAACATGCAGGTCAATTGGGAAAATCAGGTTGGTAGAGGATCTCAAGAGAGTGAGTTTGTTGAATGCAATGTGATGGCTTTCTAGAGCAGTTTGTCGTTGAGCCTACTCAGGGAACAGCTCTACTGGATTGGGTGTTATGTATTGAACCAGAGGTGAGTAGTTAAAAGAATCCTTAGAAAGCAGTGCTCACAACATGACTGAGTTCAACTTGAAATCTGATAAGGAGACAGTAAAGTCTGATATTGTATTATTTCAGAGGAGTAAAAGAAATTACAGTGCTCTGAGAGAGGAGTTGGCCAAAGCAAATTGGAAGGAGATGATGGCAGGGATGAGAGCAGAGCAGAAATGGGTGTCAGTTTCTGGGAAAATGAGGAAGGTAAAGGATAAATGTATTCCAAAAATAAATAAATACTCAAATGGCAAAATAGTAAAACCGTGGCTGACAAGGGAAGACAAGCTAATGTAAAGGCAAAGAGAGGGCATACAACAAAACAAAAATTAGCAGGAAGACAGAGGATTGGGAAGCATTTAAATATCTAGAGAGGAACTGAAAGAATGATTGGGATGAAAAAAATAAACAAGAAATAGATTTGAATTGACTTTATTACTTACTTCCTTCATATACATGAGGATTAAAAATCTTTACGTTACATCTCCGTCTAAATGTGCAATGCAATTTATAGTAATTTATGATGAATAACATGAACAACAGGCGGGTCAATATAACATAGAAATACAGTTGTGTCCACATGAGTTAATCAGTCTGATGGCCTGGTTGAAGAAGCTGTCCCAGAGCCTGTTGCTCCTGGCTTTTAATGTGTGGTTCAGAATAGCATTCAATCCAAGAGCAGGGATGTGATGCTGAGGCTTTATAAGGCACTGGTGAAGCCTCACCTTGAGTATTGTGAACAATTTTGGACTCCTCATCTAAGAGAAGATGTGCTGGCATTGCAGAAGGTTCATTTCATAAGGATAATTCCGGGAATGAAAGGGTTATCATACGAGGAACGTTTGATAGCTCTGTGTCTGTACTCGCTGGAATTTAGAAAGATGAGGGGGGATCTTATTGAAACCTTTCGAAAATTGAAAGGCCCAGACAGAGTAGATCTGGAAAGGATGTTTCCCATGGTGGTGGATTCTAGGACAAGAGGGCACAGCCTCAAGATAGAGGATGTCTATTTAAAACAGATGCAGAGAAATTTGTGCCAGCGGCTGGTGAATTTGTGGAACTTGTTGTGTGTATTTAAGGCAGAGCTTGATAGGTTCTAGATTGGACACAGTATCAAAGGTTACGGGGAGAAGACCAGGGAGTGGGACTGAGGAGGAAAGAAAGGATCAGCCATGATTGAATGGCGGAGCAGACTCGATAGGCAAATGGCCTAATTGTGCTCCTATGTCTTATGGTGATCAGACCACTACATTGAATCATTGTGAGAATGAGCTCAGACACACCAACAAGCATTGACATGGGTCAAGATTTCATCTCGGGAGAAGCACACACAGCATAACCGGCCTGGCAAAGCTCCCTCACACACATACACAGGAATGACTGGCAGATTGTAGTCAGAGCCTCAGCAATGTACGTTGATATTTCCCTCAGTAACCTGGAAACCAATCTCTTCAGAGACAGTCATTTATTCATTTAAAGATCTGAACCACGAGTGGCACATTGTGAACACACACCAGACATGTGATGACACAGTGTAACATACAAATTCTTCAATGTGCACACTCTCCTTCAATGTGTATACACACTACACGGATATTTACCACAATCAACACACGCACGCACACACACACACACACACACGCACACACACACACGCACACACACACACACACACACACACACACACACACACACACACACACACACTATCAGAGCGTGACACACGGCCACAGAAATAGGCACAAATTCCCATTTAGGATTGAAATCTGCCGTCCTTACCCAATCTGTCTGTTCTGTGGCACTGAGCTGCCCTCTGACGTGACGTCACATCAACACTTCACAGACAGACTCCGGGGTGAGATTCCTCAGGAGGGTGATCTGGGAGGGTTTAACGGATGTTGAACTCACGGCCCGCTTCATCAATCTGCAAGACTAAGATGTCTTCTTGAGCATGGCCCATTTGTGTGTGTTTGCCCCCCCCCCCCCCATCCCTCTAACAATTTCCCATCTGTGCACCTGCCCACATTTATTTAAAATATTTTGTTTTTACCTGTTTCTACAGCGTCTGAGGGCAAATTCCATTTACCAACCGCCCTCTCTATGAGAATGTTACCCGATAGACCACTCAGAAAAATTTCCCGTCTCACTTTCAGTCTGAGGCCTCTGGTTCTGTACTCCCATTTGTTGGAAAAAGAAATTAACCCAAGCCCCCAGTCCTGGTAACATCCTCCTGAAGCCTCCTGTCCAGTGTAATGACATCCTCCCCATATTCGGGAACCGGAAATGCAGACAATACTCCAAGTGTGGTCTATCATCGACATCAAAGGTCTTGCTGAATTTCATGTGGACAGTGTGGAATAGGCTGATGAATACACGACTGAAGGTGTTTTATTTGATTGGGACAAGCAAGGCGGCGTGGGAGCTAAATTCTGAAGGAAGGCAGTTTTTTTTTAAACTTCGCGTACAGGAACGGCGAAACTGCACAGGACAGTGTGGAGAGTTTAAAAAGATGACCACCCTATACAGCGGGCAGCGGAGTGGGTGGCAGCAGAGTGTAGGGCTTTGGCTCAACGGGCTTAGGCGGTTACGGGAAGAGGCAAGAGCGAGGCACCGACTCTTTTTCTCCCCTTGGCAAATCGGCCCGACGGTCGGGGGAACAGCAGGGCACATTAGCTAACGGTTTAAAAAGTTCGTGTGCTTGGCGAAGTAAGTGGGTGAGTAGACCTATCTTTCTTTGTTTCATTCCTGTAGAATTAGGTAGCATGTCTGTAGGGTTAGTGCTTTGTTCAGGGTGTCAGATGTGGGAATCCTGGGAGACCTCCAGCCTCCCTGATAGCCACATCTGCACCAGGTGAACCGAGATTCAGCTCCTCGGAGACCGTGTTAGGGATCTGGAGCTGCAGCTTGATGACCTACTGCTTATTAGAGAAAATGAAGAGGTGATAGACAGGAGCTACAGGGAGGTTGTCATCCCTAGGCTACAGGGGTCAGAAAACTGGGTGACTGTCAGGAGAGGCAGGGAAATGCCCGGATAGTGAAGAACACCCCTGTGGCTGCCCCCCTCAGCAACAAGTATATCGTTTCGGATGCTGTTGAGGGGGATGACCTGACAGGGGACGGCCACGGTGACCGGGTCTCTGGCACTGAGCCTGGCGCTGTTGTGCAGGAGGGAAGGAGGGAGAAGAGGAATGCGGTAGTCATAGGGGATTCCATAGTCAGGGGAACAGACAGGAGATTCTGTGAGCCTGATAGAGATACCCGCATGGTGTGCTGCCTCCCAGGTGCCAGGGTACGGGATGTCTCGGTTCGGGTCCAGGATATTCTGAAGGGAGAGGGCGAGCAGCCAGCTGTCTTGGTACATGTTGGTACCAATGACATAGAGAGTAAAAGGGAGGAGGTCCTGAAGAGAGATTTCCGGGAGTTAGGAATGAAGCTGAGAAGCAGGACCTCCAGGGTAGTAATCTCAGGATTGCTACCTGTGCCACGTGCTAGCGAGGGCAAGAATAGTAGGATCAGGCAGATGAAATCGTGGCTCAGAGACTGGTGCAGGGAGCAGGGCTTCAGATTCTTGGATCATTGGGATCTCTTCAGGGGGAAGTATTACCTGTTCAAAAAGGACGGGTTACACCTGAACCCGAAGGGGATCAATATTATAGCGGGAATGTTTAATAGAGCTGTTAGGGAGGGTTTAAACTAATTTGGCAGGGGGATGGTAAACCAGAATGATAGAGTGGAGGAGGGGGAAAAACAGAAATAAATCTAACATTGTGAGCAGTAAAGATGTCAGGAAGGACAGGCAGGTGTTAGGGCAAATTTGCAGCCACTGGGTTGAGTTGCAGTGCAATCAAATCAAAAAGTATCAAATACTGGACTTAAGGTGTTATACTTAAATACACACAGCATAAGGAATAAGGTGGATGATCTTGTCGTACAGCTACAGATTGGCAGGTATAATTTTGTGGCCATCACTGAGACGTGGCTAAAGGATGCATGCATGTCTCTGAGAGCTGAACGTCCAAGGATACACGGTGTATCGGAAGGATAGGCAGGTAGGCAGAGTGGGTGGCATGGAAATGATATTAAATCATTAGAAAGAGGTGACATAGGATGAAAGGTGCAGAATTTTTCTGGGTTGAGCTAAGAAATAGCAGGGGAAAAAGGACCCTGATGGCTGTTATCTACAGGCCTCCTAACAGCTTCAGTGAGGTGGACTACAAATTACAACAGGAAATAGAAAAGGCTTGCCAGAAGGGCAGTGTTATGATAATTGTGGGGGATTTTAACATGCGAGTGGATTGGGAAAATCAGGTCAACACTGGATCTCAAGACAGAGAATTTGTAGAATGTCTACGAGATGGCTTTTCAGAACAGCTTGTTGTTGAGCCCACTAGGGGATCAGAGGTACTGGATTGGATATTGTGTAATGACCCAGAGATTGAGGTGAAGGAACCGTTAGGAGCCAGTGATCGTAACATGATTCAGTTCACTGTGAAATTTGAGAAAGAGAAGCCGAAATCCGATGTGTCGGTATTGCAGTGGAGTAGAGGAAATTACAGTGGCACGAGAGAGGAACTGGCCAAATTTGTCTGGAAAGGGACACTAGCGGGAGGACGGCAGAGCAGCAGTGGCTGGAGTTTATGCGAGAAGTGAGGAAGGTGCGAGACAGATATATTCCAAAAAAAGAAGAAATTTTCGAATGCAAAAAGGTTGCGACCGTGGCTAACAAGAGAAGTCAAAGCCAAAGTAAAAGCAAAGGAGAGGGCATTCAAGGAAGCAAAAATTAGTGGGAAGACAGTGGATTGGGAAGTTTTTAAAAGCTTACAAAAGGAAACTAAGAAGGCCATTAAGAGGGTAAAGATGAACTATGAAAGGAAGCTAGCAAATAATATCAAAGAAGATACTAAAAGCTTTGTCGTATATAAAGAATAAAAAAACAGGTGAGAGTGGATATAGGACCAATAGAAAATGATGCTGGAGAAATTGTAATGGGAGATAAGGAGATGGCTGAGGAACTGAACGAGTACTTGCATCAGTCCTCACTGAGGAAGATATCAGCAGTATACTGGACACTCAAGGGTGTCAGGGAAGAGAAGTGTGTGCAGTCACAATTACGACAGAGAAAGTACTCAGGAAGCTGAATAGTCTAAGGGTAGATAAATCTCCAGGACCAGATGGAATGCGCCCTTGTGTTTTGAAGGAAGTAGCTGTGGAGATCGCGGAGGCATTAGCAATGATCTTTCAAAAGTCAATAGATTCTGACATGGTTACGGAGGAGTGGAAGATTGTAAATGCCACTCTGGTATTTAAGAAAGGGGCAAGGAAGCAAAAAGTACATTATAGACCTGTTAGCTTGAGAAATGGTTGGGAAGTTTCTAGAGTCAATTGTCAAGGATGAGGTTACCGAGTACCTGGAGGCATATGACAAGATAGGCCAAACTCAGCATGGTTTCCTTAAAGGAAAATCCTGCCTGACAAACCCATTGAAATTTTTTGAGGAGATTACAAGTAGGCGAGACAAGGGAGATGCAGTGGATGTTGTGTATTTGAATTTTCAGAAGGTGCCGCACATGAGGCTGCTAAACAAGATAAGAGCCCGTGGAATTACGGGAAAGTTACATATGTGGATAGAACGTTGGCTGATTGGCAGGAAACAGAGTGGAAATAAAGGGATCCCATTCTGGTTGTCTGCCTGTTACCAGTGGTGTTCCACAGTGGTCCGTGTTGGGGCCACATCATTTTACGTTGTATATCAACAACTTGGATTATGGAATAGATGGCCTTGTGGCTAAGTTTGCTGATGATACAAAGATAGGTGGAGGGGACGGTAGTGCTGAGGAAACAGAGAGTCTCTGCAGAGAGACTTGGATAGATTGGGAGACTGGTCAAAGAAGTGGCAAATGAAATACAATGTCGAAAAGTGTATGGTCATGCACTTTGGTAGAAGAAAGAAATGGGCAGACTATTATTTAAATGGAGAGAAAATCAAAGTCCTGAGATGCAACGGAACTTGGGAGTGCTCATGCAGGATACCCTTAAGGTTAACCTCCAGGTTGAGTTGGTGGTGAAGAAGGTGAATGCAATGTTGGCATTCATTTCCAGAGTAATAGAGTATAGGAGCAGGGGTGTGATGTTGAGACTCTATAAGGCACTGGTAAGACCTCTCTTGGAATACTGTGTGCAGTTTTGGGCTCCTTATTTAAGAAAGGATGTTCTGACATTGGAGAGGGTTCAGAGAAGATTCACTAGAATGATTCCTGGAATGAGAGGGTTAAGATATGAGGAACATTTGACCGCTCTTGGACTGTACTCCGTGGAGTTTAGAAGAATGAGGGGGAAGTTCACAGAAACATTTTGAATGTTAAAAGGGATAGACAGAGTGGATGTGGCCAAGTTGTTTCCCTTGATGGGGGAGTCTAGTACGAGAGAGCATGACTTAATGATTGAAGGGTGCCCATTCAGAAAAGAGATGCAAAGAATTTTTTTTTAGCCAGAGTGTGGTGAATCTGTGAATTTCTTGCGGCAGTGGAGGCCAGGTCATTGGGTGTATTTAAGACAGAGATTGATAGGTATGTGAGTAGCCAGGGCATCATAGGTCATGGTGAGACGGTGGGAGAGTGGGACTAAATGGGAGAATGGATCAGCTCATGATAAAATGGCGGAGCAGATTCGAAGGGCCGAATGGCCGGCTTCGGCTGCTTTGTCTTATGGTCTTATTTGAATCCACCAGTATACGTAATAAGGATCTTGTAGCACAGGCAGAGTTTGACAGGTACAAACTTAGGCAGGTATGACTTTGGTCGAAGGAATAAAGGCATAGACAATTCTGTAAACAGGGCGAAATTCAAAAATCAGAGGTGCAAAGGGACATGGGTGTCCTTGTGCAGGATTCCCTGAAGGTTAACTTGCAGTTTGTGTCAGTGGTAAGATTGGCAAACTCAATGTTTGCTTTCATTTCGAGAGGATTAGAGTACAAGAGCAAGGATGTAATTCTGAGGTTTTATAAGGCATTGGTCAGACCACACTTGGAGTATTGTGAGCAGTTTTGGGTCCCTTCTATCGGAAAACATGTGCTGGCATTGGAGGGGGTGCAGAAGATTCACAAGAATAATTCCGGGAATGAAAGAGTTAACATATGAGGAGTGTTTGATGGTTCTGGGCCTGTACACATCGGAGTTTAGAAGAATGGCTGCTTTATTATCCCTCTCAACCCTATTCTCCCTCCTCCTCCCCATAACTTTTGAGACTCTGACTGATCAAGAAGTTTACTTATTAACTTCTGCTTTAAAAATCAAGCATGAGAAAATCTGCAGATGCTGGTAATCCAAGCTACACAGGTCCTGATGAAGGGTCTCGCCAGATCTCTCTGACACCTGACTGGAGAGAGTTGATGTTGGGAGGGTGTGGGTCGGTCGAGAACGGTAAGCACAGCCTCCGACTATAGGGATGTCCATTTAGGACAGAGATGAGAAGGAATTCCTTTATCCACAGGATAGTGAATCTGCCACAGGCAGATGTGGAGGCCAAATAATTGAGTATATTTAAAGCAGAGTAACACACACAAATTGTTGGGGGAACTTCAGTCCGGGAAGTTTCTATGGAAAAGAATAAACAGTCCACGGTTTAGACTGAAACACTTCATCAGGACCTGTGTTGCTTAAGGGTTCCTGCAAATTCATCCCCTGTCTAAATGAGGGGCTGCGAGGGATGGGGTTCTGGGAAAGGGGACAAAGTCATCTTCATCTCCCATCTTTGCCCCCTCCAGCTTCTCATTACGTCTACACACACAGTTCACCCACATTCTTTCCACCCCTCCCTCTCCTGGTTCTATCTGCCATTCATCTCTCCCCTACTGGTTCCCATTATCACCTCCTTTACTGACTCAAACCGTCACACTGCCCCACTTCACACTCACAAATGAATGTGAACATTGTATGAAGGGCCTGTTCCTGTGCTGTACGGTTCTATGCTCTCTGTTCCCAGTTTCGAAGAATGAGAGGAGATCTCATGGAAACACAAAATTCTTTCAGGAGTCAACAGGCAGGAGTGAGGGAGGATGTTTCCCCTGTCCGAGTCTCCCCCCGGTCCCGGGGCCGCGCCGCCCGAGTTTCCCCCGATCCCCGGGGCCGCGCTACCCGAGTCTGCCCCCGATCCCCGGGGCCGCGCTGTCCGAGTCTCCCCCCGATCCCCGGGGCCGCGCTGCCCGAGTCTCCCCCCGATCCCCGTCCCCGGGTCCGCGCCGGCCCAATCTCCCCCGCCCCCGATCCCCGAGGCCGCGCATCCCGAGTCTCCCCCCGATCCCCGAGGCCGCGCTGCCCGAGTCTCCCCCCGATCCCCGAGGCCGCGCTGCCCGAGTCTCCCCCCGATCCCCGGGGCCGCACTGCCCGAGTCTCCCCCCGATCCCCGGGGCCGCGCCGTCCGAGTCTCCCCCCGATCCCCGGGGCCGCGCTGCCCGAGTCTCCCCCCGATCCCCGGGGCCGCGCAGCCCGAGTCTCCCCCCGATCCCCGGGGCCGCGCTTCCCGAGTCTCCCCCCGATCCCCGGGGCCGCGCTTCCCGAGTCTCCCCCCGATCCCCGGGGCCGCGCTTCCCGAGTCTCCCCCCGATCCCCGGGGCCGGGCTGCCCGAGTCTCCCCCCGATCCCCGAGGCCGCGCAGCCCGAGTGTCCCCCCGATCCCAGGGGCCGGGCTGCCCGAGTCTCCCCCCGATCCCCGGGGCCGCGCTTCCCGAGTCTGCCCCCGATCCCCGGGGCCGCGCTGTCCGAGTCTCCCCCCGATCCCCGGGGCCGCGCTGCCCGAGTCTCCCCCCGATCCCCGTCCCCGGGTCCGCGCCGGCCCAATCTCCCCCGCCCCCGATCCCCGAGGCCGCGCATCCCGAGTCTCCCCCTGATCCCCGAGGCCGCGCTGCCCGAGTCTCCCCCCGATCCCCGGGGCCGCGCTGCCCGAGTCTCCCTCCGATCCCCGGGGCCGCGCAGCCCGAGTCTCCCCCCGATCCCCGGGGCCGCACTGCCCGAGTCTCCCCCCGATCCCCGGGGCCGCGCCGTCCGTGTCTCCCCCCGATCCCCGGGGCCGCGCTGCCCGAGTCTCCCCCCGATCCCCGGGGCCGCGCAGCCCGAGTCTCCCCCCGATCCCCGGGGCCGCGCTTCCAGAGTCTCCCCCCGATCCCCGGGGCCGCGCTTCCCGAGTCTCCCCCCGATCCCCGGGGCCGCGCTTCCCGAGTCTCCCCCCGATCCCCGGGGCCGCGCTTCCCGTGTCTCCCCCCGATCCCCGGGGCCGGACTGCCCGAATCTCCCCCCGATCCCCGGGGCCGCACTGCCCGAGTCTCCCCCCGATCCCCGGGGCCGCGCCGCCCGAGTCTCTCCCTGATCCCCGGGGCGGCGCCGTCCGAGTCTCCCCCCGATTCCCGGGGCCGCGCTGCCCGAGTCTCCCCCGATCCCCGGGGCCGCGCTGCCCGAGTCTCCCCCCGATCCCCGGGGCCGCGCTGCCCGAGTCTCCCCCCGATCCCCGGGGCCGCGCTGCCCGAGTCTCCCCCCGATCACCGGGGACTCTCTAATTCTCTGCTTCTCCCCCCAGTCTCTGTCACCCTGGATGTGGAAACGGCGAGTCCGTATCTCGAGGTGTCTGAGGATCGGAAGAGTGTGAGATGTACCGAGACCCGGAGGGATCTCCCTGACACCGGGAAGAGATTCACATACTGGGCTTGTGTGCTGGGATCGGAGGGATTCACATCGGGGAGACATTACTGGGAGGTGGAAGTGACGGGGAATCGGGTCTGGTGTCTGGGAGTCGCCGCAGAGTCTGTGGAGAGGAAGGGACGGGTCAGTCTGAGACCGGAGACCGGATTCTGGGTCATCGGGCGGCGTGGTGACGTGTTATATCGAGATTGTGACGTGTCCGGTCCCCCCTCCCCCGAGTCCCGTCTCCCTGCCGGTCCCATCCCCGGGAGGGTGAGAGTTTATCTCAGTTACGAGTCCGGGACAGTTTCATTTTACAACGCGGAGACCAAGTCCCATCTCCACACCTTCACTGGGAATAAATTCACGGGGAAACTTTATCCTTTCTTCTGGCCTCGGTATGGAAACCAGTGGCTGAGATTCTGCTCCGGTTCCGCTCCGGGTCTGTAAACGGGTCGGGTCCCGGAACCGGCGTCAGGAGTAAATTCCCTGTAAATATAAATGTACGGAGAGTGCAGCTAAATACGTGGCTAAGGAGATGGTGCAGGAGGGAGGGCTTCATGTTTCTGGACAATTGGGCTTTGTTCCCGAGAATGTGGGGCCTGTTCCGACGGGACGGTTTGCCCCCGAACTGGAGATAGATCCTTGCGGGTAGATTTGCCAGTGCTGCTGGGGCGGGAGTAAAAAAGATTTGCAGAGGGAGGGGAACCAGAGTGTTAGAGCAGATAGTGAGGTGGAGGAGGATAAAGGTCATGCGAGGACTGCATGTATAGACAGAAATCAAAGGTTTGTACATTAGGTTGTAAATTAATTTTCAGAGCTTTAGAAATTGTATAAAATAAAGATTTCCAAAAAGATTTTGATGAAGAACATGACCACAACATACGTGAAAAAGTGGCTACTTCAGTTTTACACCTATCGCAACAATTGTCTATGCTAGGAAATATTTTGGATAGTCTCTCCTGTGTTAAATAGTAACAGTGAACAATTTTAAATTGAATTAAACACTGATGGGCACATATCAAAGAAGAACTGAGCATCTTCATTAAGAAAGGTCATATTCAGTTCTTTCTCCCAATGTTGTTTAATCTTTAGTGATTAAGGGGATCTGGTTTTTTTGCAGATTTATTTATTTTTATTTTCATTTATTATGTAATGATCGATTGATGACTTTTGAAGAGTTAATTAGCAAATATTCTCTCTCTCATACACACTTACTGCAATATCTTCAGGTGAGACATTTGTTACAAAAATAATTATCTAAATTTCCATATATGCAAGAATCTGATTTGTTGGATACTATTTTGAATAAGAATCCTTTAGTAAGAGGCTCCATTGGTAAAATTTATAATTTATTTTTAATACATTAATACAAAAAGATAACCTCCCACCTAAGGTTTATACATTATAGAAATATTCGTTGTTTCAGATGTGATAGAGGGGGAGAGATGAAAGGGGGAGGAGTGGCATTACTAGTCAGGGAAAATATCACAGCAGTGCGTAGACAGGACAGCCCGGAGGGTTGAGGAACTGGGTGGAGCTGAGGAACGGGAAAGGTGTGACCAAACTAATAGGGGTGTATTACAGACCGCCCAATAGTCAGAGAGAATTGGAGGAGCAAACCTGTATAAAGATAGCAGACCGATGCAAGAAACAGGAAGTTGTAATAGTAGGGGATTTTAACTTTCCTCATATTGACTGGGACTCCCAAACTGTAATGGGGCTAGATGGCTTGGAGTTTGTGAAATGTTTTCAGGAAAGTTTTCTAAATCAATATATAGAGGTACCTACGAGAGAGGATGCAACACTTGATCTTCTATTAGGAAACCAGACAGTCAGGTGACAGAAGTATGAGTAGGCGAACATTTTGGGACCAGTGACCATAATGTCATCAGTTTCAAGTTAATTATGGATAAGGATAGGTCTGGTCCTCGAGTTGAGGTTCTAAATTGGAGAAGGGCCAATTTTGTGGAAATGAAAAAGGATCTGGGAAGAGTGGATTGGGAAAAGTTTTATTTACTGGCAAGGATGTGTTCAGTAAGTTCAAAGGTGAAATTTTGAGAGTGCAGAGTTTGCAGGATTAAAGGCAAAGTTAACAGGCATAGGGAACCTTGGTTTTCAATGGATATTGGGGATCTGGTTAAGAAAAAGGGAGAAGTGTATAGCAGGTATAGAAACATAGAAACATAGAAAATAGGTGCAGGAGGAGGCCATTCGGCCCTTTGAGCCTGCACCACCATTCAGTATGATCATGGCTGCTCATCCAACTCAGAACCCTGTACCTGCTTTCTCTCCATAACCCCGATCCTTTTAGCCACAAGGGCCATATCTAACTTCCACCTAAATATAGCAAGTGAACCGGCCTCAACTGTTTCCTGTGGCAGAGAATTACACAGATTCACCACTGTGAATTCCAGTAAGTATAAGCCTAGTCAATCCAGTCTTTCTTAATATGGAAGTCCTGGAAGTCCAGGAATCAATCTGGTGAACCTTCTCTGTACTCCCTGTATGGCAAGAATGTCTTTCCTCAGATTAGGAGACCAAAACTGCACACAATATTCTAGGTGCAGTCTCACCAAGGCTTTGTACAACTGCAGTAGAACCTCCCTGGTTCTGTACTCAAATCCTTTTGCTATGAATGCCAACATACCATTTGCCCTTTTCACCGCCTGCTGTACCTGCATGCCCACCTTCAATGACTGGAGTACAATGACACCCAGGTCTCGTTGCACCTCCCCTTTTCCTAATCGGCCACTGTTCAGATAATCTGTTTTCCTGTATAGGCAACAAAGAACAAATGAGTTACTTGAAGAGTATAGAAAATGTAAGAAAATACTAAAGAAGGAAATCAGGAAGGAAAAAAGACATGAGGTGGCTTTGGCAGATAATATGAAGGTAAACCTGAAGGGTTTCTACAAGTATATTAAGAGTAAATGGATTGTAAGGGACAAAATTGGTCCCCTAGAAGATCAGAGTGGTCGTCTATGTGTGCAGCCTCACGAGATGGCGGAGACTTAAACAGTTTTTTTGCATCAGTTGTTACGCCTGTGGCCCCCTCCTTTTTGAGAATCGCAGGATCGCTATTGATTCGGGTCAGGAGACCCAGGAAATGAGAGCGAGACACGCAGATTCCTCAATATTTGGAATGTGTCCTGGGCCTCCGAGAGACAAAGCCACGGATAACGGCCATTATCCCTTGGAGATGGAATTGTGTATTGAGTACTGTACGATTCATTGAAGCCCCCAGGCAATGAACCGGGGGGGGGGGGGGGGGTTGGTGGAGGGCTGGCATCAATCCACCCTGATTGAAATCTGAGACCCTGTGAGTCAGGATAAAAGAGGGTCTGTGGGAACAGCCCCTCAGACGCACCAGAAGAAACGCTAGAACTCCTGTAACAGCGTAATAGCGAAAGCCGGTGGAAAAGCCCACGTGTGCCCTTTTCCATTTGCCTCGGAATTGGTGGGTCTTGCCACGGACGAACGGCTTTAACTGGCAACAAAGGAAAATTCAGCCCCAACGACTCTCGAAGGTTAGACATCATAAAAGGAATGGGCAAGTTTAACTCTCTCTCTTAACTCCAACCAAAGGCTGCAGCCTACAGCTTGAATGAACTAAAGTGACTTTTATATTTCCATCGGACAATACATTATCCCCGAGACAACGATAGAGCTATTTCTTATTGATTATTATTATACCCGCACTGTTAGATTTAGTATTGACGACGGATATTATCTGTATGTTTGCATTGATATTATTTTTGTGTATTTTATCAATAAATACTGTTAAAAATAGTACCATCAGACTTCAACGGACCTCTCTATCTTTGCTGGTAAGTGACCCAGTTACGGGGTTCGTAACATAGTATTTACTCAGGAAACTGGCATAGTGTATATGGAAGGAAGGGAAACAAGCAGTAGTGTCATGAAACAATTAGAGATTAAAGGGGAGGAGGTGCCTGCTGCCTTACAACAAATAAAGGTAGATAAATTCCCCCGGGCCTGACTTGATATTTTCTCGGACCTTGAGAGAGACTAGAGTAGAAATTGCAGGGGCCCTGACAGAAATATTTAAAATGTCCTCAGCCACGGGTGCAGTGCCGGAGGATTGGAGGGTAGCTCTTGTTATTCCATTGTTTAAAAAAGGCTCCAATAGTAAACCAGGTAATTACAGGCCAGTGAGCCTGACATCAGTAGTATGTAAATTATTGTAAGATGTTCAGAGAGATCGGATTTACAAGTATTTGGACAGCCAAGGGCTGATTAAGATAGTCTGTATGACTTTGTGCAAGGTAGATCATGTTTAATGAATCCTGAAGAGTTTTCGAGGAGGTTACCAGCAAAGTAGGTGAAGGTAAGGCTGTAGATGTTGTCTACATGAACTTTGGTAAGGCCTTTGACAAGGTCCCACATGGGAGGTTAGTTCAGAAAGTTCAGACATGAGGTATCCATGGAGAGGTTGGAGAGATTGAAAGAGTGCAGAGATTTACTAGGATGTTGCCAGGTCTTCAGGAGTTGAGTTACAGGGAAAGATTGAACAGGTTGGGACTTTATTCCTTGAAGCGTCGAAGAATGAGGGGAGATTTGATAGAGGTTTACAAAATTATGGGGGGTAGAGACAGTAAATGCGAGTAAGTTCTTTCCATTTAGATTAGGAACGATAAATATGAGAGGACATGGTTTTAGGGTGAAATGGGAAAGCTTTAGGGGGAACATTAGGAGGATCTTCACTCAGAGAGTGGTGGGAGTTTGGAACGAGCTGCCATCTGACGTGGTAAACGCGGGCTCACTCTGAAGTTTTAAGAATAAATTGGATAGATACCTGGATGGGAGAGGTCTGGAGGGTTACGGACTGGGTGCAGGTCAATGGGACGAGTGGAATGAAGTTTCCGCACAGACTAGAAGCGCCAAATGGCCTGTTTTCTGTGCTGTAGTGTTCTATGGTTCTATGGAGTGAAATATACACAACATGAGAATTGTCGATCGATTAATTTTAACTCGTTCACCGCATCCGTCAACCGAACAGAAACACCGGGGATTCAGCAGCAGTTGCGTGCGGCGGGTCCTGAGCTCCCTCGGGTCCTAATGTTCACCCGTAATGAGACAGGTTAAATGGGACAAGTGGGGGCGGTGCTGACTGGAAAAGACAGTGAAGATTGTTCATTAAGTTCATCTGCCATTTCTTTGTCCCCCATTACTACTTCACCAGCATCATTTTCCAGTGGTCCAGTATCAACTTTCATCTCCCTTTCACTCTTCATGTAACTGAAAACTAAACTTTTCATATCCTGATTTATATTATTGGCCAGTTTGCCCTCATATTTCGTATTTACCATTCTGATGGCTTTTTTCGTTGCCTTTTGTTGGATTTTAAGAACATCCCAATAATCCAACATCCCACTCACCTTTGCTACCCTATCTGTCATTTCCTTAGGTTTAACACAATTATTACATGCCTTTTCCAGCTCAAACTGTGAATTGATTTAAAGTCAGTTCCATAATTTAATAGTTTTTATCTGAAAACTATCTACCCTCGCAAAGATTGTACTGAAGACTGCATTTGATTTTTCTTCAGCCTTATACGCTTCACATTGAAATAGTATGTATTTCGACAGTTTCATAATGACAAAATGTACACAACACAGAATGAAGTTTTCAAATTAGTTACAAGGCATAATTAAGCATAGTGTAGGCATTTCTATGTCATGTCAATATCATTCCTTCCCTTGTTTTAAGCCCTTATTCTATAAACCCAATAGGTTTATGTATTCTGTAAAGGTGTCTGTCCTTATGTCCATTATCCTACGTCTTGCCATAAGCCTCTAATTCTTAACACTACCAACCCTTTAGCTTCTAATTTGCTAAGTGGAAGGTCTATATCCACAGCTTAACATTTAACAGCTTTTGATGCTAAACAGTCAACCCCATCATTTCCCTCAAAAGTGTGATGTGCAGGGCCCATAATGTGCAGTCATATAAATCAAACTTTATATATGAAATACCGTTTGACAAGTTTCCAACAGTTAATCTAACCTACTGCCAGAATGACCTGTTTAAGACTCATCAAAACCGAAATGTATTCTGAGCAAATTATAAGGACCAATTTCCTCCACCCAATTTCCTAAACTGTTGGGAAATAATTCTGCTTCCTATGCTGATAAATGGCTATAAGTCATTTCTTTATCATTACCTGCAATTCAGGCACACAAAAACAGCCACACCAACATCCCCAGTTAACTTATCTTTTGATTCATCTGTAAAAATGTTTACTGTATGATAATAACTTTCATTAATATACTAATGAACCAACAGACTCTCAGGCAGAACCGAATCCGATTGTGTAACCTAAAATCAACTGAAGTCATTGGAAAAAACAAGGTGGGGTTACAGAGAAAGCTACAGTGGGACATATTGTATCATCAAATACACCCATATTCCCAGCGTGATAAGAACCCAGCCACTCAAAACAAAAAACACTCTTCTTGTGATGTCCCCAACCATCCTCGAGCACACCTTTAACAGGATGATCATTTCCTTGCCCCCGCAAATTAATCCAGTATGTTGACATCAACTTGAACCTCTCTTACTTAGAGGGCAATTGTCCCATTGCAATCAGTAAAGCCAAAACAGCAGACAACATTACCGCACCAGAACACAATCTTTAAGTCTGTAATTGTATCACATACAAACATTTTTAATTTGAAGATGAAGCTGATCAATAAGCCACACAGACATAATCAAAAACAGATCAAATTAAACAAATATAATTGGTCAACAAAGATTTTCATGTTGCACCCAAGAATACCCACATAGATGTCTGAGGAGATTTAAAGCTCCTTTACATGTATCAATTATTTTACTGATAGGTGTTTCCACGTCATCTTGTTATCCATCCACATACTGAGAAATCTTACCACTGACACTTACTCAAAATATTAATCATATAATTTAAAATCAAGTGCAAGTCTATTAATGCTATTTGTAAACCACGTAATGTGTTTAACGACTGAAAGCTTAAAATTCTCATCAATCTGTCCACTGTTTGACCTATTAATTGTAAATTTCAATTAATACCTCTAATCTATAAAGCTACGCCATCTGTATATTGTGATTTACCCAGGGTATCCCATTTTCCCATCTCAGGGAAAATATCGTTAATCATAATATTAAGTAATGAAGGGCTACAAATACTGCCTTGTGGGATCCCATACTCTATCTCATAGAAACACAAACATAACATGCCGACCGGTACTTGGACAGTCCATCCAAAAAAAACTCATAAAAATTATACAATGCACCTTCACTCCTAATTTAATCAAAAGTCGTTTCTTCCATATCATTTCCCTTTTCAGTATCAAGAAACACTGCTATTACAACATCTTCATTTAATTGTGCTTTCCGTATATCATCTTCCAAACCTCAAACTGTATCTAATGTCATTTTACCCTTCAAAAATCCACTCTAATAAAACACTTTATCACCACTCTTTCCAAAATATAACTCAAGCGCTTGATTACCATACTCTCCATCAGTTTACATAAATGAGACATTCACGATATAGGCCCTTAACTAGAAGGATCAAATGGGGATCTGCCAGGTTTCAGAATAGGCACTACTGTTTCCATTCTCCATGAGGAAAGTAGATGCACAATTCAAACATTTGATATTTTCACAAAAGAGAAATATATACAATTACAAATATCACTCAAATATCACTCTTTCCTGGGGACACCTGACCTGCATTATTAATAGACTTCTTAAATTCATACAAAGAAGTCTCTCCATCAGTGATACTATCATTGCTACAGCTGACTTCCAGCACATCAGGGTATTTACTGAAAAACATATCTGTACATTGTTTAACTTCTTCACTTAAATTATCCTGATTATGAATCTCAACAAATGACCCAGCCAGTAACACAACCTTCCCTGTTTCAGTAACAATCATTTTGCCCTCATTAATCAACACTGGAATATTATGATCCCCACAAATCCCCCCATTTTCTAAATCATATCCCAAACAATTCCAAGTTTGATATCCCTTCTAATATTATCTCCATATAACCTCCAGTAAATCACCTCCTTCCTCACCACGGCCTTTGCCCTTTTATTGTTAATAATGTAACTCGGAGACTGATGCACCATCACATAAAAACTCACATTTCTCCCAATTTGCTTCCTGTCCCGTTATAAATCCAAATCCAAACTCATAAAGACAGGAAGGCTGAATGACGTTCACATAAACTAATCACCCTCTGAGTTCCCATTTGAGCGACAGGCACTGCAGCCAATGACAGCAGGGGTCAGTGGTACGTCTGAGCTACGATAGGCTGGTGAAAATCGGCCGATGATCAGCCCCTCTTCCGCTCCATCGCCATGGCGGAGTTCAGCGATCCGCTTCTGTCGGTGTCGCCGGTCTCGGCGCCCACAAGGACGGGTGTGATTCCCCTTCGCGCCTTGGTGGGTCTGTTTCGGTGACGTCTGTGGTGGCTGACGAAACATGCTTTGACAGGGAGCGAGCGAGGACTAATGACTACAACTCCCAGAAGGCCCCACTGATGACGTTGTGGTGTTAAGGGGTAAGGTATAAAAGTAAAATGGAGGAACATGTAATGCATTACGTTTTCTGTACTGTGTCGTGCCTTCAATGAAAAATTAAATTAAAAGAGAGATTCCAGCGAGAAACAGATAGAACATAGAACAGTACATCACAGTACAGGCCCTTCGGCCCACAATGTTGTGCCAACCCTTAAACTCTGCCTCCCTAAGCTTAAATTCCTCCATATATCTGTCTAGTAGTCTCTTAAACTTCACTAGTGTATCTGCCTCCACCACTGACTCGGGCAGTGCATTCCACGCACCACCCTCTGAGTATAAAATCTTCCTCTAATATCTCCGTTGATCTTCTCTCTCCTTACCTTAAAGCCATGTCCTCTTGTATTGAGCAGTGGTGCCCTGGGGAAGAGGAGCTGGATGTCCACTCTATCTATACCCCTTAATATCAACTATACCTCTATCATTTCTTCCTTCATCCTCCTTCTCTCCAGAGACTAAAGCCCTAGCTCTCTTAATCTCTGATCATAATCCATACTCTCTAAACCAGGCAGCATTCTGGTAAATCTCCTCTGTACCCTTTCCAGTGCTTCCACATCCTTCCTATAGTGAGGTGACCCGAACTGGACAGAGTACTCCAAGTGTGGCCCAACCAGAGTTTTGTAGAACTGCATAATTACATCGCGACTCTTAAACTCTATCCCTCGACTTATGAAAGCTAACACCCCATAAGCTTTCTTAACTACTCTGTTTACCAGTGAGGCAACTTTCAGGGATCTGTGGACATGCACTCCCAGATCCCTTTGCTTCTCCACACTCCCAAGTATTCTGCCATTTACTTTGTACTCTACCTTGGAGTTTGTCCTTCCAAAGTGTACCACCTCACACTTCTCCAAGTTGAACTCTATCTGCCACTTCTCAGCCCACTCCTGCATCCTATCAATGTCTCTCTGCAATCTTTGACAATCCTCTGAACTATCCACAACACCACCAACCTTTGTGTCTTCTGCAAACTTGCCAACCCATCCTTCTACCCCCACATCCAGGTCGTTAATAAAAATTACGAAAAGTGATCCTTGTGGGACACCACTAGTCACAACCATCCAATCCGAATGTACTCCCTCCACCACAACTCTCTGCTTTCTGCAGGCAAGCCAATTCTGAATCCACCTGGTCAAACATCCCTGGATCCCATGCCTTCTGACTTTCTGAATAAGCCTACCGTATGGAACCTTATCAAATGCATTACTAAAATCCATGTAGATCACATCCACTGCACAACCCTCATCTATATGCCTGGTCACCTCCTAAAAGAACTCCAGCAGGCTTGTTAGACACGATCTGCCCTTCAGAAAGCCATGCTGACTGTCACTGATCAGACCATGATTCTCCAAATGCCAATAAATCCTATCTTTGTGAATCTTTTCCAACAGCTTTCCCACCACAGATGTAAGGCTCAATGGTCTATAATTATCTGGACTATCCCTACTACCCTTTTTGAACAAGGTGACAACATTCTCCTCCCTCCAATCCTCCGGTACCATTCCCGTGGACAATGAGGACATAATGATCGTAGCCAGAGGCTCAGCAATCTATTTCCTCGCCTCGGATGCAGAACCGGGAAGTGGCAGATGGAGTTCAACACAGATGAAGAGATTCATTTCTGCAGGTCAAATCTGAACACAGAATATAATATTAATGGTAAGACTCTTGGCAGTGTGGAGGGTCAGAGAGATCTTGGGGTCCATGTCCATACGACACTCAAAGCTGCTGTGGAAGTTGGCAGTGTTGTTAGGAAGGCGTCTGGTGTGATGGCTTTCATCAACCGTGGGATTGAGTTCAAGAGCTGTGATGTGATGTTGAAGCTATATTTCTCCTAACCTGTACATAAGTAATTGTACCCCAACACAGCAGGGCTGTGGGCTTAGTTGGACCCCACTTGGGAGTCCTGTGTTCAGTTCTGGTGGCCTCACTGCAGGAAGGATGTGGATACTATAGAGAGTGTAGAGTAGATTTACAAGGATGTTGCTCTTGGATTGGAGAGCATGCCTTATGAGAACAGATTGAGTGAACTTGGCCTTTCCTTCTTGGAGCGACGGAGGATGAGAGGTGACCTGATAGAGGTGTATAAGATGATGAGCGGCTTTGACCATGTGGATAACCAGAGGCATTTTCCCAGGCTTGAAGTGACTAACACGAGGGGACGTAGTTTTAAACTGCTTGGAAGTCGGTACCGAGGGAATGTCAGGGGTAAGTTTCTTACACAGAGAGTGGTGGGTGCATGGAATGCACTGCCTGCAGCGATGCTGGAGGTGGATACAATAGGATATTTTAAGCGACTCTTAGATAGGTACATGGAGCTTAGAAACATAGAGGGATATACGATCAGGAAATCCTAGGCAGTCTCTAGAGTAGGTTACATGGTCGGTACAACATTGTGGGCTGAAGAGCCTGTAATGTGCTGTAGATTTCTGTGTTTTGTGTCAAAGACAGGCAGAGGGATTAGTTTAAATCTCCACTGTGGAGTGGAGGGTTATGGGCTGAGTGCAGGTAGGTGGCACTAGGTGAGATTAAGAGTTCGGCACGGACTAGGAGGGCCGGAAGGGCCTGTTTCCGTGCTGTGATTGTTATATGGTTATATGGTTAAATGGACAGGAGGACAGCATGGAAAGGTTGGGCCGAAGGGCCTGTGTTAGTGCCGTAAGGGAGGGGTTCTGTCCCAACCATGGACTCTATTCCCCTCAACAGATGCTGCCTGACTTGACAACGTTCTTGAAAAGTTACATTCAGTTCCGCTTAGCATTCTGTACAAAGGATGTTTTGTGCTGGAAGAGTGCAGAGGAGATTCATCATGATTGAGGGGGCTTGTGTCCATAAGTCCATAAGGCATAGGAACAGAATTAGGCCATTCAGCCCATTGAGTCAGCCACCTTTCCATCATGGCTGATCCCAGATCACACTCAATTCCAAATATCTGACCTCCCGCCATATCCTTTGATACCCTGACTGATCAGGAAACAATCAACTTCCGCCTTGAATATACCCACACACTCGGCCTCCACCGCAGTCTGTGGCAGAGCATTCCACAGATCCAATACACCTTGGCTAATAAAAAAAATAAGCTGCTTACCTCTGTTTGAAAAGGTGGCCCCTCGACTTTGTGGCTGTGCCCCACCACAGGAAATACCTTCTCCACATCCACCTTATCCAGTCCTTTCAACGTTCGGTAGGTTTCAATGAGATGCCCCGCATTTTTCTGAGTTCCAGTGAGCACAGGGTCAAAGCTGCCAAGTGCTCCTCATATCTTAACACCTTCATTCCCAAAATCATCCTCATGAACCTCCTCTGGACTCTCTCCAATGACAACACATTCTGTTTGAGATATGGGGCCCAACACTGTTGACAATACTCCAAGTATGACCTGGCTAGTGTCTTATAAAGCCTCAGCATTATCTCTTTGCTGTTATATTCATGGGGTGATATTGGACTGTGTTGATCTACAGGGGGATCTTGGAATCCAAGTTCATAACTCCCAGATAGTGGTTTCATTGTCAGGCAGTTATGTTGCAGTTGTATAAATCTCTAGTTTACCCACATCTGGAGAATTACATTCAAAGACAGGAATAATGCGGAGGTTTGGGATGGTGAGTGGAAGACGCTTAACAGGATGCTGCTTGGATAAAGTGAGACCAGACAATCTCGGGTAATTTTCTCCGGAGTGGCAGAGGCTGAGGGAGGTGGGACAGACGTTTACAGGAATGTGAGAGACACAGACAGAGTGGACAGCCGGGATTTTTTCTCTAAGGAGGAAATGTCCAATGCCAGTGGGCATGCACTTCAGGAGAAAGGGGGAACACATCCTCATTGGTCCTTTTTGCACTATTTAAGTATTTTGTAATTTAGTGTAATTTTGTTTCTTTTCTCTGCATAGCTGCTTTTAAACAAAAACAATTAGAAAAGACAATGATGTTAAAAACCTGACTCAGAATGTTTAAAGGAGATTTGTGTTTCAAGTTTTGTTTTTCATTCACATGCTGGTGGGTGTCTGGAGTGAATGTCAGGGGTGGTGGTTGAGGCAGATGTGATAGAGGCTATTAGATACCACGTGAATGTAAGAAGAATGGAGGGATGTGTTCCTTGTGTAGGCAGAAGGGATTGGTTTAGTAAGGCATGAAGTGACCAGTTCAATTGGTTCAGAACAACCCAGTGGGCAGAAGGGCCTGTTCAAGGACAAGTACAGCAAGCAGAGCAGGTAAACTGGATAAAGTGATCCCACTCAGAGAACAGACTGTGACATCAGTGGATATATGTCGTCATCACAGTTCTCTCACCAAAGATACTTCACTGCTGGATAAAATGAAGTTTGTGATGTTTATAACCAATGTGGTGAATTGTACTGCTCAGACATCTCATCCTGCTGAGGAAATTAAAATTATTGTGAAAGCTGCAGAAAGGTATCTCAGTGTAACAGGTGTTTTGTGGGAAGCTTTCAATGAAGTTTTGTTGGGTGGGGTCTCTGTATCCCAGTCTACTTGTGAACATACATAATAGTATTAAAATATATCAGTTTTGGGTTTGGAAGTTCATATTAGGAAAGCACAATTAAATAAAGACGCTGTAATAGCATTATTTTTTGATACTGAAGGATGGACTTTTGATTAATTTTTGGAAATGCAATTGAGGCGGAAATTTTTCTGACTGTTTTTATTTGGACGTCTTGTAAAGGTATGGGTGGGCAAGTATGACATTGAATCCATTTTTATGTTTGGATGATGATATTAGGAAAGCACAGTTAAATATCGATGTTGTAACAGCAGTACTTTTACTATTCAAAAAGGCAGATGGTATTTATGGAAGGAAAGAATTTTTAAGTCAGTGTGGAAATGAGGATGGAGGGGGTGATTATCGAAATTTTCCTGAGTTTTTTTTTAATTGACGTCTTGTGTCAGTATGGGTGTACAAGTTATATTCAGGTCGTTATGAGATAGAGATTTGGATCCCACGTGGCAGTATTTATTACTTCATATTATAATTAATGATACTTTTTCTGAAATAGGTTTTGGAGTGTGTTAATCACTAGGTGCAATTTTGATTTTACTGTCCTTGTATAAAGGATGTATTCTGTTACATACCCGTGGGTTTCTTGTACTTGTCACGTGACAGTGGTGTTGAAGATATGCTGGACCTAAGGTAGTGGTCTTGTGATGGTGAAGTGACGTCATTTTCCCGCCAGTAGAGGTCATGTGACAGGTGTTTTTTTTACAGGGTGTAAAAGGAGGACCCCTCCCTGTGAGGAGGGGCAGTTTGTGGCTGGATTTGTCTTTTTGACTCCATGCCACTGTGTGGTCCAATATTATGATGCAGTTTGATTGAAAGGTGGAGTTTTATTTAATGCCTAAAGTTTAAAAGGTCATTGCCGGCAGTTTCTTCATAATACTGCCAGCTAAAAATCAGTGGGGAGTGAGGATTGGAGTTCGGGTGCTAAAAGATCGAGGAAAGTCGATTTCGATGGTGAAACAGGTTCGACCTTGTTTGATCCTCATTTGGAAGGAGTTCGTTGGCTATGCCTGTGTTAACCCCTGCAAATAATAGCAAAAAGGGTTGGGTACATTTTTGTAAAGGAAAGGTCAGTGCCTTTAAGCCGTTTCATTTTCATCTTCGTAAATTCTCTGGGAAAAGTATAGTTGACTGGGAACCGCAACAACAAGATGTGAAAGAGAATTTAAATTGTCTAAAAAGTCTCTCCTTTAATGGACTGTAAGCATTTTGAACTTTTGCAGTACTACTTGGAAGAACTGTTTTTGCAACATCGCTTTAAGAACTGTTTTCACTTTATTCCTTTAAGAACTGTTTAAGCTGCCGCACAGCAGCTGATTTCCGGTTGCGTTAGTCGTTTGTTTACTTTTTGGGGGGTTTGTTTTACAGTGTTTAATAAATGTTTTATTTGTTATAAAAAACTCTGCCTCACATATATTTATTGTTGCTGAATCCGTAACAATTCACAATTCATAAGGTCAAAGAGTCGGTGAATAGATGGGATTTAAGCTTTCAGTAGCAAAAACACAAGACCTGCAATTGATTGGAAATGATCTGGTCAAACTCCTGAAAAGGTGTCGGTGGTAAGATTTCCAGGCATGTGGATGGATAATAAGCTGACATGGAAGCATTGGATCAGAAAATAATTGATAAATGCAAAGAAACTTTAAATACTCTTTGTTATCTCTGTGGGTATTCTGGGGTGTTACATGAAAATATTTGTTGACCAATCTCGTTTGTTTAATTGGATCTGTTCTTGATTATGGTTGTGGTTTATCGATCAGCTTCATCTTCAACTTTATTATGTTTGGGTGTGATACAAGCACAGGCTTTGAGATTGTGTTGTGGTGCAGTAAAGTTCTCCCCTGTTTCGGCTTTACTGGTTGAAATTGTGGAGTTTGAATTTAATGTTAACATACTGGACTAATTTAAGGGGGAAGAGATGATTAATCTGTTCAAGGTGTGTTGGAGGACTGTTGGGAACTTCACAAGAAGAGTGCTTTTAGTTTTGGGTGCCTGGGTTTTTATCGCACTGGGAATATGGGTTGGTTCACTATATATTAAGGAAGTTACTGAGATAGTTTAACCATTTTTACAGAAGGATGAAAATATAATTGAACTGGGAATGTTGGTGTTATGCATGAATTATAGGTAATGATAAAGAAACGACCTACCATCCATTTATCAGGAACTGGTCGCCATCATTTCGTGCTTACAGTGGGTGCAGGGAATCTGTCCATGTAAAGTTGTCATTTGTTCAGATTCCTGTTTGGTTTTCAAAAGTCTCAAAATAGGTCATTCTCACAGCAAGTCAGATTTACTCATCAAACATTATTTCATATACAAATGATTGGATTCGGGGTTTGAGGGAACAGAGGGACTACATAAGGACTTAGATAGCTTCGGAGACTGAGCAATGAACTGGCAGATGGAACACACTGTCGGGAAATGTACGCTCATGCTCTTTGGTCTCAGAAATAAAAGGGTTGGTTATTTTCTAAATGGAGAAAAATGCAGAAACTGAGATGCAAAGGGAAGTGGGAGTCCGTGTGCAGGGTGAATTTGCAGGAGTGGGGAAAGCAAATGTGATCTCACTATTCATTAGAAGAGGATGAGGATGTAATGCTGAGTCTTTATAAAGCATTGGTGAGGCCTCACCTGGAGTACTGAAGCAGAGTTGGGCCCTTATCCTGGAAAGATGTGCTGAAACTGGAAAGGGTTCAATGGCTCATGAAAATGATTCCAGGATTAAACGGCTTGTAATGTGAAGAGCGTCTGATGGCTCTGGGCCAGTTTTCACTGGAATTCAGAAGACTGACGGGTAACCTAATTGAATGTTGAAAGACCCTGACAGAGTGGATGTGGAGAGGATGTTTTCTCTGGTGGGCGGGTCTAAGACCAGAGAACGTAGCCTCAGAATAGAGGGTTCTCCTTTTGGGACCGAAATGAGGAGGAACTTCTGTGGCAGAGAGGACTGAATCTGTGGAAATTGTTGCCCCAGGCAGCTACGGAGGCCAAGTCATTATGTATATTTAAGACAGAGGTGGATAAGACTCTTGATCGGTCAGGGCATGAAGGGATAGGGGACGGTGTGGAGGGGGTGAGGTAGGAGACTGCGAAAGAGAGGTAAAATAGATCAGCCATGATGAAATGACGGAGCAGACGTGATCGGCAAAATGGTCCTATGGGGTCTAATACAAGAATGACGAACTCCTCTGAAGTTATCCGCGGTCCTGGTGAGAGAGTGAACAGGTCTGCTCTCCTCTCAGAGTCAGTCTGTGGGATAAAAGGAATGAAGAGGTTTCCCAGATTGATTCCGGGGTTGTGCTGGTGTCCTCAGAGAGATTACACTGACTAGGCCTGTCTCAAAATGAGAGAAATAAGAGGTGGTCTGACTGAGACAGACACAGTCTCACAGGGTACTGACAGGGTCGGGGCAGGAATGATGTTTCCCCTGGCTGGGGTGTGGAACCAGGGGTCACAGACTCAAAATCCGAGGCCAGCTCATCAGGATGAGGGGAATTTTTCTCAACCACAGTGTGGGAAAACTTTGGAATTTTCTCCACTAGGGTTACGAATTGAAAGAAAAATTTAGGGGCCCAGCGATTATGGGAACGTTGCAGGAAAGTGTAGCTGATGTCAAAGATCGGGCGTATTCGCAGGAAAGGACAGAACAGGTAGAAAGGGCCGAATGGCCACACCTACTCCTGTTTCTTATTTTCTAAAGCACGGGTTTACCTTTGCGCTTTGTTCTCCTTTGTCCTTCAGCCATTCGGATTGCACAGGGGACCGGTGAGAGCTCCGGAGATCCATCGTCAGCCGCTGCGGGGCAGCTCCCGTCTCCCAGCAGGAAGGGACGGGTCTGTGAGACAGCTCCAGACAACAGGCCGCGATCCTCGGCGGGGAAAGGCCGGGCGCCCTCCGTGTAGCTGCAACATCTCATAGTCTCTTCCCATCTGCTATCGGAAGGATTCAAACCCCCGGCCGGTGTTGCAGCCTTTACTTGAGATACAGCTCGCAATCTGCCGCTTCTCCCCGGATCCACTCGCTCCCGGTTCCATGTCCGGCCCGCTTCGAGCTAAGCGTACCTCCATTCTACACTCCTCCGCCAATGAGAACATGCGTCTCCCAGCGTCCCGCCCACCTACACTCCTCCGCCAATGAGAACATGCTTCTCCCAGCGCTCAGCATCTCGCCCACCTGTACTCCTCCGCCAATGAGAACCTGTTTTCCCAGCGTCCCGCCCACGTACACTCCCCCGCCATTCAGAACATGCTTCTCCCAGAGCTCGGCGTCCCGCCCACCAATGAGAACATGTTGCTCCCAGCGATGTTCACTGATTGGTTGCGTGTGTCTGATGACGCTATCGGGAGCCGGAGATGTCAGTCTCCATTTGTTCCCAGAATCAGGGGAGGTTCCCTGAAACTCAAAGTGCAGAGTAAATGTTATTGTCAGAGCACATCCTACAACCCCGAGATTCATTTACCTGCGGAATACTCAGAAAATCCATAGAATGGTGACTATAACAGCATCAGTGAAATATCAACCAGAAGACAACAAACTGTGCAAACGCAAATATAAATAAATAGCAATAAATAACGGGAGATGAAATAACAAGATATAGATAGATAGATAGATACTTTATTCATCCCCATGGGGAAATTCAACTTTTTTTCCAATGTCCCATACACTTGTTGTAGCAAAACTAATTACATACAATACTTAACTCAGTAAAAAAAAATATGATATGCATCTAAATCACTATCTCAAAAAGCATTAATAATAGCTTTTTAAAAGTTCTAAGTCCTGGCGGTAGAATTGTAAAGCCTAATGCCATTGGGGAGTATTGACCTCTTCATCCTGTCTGAGGAGCATTGCATCGATAGTAACCTGTCGCTGAAACTGCTTCTCTGTCTCTGGATGGTGCTATGTAGAGGATGTTCAGAGTTATCCATAATTGACCGTAGCCTACTCAGCGCCCTTCGCTCAGCTACCGATGTTAAACTCTCCAGTACTTTGCCCACGACAGAGCCCGCCTTCCTTACCAGCTTATTAAGACGTGAGGCGTCCCTCTTCTTAATGCTTCCTCCCCAACACGCCACCACAAAGAAGAGGGCGCTCTCCACAACTGACCTATAGAACATCTTCAGCATCTCACTACAGACATTGAATGACGCCAACCTTCTTAGGAAGTACAGTCGACTCTGTGCCTTCCTGCACAAGGCATCTGTGTTGGCAGTCCAGTCTAGCTTCTCGTCTAACTGTACTCCGAGATACTTGTAGGTCTTAACCTGCTCCACACATTCTCCATTAATGATCACTGGCTCCATATGAGGCCTAGATCTCCTAAAGTCCACCACCATTTCCTTGGTCTTGGTGATATTGAGACGCAGGTAGTTTGAGTTGCACCATATCACAAAGTCCTGTATCAGTTTCCTATACTCCTCCTCCTGTCCATTCCTGACACACCCCACTATGGCCGTGTCATCAGCGAACTTCTGCACATGGCAGGACTCCGAGTTATATTGGAAGTCTGATGTGTACAGGGTGAACAGGACCGGAGAGAGTACGGTTCCCTGCGGCGCCCCTGTGCTGCTTACCACCGTGTCAGACCTACAGTCTCCCAACCGCACATACTGAGGTCTATCTGTCAAGTAGTCCACTATCCAATCCACCATGTGCGAGTCTACTCCCATCTCCGTTAGTTTGTGCCTTAAGATCTTGGGCTGGATGGTGTTAAAGGCACTAGAGAAGTCAAGGAATGTAATCCTCACAGCACAACTGACCCCATCTAGGTGAGAGAGTGATTTGTGCAGCAAATACGTGATAGCATCCTCCACTCCCACCTTCTCCTTATACGCAAACTGAAGAGGATCCTGGGCGTGCCTGGTTTGTGGCCTCAGATTCTGTATTATCAGCCGCTCCATGGTCTTCATCACGTGCGACGTCAAGGCAACAGGTCTGAAGTCATTCAACTCCTTTGGTTGTGGTTTCTTCGGTACCGGGACAATACAGGATGTTTTCCACTGTCTGGGTACTCTTCTCTGCTCCAGGCTCATGTTGAAGATGTCGTTAAAGTGCGATCATTGGTTGTGGGAGCATCTCAATGGATGGACAAGGCAGTGTTATTATCCTCTGTTGTTCACGATCCTGATCACTGGGGAAGGGATCTGTCACTGGGGAAGGCCGCTGTCCCTGAACCTGGTGGTGCGAGTCCTGAGGTTCTTGTACCGTCCATGTGATTGCAGCAGAGAGACAAGAGCTTGGACATCGATGGGTTCACCACCGTCAGTCAGCTGGAGTGGGTGGGTCAGAGTAATTGGAAAGTCTCCCGGATTAGCCATGTAATATCACGGGCTCTTTGTGGCGCTGTGGAACATGGCCACTGATCTGGGCAGGAATCTTTCTGCATGGCCTGAACACTGCACGGCACTTCCAATGAAAGAAAATTCCATCAGCGCCGCACCGACTGCGATCTGCGTGGGAGTGTTTCAGATACTGTGCAACCGCGCACACGCGCAGCACAGCGACAACAGGGAGTAACACCAATGAGAGAATGAAATTGTGTTACGTCACAGGCTGACGTTTATGGTCAGTCCAGAGGCCACAAATCCCACAGTTTCGCGACTCTCTTGGTAAAGAAATTCCTCCTCATCTCCACTCTAAAAGGACGTCGCTCTATTCTGAGCCTCTTTGTCCTCTGGGTCCCCACAGGAAACATCCTCTCCACATCGATTCCATCGAGACATTTCAACACCTGATGGGTTTTCAATGAGGTCCGCTTCATTCTTCTGAATTCCAGTGAGAGAGGCCCAGAGTAATCGAATACTCCTCATATGACAAGACTTTCATTCCCGGAATCATTTTTGTGAGCAACACTCACAAAATGCCGGAGGAACTCAGCAGGCCAGGCAGCATCTATGGAGAAAAAGAACAGTCGACCTTTCGGGTCGAAACCCTTCGGCAGGACTGGAGATTTTAAAAAAAATCTCAGATTAGACCCAAAAGCTCGGAGGAGCGGGGAGTGAAACAGCGTGATTGCTGAAATCGGGAGGGAGGATGAGGTGTGAAGTTGATTAGTGAAGGCATTGGAAGAAAAATCGGGAGTGGAACACCAGAGGGAGGCAAGGAGATAACATGACAGAGGAAAAAGGGAATGGGAAATGGTGAATGAGGGACATCACCGGAACTTTGAGAAATCGTTGTTCATGCCACCAGGTTGCAGTCTGTCCAAACGGGATATAAGGCGTTGGTTCTCCAGTGTAAGTGTGGCGTGATTATGACAGTGGGGGAGGCCATGGATTGACATATCAGAATGGGAATGGAAAGTGGAAATCAGGTCATCTTTTACTCGCTTAGCTATTCATAGTAACAGAATTTTTGAGCGGGGTGCCCAAACTTTTGCATGCCGCTGTAGGTAGGGAGAGACTGAACCGTGGGGGATTGGGGATAAGACAGAGTCGGGGTATGCTATGTGTTCATTGGGGAGGAACAAGCTGGAACAATGGGTCTACCTGGACACGGGCGTTGGGATTTTGCGGAGGAGGCAGAAACAGGAGCTTCGGGGTCCGGGAAGTATTGTCAAGTCAAGTCACTTTTATTGTCATTTCAACCATAACTGCTGCGTACAGTACATAGTAAAAATGAGACGACGTTTTTCAGGACCATGGTGTTACTGTGTCATGTCACAAAAACTGGACTGAACTATGTAAAAAAACAACACAGAGAGAAAAAAGAAACAACTACACTAGACTACAGACCTAACCAGGACTGTATAAAGTGCACAGAAACAGTGCAGGCATTACAATAAATAATAAACAGGACAGTAGGGCAAGGTGTCAGTCCAGGCTCTGGCTATTGAGGAGTCTCATAGCTTGGGGGAAGAAACTGTTACATAGTCTGTTCTTGAGAGCCCGAAAGCTTCGGAGCCTTTTCCCAGACAGCAGGAAGGAGAAGAGTTTGTATGAGGGGTGCGTAGGGTCCTTCATAATGCTATTTGCTTTGCGGATGCAGCGTGTAGTATAAATGTCCGTAATGGCGGGAAGAGAGACACAGATGATATTCTCAGCTGACCTCACTATCCGCTGCAGGGTCTTGCGATCCGAGATGGTGCAATTTCCGAACCAGGCAGTGATGCAGCTGCTCAGGATGCTCTCAATACAACCCCTGTAGAATGTGATGAGGATGGGGGTGGGAGATGGACTTTCCTCAGCATCCGCAGAACGTAGAGACGCTGCTGGGCTTTCTTTGCTATGGAGCTGGTGTTGAGAGACCAGGTGAGATTCTCCGTCAGGTGCACACAAAGAAATTTGGTGCTCTTAACGATCTCTACCGAAGAGCCGTTGATGTTCAGCAGGGAGTAGTCACTCCATGCCCTCCTGAAGTCAACAACCATCTCTTTTGTTTTTGTTCACATTAAGAGATAGGTTGTTGGCTCTGCACCAGTCCGTTAGCCGCTGCACTTCCTCTCTGTAAGCTGACTCGTCGTTCTTGCTGATGAGACCCACCACGGTCGTTTCATCGGCGAACTTGATGATGTGGTTCGAGCTGTGTGTTGCAGCACAGTCGTGGGTCAGCAGAGTGAACAACAGCGGACTGAGCACACAGCCCTGGGAGCCCCCCGTGCTCAGTGTGATGGTGTTGGAGGTGCTGCCTCCCGATTCGGACTGACTGAGGTCTCCCAGTCAGGAAATCTAGGATCCAGTTGTAGAGGGAGGTGTTCAGGGCCAGTAGGCTCAACTACTGTATGAGGTTGGTGGTGGTGCTGGGAGATCCCCAGAGTCAAAATGGTTGGTGATGGTGTGGGAGACCATGTCCTGGTGTTCCTTACTGGGGTCCTGTTCGAGGGGTAAGTAAGAGGAGGTGTCTGAGAGTTGGCGATAGGCCTCAGCAAGGTAGGGGTCAGTCCGACAGACAACTACAGCACCTCCCCTATCTGCGGGTTTGATGGTGAGGTTAGGATCAGTGCAGTGGGAGTGGAGAGTCCAACGTTCAGAAGGAGTGAGGCTGGAATTGGAGAGAGGACTGTTGAAGTCTAGACGGTGAATGTCCCGTGAACAGACTTAGTGGGGTCCTGTTCAAATTCCTGTGGCTCCTTTGAGCCCCTTCCGAGGTCAGCACATCTTTTCTTGGATATGGGGCCGGAAACTGCTCACAATGCTCCAAGTGAGGCCTCTTTGTAAAGCCTCACCAATGCATCCTTGCTTTAACTCTCGAAGTGAATGTCAACACCACAGAGAACTTCCTCAACATCGACTCAACCTGCAAATTATCCTTCAGGGAAGCCTACACGAGGATTCAGAAGGCCCTTTAATTTTTAATGTTTTTAAATATTTTTTCCAGTTACAAAACAGTCCGCCCTTTTATTTCTTCTACCAAAGTACAGGACCATGCCGTCCCCGAAATTCAGTCCTTCATCCATTGATGTCTTCTGTAAATCTTTCTACAGGAAAGAAACAACAATTTGTGTCCGGGAATTCTCAAACACAACACACCTCTGTCCGGATATTTAAGGAGTGACCAGATATTTCCACTGAAACACCGATATATCAGTTGTTGATCCTTGGGGATGAAGTAGTGTCTCATCTCAGCCGGAAACGTGACTGAAATATTTTCGATGTCACTCAGTGAAATCCACTGGAACCGGGCGCTGAGAACACAAGTAACAGAAGTAAGGCTGTTTACAAGAAGGGGATGAGTGGTCTCCATTTTCTAAGGAAGCCGAGATCCTTGAATGTGTCAGGCAGGATGCTGGAGATGTTTTACCAGTCTGTTGTAGCGACTGCAGTTTTCTTTGCCGCTTTACGTTGGGAGAGCAGCATTGATGCAAAATAAACTCATCAGAAAGGTTGGAACCGTCCTTGGCCACAACCGGGGCTCTTTGGAGTGAGTGGTGGAGAGGAGTGGTGTCACTAAACAAATGGACACCCATTAGGGACAATCGGGCACATCCTCACCATGAGCGACTGCACAGGCAGCGGAGCACCCTTTCGAACAGACTCACTCAGCACCGCTGTCACAAGGATCGTTACGGAAGCTCTTTCCTATCAGATGTAATAACCACATACAACAGTCCATCTGCTAACCGGCCACCCACAGCTCCAATCTGTTCATTAAATTTGCCGACAGCACCACACTGATTGGCCCAATCTCAAACAATAATGAGGTGGCCTGCAGGGAAGAAGTCATCTCTCTGACACAATGGTGTCGAGAAAACAACCTCTCCTTCAATGTCGGAAAATCAAGGGAGCTGGTTGTGGATCACAGGAGGAATGGAGACGGGCTAACCCCTATTGACAACAATGGATCTGGGTTTGAGAGGGTAAACAGCTTTAAGTTCCTCAGGATCCTCATCACCGAGGATCTCACGTGGTCCGTACACACAAGCTGTGCGGTGAAAAAGGCACAACAGCGCCTCTTCCACCTCAGACGGTTGAGGAAGTTTGGTATGGACCCCAAATCCAAAGATCTTTCTTCAGGAGCATAATTGAGAGCATCCTGACTGGCTGCATCACTGCCTGGTATGGGAACTTTACCTCCCTTAATCGAAGGATTCTGCAGAGAGTGGTGCGGACAGCCCAGCGCAGTTGTGAACTTCCCATGATTCAGGAAATTTTCAGAGACAGGTGTGTAAAAAGGGTCCGCAGGATCATGGGGCACCGGAGTCACGGTAATCACAATATATTCCAGCTGCTACCATCGGGGCAACGCTACCGCAGCATAAAAGCCAGGACCAACAGGCTCCGGGACAGCTTCTTCCACCAGGAATCAGACTGCTTAACTCACGCTGATTTGAGTGCATTTCTATGTTACCTTGACTGTTCTGTTTATTATAAATTACTATGAAATACTACGATTGCACATTGCACATTTAGACGGAGGCATAACGTAAACAGTTTTACTCCACATGTATGGGAAGGATGTAAAAAATAAAGTCAATTCAATACATCTTTCTGCGACAGATCATAGTTCAATAGTCTCTGCAATATTGTTTCATACATTATTATTGCACATTGGTACAGTAGTATTGTGTATGTTATTATTCTCTATTTTTAGTAAAGTCTTCACACTGCTAAGTGCGATTTTAAATATTGCTGCTGTAACGAAAGAATTTCCCACTTGGGATCAATAAAGTATTTATTATTATTATTATTATTATTATTATTATTATTATTATTATTATTATTATTATTATTATTATTATTATTCTCCAGCCCTATATCGCTTTCAGCGACTTCACCGCTCTTGACTTTACGCCTCCCCCTTTCCCGTTTTCACCTATCACCTCATGTCGCCCCACAATCTGACTCCCTCCCTTCCTTTCCAGTCCTGAAGAAGGGTGTCGGTCTGAAACGCCGACTGTTCACTCCTCTCCGTAGTCGCCGCCTGCCCCCCTGAGTTCCTCCAGCATCTTGTCTGTGTTGCTTTGGGTTTCCGTATCTGCAGATTCTCGCCTGATAAATCATTGCGCATGCGCGGTCGGCGCCACCATCCCGAGTATCGCGCATGCGCTGAGTAGCCCGGAGGCCGAAAACGACCGGACAAAGGTAAGAGCGGGTTCCGGGCGGGTTCTAATTCACCGGCGTCTGAAACGCGACCGAAGGACAATTACTGTGATTTCCAGCAACACTGGTGCTGCACCCCACGGCGGTCCTGGTCCTCTCCCGCTGTCGCAGCCCCACGATCCGTACCCGGCCCCAAAGCATGCTTACCGGCGCATGCTCATTCTTGGGCCTTTCGATGCGGCCAGGGAGGTCTCTCTCTCTCCCTCTCCCTCTCCCCCTCCCCCTCTCTCTCCCTCTTCCCCTCCCCCCTCTCTCCCCCTCCCTCTTCCCCTCTCCCCTCTCTCCCCCTCCCTCTCTCTCCCCCTCCCTCTCTTGTTTTACAGCGGTTGGCACCCAGCTTAATGGTGCATTACCGTCACCTTCTGCTCCGGAGTATGCGATGGACTCACATTCTAAATCCCTTCATCCAATCGGACACATACACATAACCTACACTTTATCCTCCCCGTCCTAGAACCCTATTTCTGTGTATCCATCATATCCTATAAAAAACCCCTGTACCCCTTAAGAAAGCTAAAAATACCCTGACCTGTGTTCTCTCACCCATGCCCAGCAACCCTGTTGATGTGAATTCCTGCACCCCCAGTTCCCTTAGATTAATTCTCATCATCTCTCTCTGTATCCCATATTTCCTGCAACTCAGAACTACATGCTCTACTGACTCCTCTTCCTGACATTCCTCACACAGTCCTGCCTGGTGTTTCCCTATCAATTTCAGTGTTTGGTTTAGTGCACAGTGCCCCAGCCTTAACCTAGTCCACACAATTTCCTCTATTCTGTATCTACTTCCTACCCTAGTACCTACAACACTTTTTTGTATTTGATATAAATGCCTCCCGTTCCCCTCCCTGTCCCATCTTTCTTGCCACATTTGGTTATTTTTTTTCCCAGATTACACACTTAACCTCTGTTTTACTAATACTAATGTGCATTTCTATATTTTCTTTCTTTATTGCCCTCTTTGCCAACTCATCCACCCTTTCATTGCCCTTCACCCCTACATGAGCTGGAACCCATAGAAATTTAACCTGACCTCCCTGATTTGCAACTCTTGTGACTGACTGAAGGACTTCATGAAGTACATCTTGCCGGCTGTTTGAGTGAGAAGACCTTAAACTTGCTAGTACTGAAGATGAATCTGAGCATATCAACGCTTTGACTAGTTTAGTTTTCTCCACCCAACGCAACACAACCAACACTGCCATCATCTTCACTGTACACACCGCTAACTTATCAGATGTTCTTCTGCTGATTGCAATTGCTTTTGCTGGTATTGCCACCCCAAACCTTGTCACTCCTGTCTCAGGTTCCTTAGCACCATCTGTATAGACCTGAGTATAATCACTATACATTTCCATCACATAACAGTTAAATGCACTTACCAAATCAGTTTTATACTTTCCTTTCCTTTTTACCTCTAACAAATGCCAGTCTACATCAGGCCATACCAGCTTCCATGGAGCTACAACCAGATAAACTACTGAAGGACTTATCCTTAGATCAAACACTCCACATGATCTAGCAATATCATTCCTTACCCGACTAAAGTTTTCCCTCTGAAACCTCCCATTTTCCCAGGAGTCCTGCAACACTCCTTTAGCAGGGTGGGAATCATTGTGTCCCTGCAAATTAACCCAGTAGTTTGTCATCAATTGCATCCTTCTTAATTCCAAAGGCATTGTTCCCATTTCTACCTGCAAGGCTGATACTGGTGATGTTTTAAAAGCCCCACTGCACACTCTCAAAACCTGAGCCTGAATCACATCCAGTTTCCTTATAAGAGACCTAGCTGCTGATCCATATGCTACACTTCCATAATCCAACACAGATCTTACTAAAACCACATACATTCTCTTTAATGCTGAACAACTTGCTCCCATTCCCTACCAGTCAAACATCTCATCACGTTTATTACTTTTTTACATTTCTCCTCAACTTTCCTGATATGGTCTGCCCATGTTAATCGTGAATCAAATATAACTCCCAGAAATTTAAATGATCCAACCCTTTCTAAATCAATCCCATACATCCTTAACTTCTTCCCTACTTCAATTCTTTTCCTAGTGAAAAATACAGTTTGAGTTTTTTCCACTGAAAATCTACATCCCCAATCATAACCCCACTCTACCACTTGATCAATTGCTCCTTGTAGTTTCCTGATTATATGCTCCGTGTTCCTGCCTCTTTTCCACAAGGCCCCATCATCCGCAAACAGTGACCTACCTATATCCACTGGTACCTTTGTGAAGACATCATTGATCATAATGATGAAAAGTAACGGGCTAATCACACTACCCTGAGGTGTGCCATTTCCCACTATGTACTGTTTTGATAATTCTGATCCAATCCGAACTTGAATTTGTCTACCAAACAAAAAATCTTTAATCCAATTAAAAACTCTCCCCCCAAACCCCATCTTGTGCAGTTTAATTAATAATCCTTCCTTCCACATCATATCATAGGCTTTTTCAATTTTCATAGGCTACTGCTTCTTTATTTGCCTGGGCCTTTCTTATTTCAGTCTCTAACCTTATCACTGAGTCCATGGAATTCCTTCCCTTCCTAAAACCTCTCTGATAACTTGCCAGCATTCCTCTCTTCTCAAGATCATATGATAACCTTTCAGTTATCATCCTTTCCATTACCTTACATATATTTGATGTTAGTGTTATTGGCCTGTAGCTAGTGGGTTTTGACGGATCCTTGCCAGGTTTCCTTATTGGAATTACTACTGCTTCTTTCCATGCACTTGGCAATCTTCCCTCCTCCCACACTGTTGTAAAAATGCAGTAACTTCAAGAGCGCTCCTTCTAGATTTTTTAGCATAAAGTAGCATATTAGATCTTTCCCTGGTCTCGATCTCTTTATTGCTCTCACCATTTCTGCCAAAGTAAATGGATCATCAATTATATCATATGTTTCTTCCCTCCTGTTTAACACACCTGGGTATTGACTCATTGTTCTTTCCCTTCTCCTTCTCCCTTCTTCAGACAAATTTTCTGAACTATATATCTTTACAAATGACTTGGCCATGATCTCAGCCTTTTCCCTGCTGGAAGCTGCTGTTTCCTCCTCAGACAGCATTACTGGATACTCCCATTCCTTTCTATCTCCCAGCATCCTCTTAATCATTCCCCATACCTCTCCCACAGGCGTTGTTCTTCCTATTTTGTTGCAAAAACTCCTCCAACTTGCCCTTTTAGCTTGACGTATAGTTCTTCTCACCACTGCCTGTGCCTTCTTATATTGAATCAAATGCTGCATATTATGGGTTCTTTTAACTAGGTTGAGTGCTCTATTTCTGGTTTTTACAGCCTGACAACATTCCTCTGACCACCATGGCACTATTTTTCTATTCATCCTATTTTTACTCCTGGGTATAGATCCTTCTGCTGCCATAGATAGATAGATAGATAGATAGATACTTTATTCATCCCCATGGGGAAATTCAACTTTTTTCCAATGTCACATACACTTGTTGTAGCAAAACTAATTACATACAATACTTAACTCAGTAAAAATATGATATGCATCTAAATCACTCTCTCCAAAAGCATTAATAATAGCTTTTAAAAAGTTCTTAAGTCCTGGCGGTAGAATTGTAAAGCCTAATGGCATTGGGGAGTATTGACCTCTTCATCCTGTCTGAGGAGCATTGCATCGATAGTAACCTGTCGCTGAAACTGCTTCTCTGTCTCTGGATGGTGCTATGTAGAGGATGTTCAGAGTTATCCATAATTGACCGTAGCCTACTCAGCGCCCTTCGCTCAGCTACCAATGTTAAACTCTGAAGTCACCTGACTGTTTAATTCATCTGTATCTTCAGAAATGTCAATCTTTGTCAATGCCTCTTCACTTAACTTCTGGAACTTACCCCAATCTGCTTTTCCAAACACCCACTTTGGGACTCCCCCACCTGGTCTTATTTCAACTCTTTCACCCACTGAACATAAAACTGGGTAGTGATCACTGCCTACTGTTGAAGCAGTCCAAACTCCCCAGTTACTGATGCCAGCCAAGACATTAGACACTATTGTAATATCTAATACCGACTCAGTTCCTGTTGTTATGTTTATCCTTGTTCCTCTACCATCACTCATACATACCAAATCCCTTTCTTCCATCAAATCTTCAATTACCGTTCCATTTGAATCTGTAATCGGATCCCCCCATATTGTGCTGTGAGCTTTGAAATCTGAACACCACACTACTTTGTGTCTATTTTGTCCTTGTATCCTTAGTAGGCTGTCCAAATCCAACCTTTTACATGGATTGTAGTAGTTAATTATAACCACTCCCTCCCCTCTCTCCCATATTTCCACCACTATGTATTCCTGATCGACTCCTTTTTCCAGTTCTCTCTACGGTGTACTTTGCTTGATTAACATAGCACAACCTCCTCCTCCCCCTAGATTTCTATCTTTCCTTATCATTGTATACCCATGTACCACAAAGTCTAAAACTGGTTTCAACCAAGTTTCCTGAATACACACTACATCCGGTTTTACAACCATTTCCTTAATAAATTCCTTCAATTCCTGGCCATTGGCCAGTAAACTCCTTGCATTCCATTGCAAAAGAATCACCATAATGAGTACTAACCAACCTATGACACTTCCTGGCTTGACTGACTAGTGAGGTTCTCCCTCACGTCTTCCCATGTCAGTCCTACTAACCCTAAATGGTTTACTGCTGCTTTGACCACCAGCTGAATTTTGTCACTTTTTGACTTTACCTCTGCCGTACTAATAATGACTCCTGCAATGAATGTTACTACAGCTTTTTTTCCCACATAAATCCTGTCATTTACTCTTCGCTGCATCTCTTGCATCCCTATTGCTCTCTGATCATTAGGAGCATTACTCTGTTCTCTTGACATTCTTACAGCTTCTGCATAAGTGATCTTTCTTTTCACTCTTATTTCTTGAATTTTATTCTCCCGACTCATAACCTCACACCCACTATACGCCACATTATGAGCTCCTCCACAATTACAGCATTTTGGTTGCACTCCTGTTCCGCACTTTCCATATTCATGATCATCCCCACATCTGGCACACCTCCTCTGCCTTTTACAGTTTTTAGCTATGTGTCCAAACCTTTGACAATTATAGCACCTCAATGGCTTTGGCACATACACCCTTACTGGGTAACTCATGAAACCCAGGAAAACTTTCCTTGGCACTCTTTCTTCTTCAAATTCAATCAATACTGTTTCACTTTCCTTTTTCATTCCCTCCTTTGTTGTTTTCAGTCTTAGAACATTAATTACTTTCCCCCCTTTGATATTCCTCTTCAACTCCTCATGTTTATACTCATTGATCCGTGATCACTCCTTTACAACCACCATTTCATGCTCCCACCCTCCCAGTATATTCCACCTTGCATTTTCCTATCTCTTTTAGCTTGAGTGCTTTCTTAAGTTGTTCCTCATTCGCACATCTTACCAATAGATTGCCATCATTAAGAACTTTTGCAAATACTATTTCCCCTATCTTATTTGCCAGAGTTGTTGTTAGCACAAACGGGTTAATTTTCTTCATGTGTCCTTGCGCCTTCTCATTAAACCTAATTATGACAACACCTCCTCTCTGAACTTGTTCATGTTCCTCACTTTCAGAACTCTCTCCACTGTCATTTCTTATTCTTTTATTCCCTTTGTCTCGGTTTTCATTCATCCATCCCCTATCTCCTTATTCCCTTTATTTCTCCCTTCACAATAATCCATTTCTCCCCAGCTGCCTACCTCTGATCCCAAATCCCTATCCCGCTCCTTCTCCACTCTCTTTCCCTCAGCCCCTCCTCTCACCTTGTCTGCCATTACCAGACCCAGGCAACCCCCTCCCAGCAATTCCCGCTCCTTCCCCACTCTCTTTCCCTCAACAAGTTCCAAACCACATTCACACATGCACCACCACCTTCCAAACTCTCAGCCCAGCCCACAACCAACCCAACAACACCGGGAGGTTTCTCTTCATGAGGGTTTCTGGGTAAAGAGGCAGCCATGGGTGGTATTGCCGGTGTTGTTCCGTACAGTCGAAGGAAGTGCGAGCGGATGTATCTCCCAAATATTGCCGAGCTCCACTATGTAAATCCGAGGATTATGAATCTGAACGAAAATATAGTTCCCAGTTAAGCTCGGTTGAAGAGTTTACCTTCCAGTCAGTGAAAATGTCAATTAGTGCTGTATGGAAATAAAACCTTTCGGCAGATTTAGTTCTCTCTGGGTCAATAACGATATGAAACACCTTTACCTCGATGACGTGACTTCTGGCTTTCAGATCACAAAGGTGCCGCACTCCAATGAGAATAACCACTGCCCTCCACGATATATTCATTGGCATTGCCATCGATGGGTTCATCACTGTCAATCAGCAGGTGGGGGGGTGATCCAAGTAATTAGTAAATCTCCAGGATCGTACATGCAGTAACAAGTGATCTTTGTAGTATTGTGGAACATGCCCAGAACTTGAAATAATCCCAAAGGAGAGAAACAAATTGAGCCAAGTCACAGGTTGATTGAAGTCAGAAGCAGCCCATTCTCATAAAGTCAGGGATATAGTCATATAATTTGATGGTCAGTCAGAATGTCTGATCCGTGCCTTGTTAGAAGATGAGTGCATATGGAAACATAGAAGTCTACAATATAATACAGGCCCTTCGGCCCACAGTGTTGTGACGTCCATGTAACCTATTCTAGAAACTGCCTCGTATTTCCCAACTGCATTGCACTCTGTGTATTCTAAGCTCCATGAAATTATTTGAGTCTCTCAAAAGACTGTATGGTATCTGCCTGTACTGTCATCGCTGGCTGTGTATTCCATACACCTGCTACTCTCTGTGTGAGAAACCTACCTCTGACATCCCCATGGACCCTACTTCCAAGCACCTTAACACAATGCCCCTTGTGTTTGCCAATTCAGCCCCAGGAAAAAGCCTCTGGCTGTCCACACGATCAATGCCTCTCATCATCTTATACACATCTATCAGATCACCTCTCATCCTCCGTCACTCTAAAGTTCACTCAACCTATTCTCATAAGGCATGTTCTCTAATCCATGCAACATCCTTGTAAATCTCCTCTGCACTCTTTCTATATTATCCACATCCTTCCTGTAATGAGGTAATAGAATACTCTAAGTGGGGTATAAATCAGGTCTTATATAGCTGCAACATTACCTCACCACTCTTGGACTCAGTTCCATGGTTGATGAAGGCCTTCTTAACAACAATGTCAATCAGTGCTGCAGATTTAAGTGTAAAATTGACATGGACCCCAAGATCTAGCTGATCCTCCACACTGCCAAGAGTCCTAACATAATATTACATTCTGTCTTCAAATCTGATGTACTGAAATAAACCACAGCACACTTATCTGGGTTGAAATCCATCTGCCAGTTCTGCATCCTATCGATGTCCTGCTGTAACCTCTGGAGAACTGTACAGACTATTCACAACACGCTCAGCTTTTGTGTCATCAGCAAACTTACTGACCCACCCTTCTACTTCCTCATCAAGATCATTTATAAAGATCACAAAGAGAAGGAGTCTCAGAACACATCCCTGTGGAACACCGCTGGTCACCATCCTCCATGCAGAATACGAACCATCTACAGCCACCTTTTGGCTTCTGTGGGCAAGCCAATTCTGGATCCACAAAGCAAGGTCTACTTGGATCCTTGCATCATTACTTTCTGAATGAGCCTCGCATGAGGGATCTTATCAAAAGTCTTACTGAAAGCCATGCACACTACACCCAATGCTCTACCTTCATCAGTGTGTTTTGTTACATCCTCAAAGAAATCAATCAGGCTTATAAGGCACGATCTGCCCTAGACAGAGCCACGCTGACTATCCCACATCAGATGATGCTTCTCCAAATGCTCAGAAATGCTGCCTCTCAGGAGCTTCTCCAACAGCGTGCCCTCCTCTGAAGTAAGAACCACTGGTCTGTAATTTCCTGGCTTATCTGGCTTACCTGAAATTAGAACAATGTCTTCTCATCCTCTGGTACTTTTCCCCTCCCTACTGATGGTGCAAAGATCATCACCAGACATCCAGCATTTTCCTCCCTCACTTCCCACGGTAGCCTGGGGTATATCGCAAGATGAGTATCCCCAACTTGAGTTGAAATTGGTAAAATTGTGATGCCAGAGCTCTCATTCAAAGGAGAACATATCGAAGCGTGTAAAATAATGAAAGGAATAGATAAGATAGAGGTAGGGAAGTTGTTTCCACTGGTGGATGAGGCTCGAACTAGAGGATGTCACCTCAAGATTTGGGTGAAATTCGGATGGAGATGAGGAGGAACTGTTTTTCCCAGAGGGTGGTGAATCTGTGGATTTACCTGCTCAATGAAGGAGTGGAGACTACCTCAGTGAATATATTTAAGACCAGGTTGGATAGATTTTGGCATAGTAGGGGAATTAAGGGTTATGGGGGAAAGGCAGGTAGGTGGAGATGTCCATCGCCAGATCAGCCATGTTCTTATTAAATGGCAGAGCAGGCTCGACGAGCCAAGTGTTCTTGTTTCTGTTTCTCATGTTCTTATGTTCTCACCACAGACTATAATCTCTCCTGAAATACTGTCCTTCACCCATTGATGTATTTTGCAAATATTTTTACAGGTTTGAAATGACAGCACACTTGTGCACGGGAATCTCAAACACAACAACACATCAGTTTTGCTGACTCTGGATATTTAAGGAGTGACCAAATATTTTCTTTGCATCACCAACACATCTGTTGTCAATCCATGGAGATAAAGCATTATCTCATACCATCTGGTAATGTGTTCTGTCTCTGAAATCAAATTTTCTGTTGTAACTCAGTGAAATCCACTGGAACCGGGGTGCTGTGAACACACCAGCATTTGTTCACTGGAGATCAGTTCTTCAACTGCATTGAAAACTTCAAAACTACAAGGGATTCAAAACTTCTGACTTTCTGAATTGCCAGAGAATTGATCGTAGTCAGGTATCATTCTCCTTCTCTCAGTGTGGGAAGGGATTCACTCACAGCCTACCCACAGACACGCCAGTGAGTTCACCGTGGAGAGATATCATTCTCCTTCTCTCAGTGTGGGAAGGGATTCACTCACAGCCTACCCACAGACAGGCCAGTGAGTTCACCGTGGGGAGATATCATTCTCCTTCTCTCAGTGTGGGAAGGGATTCACTCACAGTCTACCCACAGACAGGCCAGTGAGTTCACCGTGGGGAGATATCATTCTCCTTCTCTCAGTGTGGGAGGGGATTCACTCACACCCTACCCACAGACAGGCCAGTGAGTTCACCGTGGGGAGAGGCCATTCACCTGCTCTGTGTGAGGGAGGGAAACTACTCAGTCATCCAGCCTGAAGATACATCAGCAAGTTCACACCAGAGTGAGATGCTCCACCTATTCTGCAAGTGGGAAGCAATTCGTTCCATTGTTGTTGCTGAAGATATATCCTAAAGTTCACCAGTGAGAGGACATTGACCTGCTTGGATGGTGGGAAGACATTCACACGCTCAAACAGACCACAGTGACACCAATGAGTTCACACCGGGGAGAAGCCATTCACCTGCTCTGAATAGGGGAACGGGTTCACTCAATCATCTCAACTGAATGAACAGCAGCGAGTTCACACTGAGTAGAGGCCATTCACCTGCTCAGACTGTGGGAAGAGATTCACTCAGTCGTCCACACTACATAGACACCAGCGGGTTCACACTGGGGAGAGGCCATTCACCTGCTCAGACTGTGGGAAGAGATTCACTCACTCATCCAACCTACATAGTCACCAGCGGGTTCACACTGGGGAGAGGCCATTCACCTGCTCAGACTGTGGGAAGAGATTCACTCACTCGTCCACACTACATAGACACCAGCGAGTTCACACTGAGAAGAGGCCATTCACCTGCTCGGACTGTGGGAAGAGATTCACTCACTCATCCAACCTACATAGTCACCAGCGAGTTCACACTGGGGAGAGGCCATTCACCTGCTCAGACTGTGGGAAGGCATTCACTCAGTCAAATCACCTGCTGCAACATCAGTTAGTTCACACTAGGGAGATGCCATTCACCTGCTCAGACTGTGAGAAGGGATTCACCCAGTCATCTCAACTGAAGTCACATCAGCGAGTCCACACTGGGGAGAAGCCTTTCACTTGCTCTGAATGTGGGAAAGGATTCGATCGGTCATCTGTACTGAAGGTACATCAGCGAGTTCACACTGGGGGGAGGCCGTTCACCTGCTCAGACTGTGGGAAGGGATTCGCTCACTCGTCCAACCTGCACAGACACCAGCGAATTCACACTGGGGAGAAGCCGTTCACTTGCTCTGAATGTGGGAAGGTATTCGCTCAGTCATCTGAACTGAAGTCCCATCAGCGAGTTCATACTGGGGAGAAGCCGTTCACCTGCTCTGAATGTGGGAAAGGATTTGTTCGGTCATTTGAACTGAAGTTACATCAGCGAGTTCACACTAGTGAGAGGCCGTACATCTGCTCTGAGTGTGGGAAGGGATTCACTCACTTGTCCAACCTACACAGACACCAGCGAGTCCACACTGGGGAGAAGCCGTTCACTTGCTCTGAATGTGGGAAAGGATTTGCTCGGTCATCTCAACTGAAGTCACATCAGCGAGTTCATACTGGGGAGAAGCCATTCACCTGCTCTGAATGTGGGAAAGGATTTGTTCGGTCATCTGAACTGAAGGTACATCAGCGAGTTCACACTGGGGAGAGGCCGTTCACCTGCTCTGAGTGTGGGAAGGGATTTGTTCGGTCATCTGAACTGAAGTCCCATCAGCGAGTTCATACTGGGGAGAAGCCGTTCACCTGCTCTGAATGTGGGAAAGGATTTGTTCGGTCATCTGAACTGAAGGTACATCAGCGAGTTCACACTGGGGAGAGACCGTTCACCTGCTCTGACTGTGGGAAGGGATTCACTCACTCGTCCAACCTACACAGCCACCAGCGAGTTCACACTGGGGAGAAGCCGTTCACATGCTCTGAATGTGGGAAACGATTCGCCCAGTCAGCTCAACTGAAGGTACATCAGCGAATCCACACTGGAGAGAAGCCGTTCACATGCTCTGAATGTGGGAAAGGATTCACCCAGTCAGCTCAACTGAAGTTACATCAGAGAGTCCACACCGGGGAGAAGCCGTTCACTTGCTCAGAATGTGGGAAAGGATTCATTCGTTCATCTCAACTCCTGAGACACCAGCAAATTCACACTGGGGAGAAACCATTCATCTGCTCAGAATGTGGGAAGGGATTCACTCACTCGTCCAACCTACACAGCCACCAGCGAGTTCACACTGGGGAGAAGCCGTTCACATGCTCTGAATGTGGGAAACGATTCGCCCAGTCAGCTCAACTGAAGGTACATCAGCGAATCCACACTGGAGAGAAGCCATTCACATGCTCTGAATGTGGGAAGGGATTTGCTCAGTCAGCTCAACTGAAGTTACATCAGAGAGTCCACACCGGGGAGAAGCCATTCACTTGCTCAGAATGTGGGAAAGGATTCATTCGTTCATCTGAACTCCTGAGACACCAGCAAATTCACACTGGGGAGAAACCATTCATCTGCTCAGAATGTGGGAAGGGATTCACTGATTCAGTTCATCTGGAAGAACATCAGTTTGTTCACAGTGTGGAGAAGCCGTTCACCTGCTCAGACTGTGGGAAAGGATTCACTCGGCGTTTTAGTCTATTAACGCACCAGTTAGATCACAGTGAGGAGAAACCATTCACATGCTCTGAATGTGGGAAAGGATTCACCCAGTCATCTCAACTGAAGTTACATCAGTGAGTTCACACTGGGGAGAAGCCGTTTGTCTGCTCTGAATGTGGGAAGGGATTCGCTCAGTCATCTCAACTGAAGTTACATCAGCGAGTCCACACTGGGGAGAGGCCATTCATCTGCTCTGAATGTGGGAAAGGATTCAGTCGTTCTTCTCAGCTCTTGAGACACCAGCGAATTCACACTGGGGAGAAGCCATTCATCTGCCCAGAATGTGGGAAGGGATTCACCGATTCAGCTCAGCTGAAAGAACATCAGCTTGTTCACACTTGGGAGAGGCCGTTCACCTGCTCTGAATCTGGGAAAGGATTCAGTCGTTCATCTCAGCTCTCGAGACATCAGCAAACTCACACTGGGGAGAAACCATTGTGAGGAAATGCGGATATATAAAAAATCATTTTGAACACAAGTAACCTCCAGCTAAAAGAATAAGTAGGACTGAATAGGAATTTTTGAACAAAAGTAAACTCTGTCTTCAGCAGTTAAGAAAGTAAACGGCTTATACTGGTTTCCTTTTAATTGTCAGAGGGACATTGAGAATTTGATAATGTATATTGTACCCGTGTTTGAGTAAGCACTCATTGATAAGGACAGCAATGAACATCTGTCTGGAATGAAGTCAGGACCTTGCAAAGGGAATAGCTGATAAGGACTGGACTGTATATCCATCTATATTCAAGCCTTGAGTTAGTGCACTCTGTTATCTAAGACCTTACGTTTTGCACCAACAGACTTGGTGGGCGTACCAGTTCTAGTAGCAGCTTGCAACAGTGACGTATGGGACTTACTATGTATAAATATACTGCTGTAACCTGACTGAGAGAGTCCACTTGTCAGATGGTTGGCAGCACTTGCATGCCTTCCCTTTGATAACTGGGTCTCAAACTCTTGCAAGAGAATCCAATAAACTGTGGTGCCTAGAGGAAACTGGTCTCCCGAGTTTTATTCAGATTCGACTTTAACATTGGGCATCACGAACAGGATCCCAATACAGAGAGTGCGAAGCAGACAGACTGAGTAAGCGGCCGGACCACTCCGGGGACTGCGGAGACCGACCGGGCGCCCAACGGGTATTTCACCTTTTGTCGCTCTCCGTCAGTTCCTTTGGAGGTACGGTTCCTCGCCGAGGGCTGCTTGCATATCTTGACAGGATCGGGAAAGTATCTGTCGGAAGACTTGTAGAAAGTAGGCAAATTTTATTAATTGAGCAGGAGGCGGTACCGGGTTAATTTCACTAACTGGGCAGGAGACAGACGTGCTGGGTAAATTTATCAATTCAGCAGGTGGTGCCTGCAGGGTAAATTTATCTGATTGTTAATTGAGCAGGAGGCTTTGTGCCGGGTAAATTACTTAGAGGGCATGGAGACGAGTGATACGAGTGGGCCGAGAGCAGCCCTACACAATGTGTGTGAGAGTTTTCCAGACAAGGAAAAAGATTTGTGAATGTTGACCGCAGCGCTGAATAAAAAGATTGGGGGAAAAAATGTGGCCACTGAGCGGGAGCCTGCGATATCACCTCATGAGAACAAGCAGTAAATTTGATATCGAAGAAGAAGTGGAAATTGTTGAAAAGGCAATGGAAGGATAAGTCAGATGCAAAGTGGAACAGTTTGGAAAGTGGAACAAAGTGAGCAAGTTGGAGGGGTGATGCGTGTGACAAAGGGAGAGAGGTACGTACTGTAAAAGGTTGAGAGACGCTAAAGGCGGAGTGTGAATGGGTGAATGGGCGTCGAAAGCGAGAGCAGGAAAAACAACGTCAGCAAACCAAGGCCGGCCTAGATAGGAGAGAAGGGCAGGAACGTCAGTCTAAAGTTCGAACTGACAGGGAAACAAGGGATCCCGAACCCATGTCTGGGATACCGATCCTGTTTGAGGACGGTGACCGTGATGAGGAGTGGGCACCCACCGTACTCCCCCCACCTTCCCAGGGGCCGAGTGCACCCAGTGCTCCCGAACCCCAATCCTCCCAGTACTCAGATACGGTGGCCGCTCGGGTAAAACAGCGGCAGCGGGGAAGGGGAGGCTGTCTATATCCTCAGATTCAGAAAGGGAATACAGAGGATTATTCCGAGACAGGGAGGGAAGAATCCACTGAAACCCCAGAGTTAATGGCTCCACAGAGACAATTGCCCACCCGAATGCTGCCTATTCCATGAGCAGCGGAGGAGGGACAGCTCTCAGTGATTCCTGTGTATGCACCCTGGAAGACTCAAAAGATGACTGGAGAGGTTAAAGGAAAAGAGGGCAGTACATTACTGGCCGAAGTTTCAGGTTTCCTTCGGTGACAGACAGGATTGGTGCTTCCCCATACCACCATTAGGGCTTGTCCTGGGTTCAAGCTAAAGAGCGTGGGTTTCTTGCCTACACCCTGACGAAACAAGCCTCTAGCACCAAGGGAGACTGGCAAGACTTGGCCGTGGGCCAACTCCGATACTGGAAGGAGTCAGAGGTGAAGACGGGACATCTTGTAAGACACTCTTAATATTGACCGAACCCAAGACGTTGTACCACATCTCCGGACAATTTCAGGCCATGAAGTCGGCCGCACCAAGTTCACCCCCCCCCCCCACCCCCTGTTTGGATCACCGTGAACGAAGGACAGACTCTCCCACCCCTTCCGCATTACCCCCTCAAGCCCGAGGCAACGTTTTATGAGGATGGAAGGTCTCTGGTAATCCAGCGAGGGGACGATGTTCTGGCTATGTGATAATGACGGACAGTGACGTCAGCCTCTTTCGAAACAGCTGTTTCCGCCCAGAAGGCTGAGCTGCTCACTCTGACTTGTGCCTGTATCCTAGCAACAGCTTTAAATGAGAATTTTTACACAGACTCCCGTTATGCACGGACTACGGAGCTTTGAGGGATTCCTGACTTGTTTTGGCTACCCCATTTTAACGTACCTTTGCAAACAACTTACTCAGCACTCTACAGCTACCTTGAGTTCTGGCTATTATGGAATGTGCAGCCCATACTGGGGAATCTGATGAGATATCTAGGGTAATGCCAGGGCTGATGCAGCAGCTAAACAGACAGCCTCCAATCTCACACGTTTAGACACCTCGGGAACCCAGCAAGCTCCTATTAGACACAATCGAAGGACGGGCATGCCAGACATGGAGGAGATACGTACGTTTCAGGAGGACGCCCCTGAAGGAGAGCGCAAACTATGGTCCCACATGGTTTGCCACCTTGAACCTCGGACCAATTTATGGGTGACCTCTGCAGGTCAGGCCTGTGTTCCCTCTGTGTTCTTACCTATTTTGATAGATTATGTACATAATTGTACACGGCTGGGCAAGGAGGGAATGGTTGAATGGTTAATACATTATTACACTCTTGCTGGCACCCTGATTTCCAGAAAGCAGCTGCAAAGCGTGCACACGCCCAGCTAATCCACAGCCACTTCCAGGACAGCGGCGACACGACGCGCATGTGGAAGGGCATCCAGGACATCACCAATTACAGGACAACATCACCTGCAGACCAGCTAGCAGATGTTCTCACTGACATCTTCAGCATCTCCCTGAGCAGCGCCACCGTTCCAACGCGCTTCAAGGCCGCCACCATCGTCCCCGTGCCGAAGAAGTCTTCAGTGTCCTGCCTGAATGACTACCGTCCCGTTGCACTCACATCCATCATCATGAAGTGTTTCGAGAGGCTCGTCATGAGGCATATCAAGACCCTGCTGCCCCCCTCACTGGACCCCCTGCAGTTTGCGTGCCGTCCCAACCGCTCAACAGATGCTGCCATTGCTACCTCCCTCCACCTGGCCCTAACCCACCTGGACAAAAAAGACACATGCGTTCAGATGCTGTTCATAGACATCAGTTCAGCATTCAACACAATCATCCCTCAGAAACTGATTGGAAAGCTGAGCCTACTGGGCCTGAACACCTCCCTCTGCAACTGGATCCTAGACTTCCTGACTGGGAGACCTCAGTCAGTCCGCATCGGGAACAGCATCTCCAACATCATCACACTGAGCACGGGGGCTCCCCAGGGTTGCTTGCTCAGTCCACTGCTGTTCACTCTGCTGACCCACGACTGTGCTGCAACACACAGCTCGAACCATATCGTCAAGTTCGCCGATGACACAACCGTGGTGGGTCTCATCAGCAAGAACAACGAGTCAGCTTACAGAGAGGAAGTGCAGCTAACGGACTGGTGCAGAGCCAACAACCTGTCTCTTAATGTGAACAAAAACAAAAGAGATGGTTGTTGACTTCAGGAGGGCACGGAGCGACCACTCCCCACTGAACATCGACGGCTCCTCGGTAGAGATCGTTAAGAGCACCAAATTTCTTGGTGTTCACCTGACGGAGAATCTCACCGGATCCCTCAACACCAGCTCCATAGCAAAGAAAACCTGGCAACGTCTCTACTTTCTGCGATGGCTGAGTAAAGTCCGTCTCCCACCCCCATCCTCATCACATTCTACAGGGGTTGTATTGAGAGCATCCTGAGCAGCTGCATCACTGCCTGGTTCGGAAATTGCACCATCTCGGATCGCAAGACCCTGCAGCGGATAGTGAGATCAGCTGAGAGGATCATCGGGGTCTCTCTTCCCGCCATCACGGACTACATGCTGAATCCGCAAAGCAAACAGCATTATGAACGACCCCTTGTATGCACCCCTCATACAAACTCTTCTCCCTCCTGCCGTCTGGGAAAAGGCTCCGAAGCATTCGGGCTCTCACGACCAGATGATATAACAGTTTCTTCCCCCAAGCCATCAGTCTCCACAACACCCGAAGCCTGGACTGACACGTTACTGCCCTATTGTCCTGTTTATTATTTATTGTAATGCCTGCACTGTTTTTGTGCACTTTATGCAGTCCTGTGTAGGTATGTAGTCTAGTGTAGCTTTCTTTGTGTTGTCTTTTACGTAGTTCAGTCTAGTTTTTGTACTGTGTCGTGTAACACCATGGTCCTGAAAAACGTTGCTCATTTTCACTATGTACTGTACCAGCAGTTATGGTCGAAATGACAGTAAAACTGACTTGACTTGACTTGAAGAACGAGCCAAAGCATGTTTAATTTGTAAAAGGATGAATGTTGGAAAACAAGTGCCTTGTGTTTCCGGATCTACCCCCTTGTCTGGCGGGCCTTTTTTCTTGTTTACAACTTGGTTTTATAGAATTTCCTAGAGTACATTGTTATCAGTATTGCTTAGTGACAGTAGATGCATTTAGCAGATGGATTGAAGCTGTTCCTACAACTAATAATACCACTATGACTGTTGTGAAAATATTTCTAAAATAAATAATTCCTCGCTATGGACTTCCAGAAATGATAAACTCGGTCAATGGGCCACATTTTGTAGCCAAAATAAATGAGGAAGTCTGTAAAGAACTTGCTATAAAACAGCAGTTCCACTGCACCTGCCTTCCGAAAGCAGCCGGCATAGTGGAACCAGCCAAAGGTACCGTGAATGATCAGCTGGCCACACTTACACCAGAAACTGGACTGACCTGGTTGAAGGTTTCACCCTTAGCCCTAGGTTGCCTACATCATGCCCCACGATGTGACGTCACTGATCTATGTTCCCACCTTTGTCTATTGAAGTTTTACTGATGAAGCTAGAATTTCTCCGTAAGTAAAGCCTGTGATTTAATGTACACTCTTATCTAATTAATTAAGTTTTGCTGTAACTGATTTGGTGGGAATGTCCATGGAACCGACTGTTCTTTGTTTCGCCAGTTCTATAAATTGTCATGTTTCTGAGTGTTAGACAGAAAGCTCGTTGCGAGCTGCCGGGGAGAGAGAGAGAGAGAGATACTCAGTCTTCCTGATGATCGGCTCCGAGTCCTTTCTCGCCGGCTGAATTCGAACAAATAAACGGGTGAAAGATTAAATAAAGACTTGTTTGTGGTGTAGTTATTTGGTCTGGTAAATTTCAGTTTACACTCACATCCAAGACTTCCATCCGGACCATCGGGACAAGCCTGGAGGATCGCCTGAAGGCTCCCGCTGAAGGGGCGGGAGGGGGGGGGGGGTTCGGTACTATCATGGACCCGTCTGGCAATTCCCCATCTTGCTATTACCTCCTTAATTGGGCATTAATCCCCTCCTCTGATTGCCAATCATTCTCAGTTCCACTAATTACAGAACACATGGTTCTCATTAGCGAAAATAGGGTAAAACTCGGGCGTCACAGCCACGCTTTGCCAGTTCGTTGGTCGACTCTAGTGTGAGTAAACCTCGTTTCCTGATTCCTTAGGACTGCCAGTTCTAAGCTCCAAATCATTTCCTGGATACTCTACGTAAACACTGTCTCTGTGTAAAGACTCTGCTGGATACCGGTTTCCCGGTCGCCACGGTGCTAACGCCTCACAACTCTGCCTCCGCGCCTCTGTCCTGCGCTAGGGTTCATCCTCAGCCTCGTCCTTGCAACCATAGCAGGGAGATGAAATAAACAACAACACTAAAATAAACACAATAACAACGTTACCCAAGGAGCTGATTATTGGTTTCAGGAGGAAGAAACCAGAGGTTCAGACACCAGACTACATCGGAGGTGAAGAAAGTCAGGAACTTTCTGTGCATCTGGTTTTCGGTGCGGTGTATTTGGTAGAATCAAGAGCTTCGATGAGATCAATCACTTCTCCTACTCCCGAGAATACAACGTTATTTAGCGATGCTTGATTGTACAGAGAAGCTTCACTCACCAAATTAATTTCTGATAAGAACTCCACGGAGTCAGACTGCTAAACATGTCCATTTACAGGTCAAACGAGAGTTTCGTTTCCCAGACATTTTAAACAGGTTTTCGTAAAGAGCCGCGCGCTTCCTAAGCGAAGCAACATTACAAATATTATTTACATCAATAGAATCAAACCAATCGGCAATAAAGCTGTAGTGATAACCATTAAATGTTCTTTATTTGATAAGCCATTCAATCCTGGAACCATTTTAGTAACCGCCTTTGAACCGTCTCCAGTTTCAGCACATCCTTCCAAAGAGAAGCGGCTCTTATCTTAGAATTACCATGGTTCTAGATTGGGTATAAGCACCAAACCTCAGTGGAAGACAAGCCGGCTTGCATTTACACGCCGCAGCTGCATAACAACCCATCGAAGTCAGCTGCTAAGCATGTCCATTTATGGGTCAGACGATAGTATCGTTATTAAACTTCCGTTTATGTAAGGGACCACGCTTTTCCAGAACGGAAAGGCATTCGAAAAGCGCCAATGCAATGGATGTTACGATCATTCTAGCCCACTTTAACCGTCACGGGCTTTCCATGATCTCGACATATTGCTCAGGTTCTCAACGAGAAAGTCCACTCGTGTGCTAGAAACCGCAAATCTGTGAATTGTAATGGACCTGTAGCAATGGAAGAAAAATCACACCGGCATCACGTGGGTGGTTGGCATTTTTCAATGCAGTCTCTGCTCACGTGAAGATCTCATCAGCGAGTCTTCATTCGTTGGCACATCTGCCCAAATGAATGACAAGTTATTAACGTTCTCCCACCAGGTTGCATGAAGATATGGTTAACTTCCTGGAAATCTGAATGATATCACCATTTATTTGAACTCACAACGAACTTTACAATCGGACATGCGTTTTACCTACAGAGCCGACCACTTAATCTGAGCAGATGTTTGAGTCAATACGTCAATTGCTCCCTGAATTTCCTCTGTGTCATAGTGTAGATACACGTGTTGGTGCAGGTGGAGAGAAACTGCAACATCAACCCAAACGGTTGTAGGATATACGTCGGGGTGTTCAAATATCTGTCAGTGTAAGAGTAATTCTGGACTTGCCAGTTCATAGTATATACAATATAGGGGATCCACAACAATATGAAATTGGCAGAAAGAGCGAACAACAAAATTATTGACTTTCTCCGGTTCTCCACCTCTGGATCATTCTTTTTCTCTCTGCTGTTCCTGAGCCCCCGGCGAACTCTGCCGCGAAATATGACTGACCGTTAAAGCATTAAAAAGTAGACTCAAACCGACCGGCCATAAAGGTGTAGTTATAGTGTTAAACAACTGGAATGCTTTCAACGCTGGTAATGTTAGGTAATCCATTGTCAAAATGCATCGCCAGGGAGAACGGAAAATCGGAAAGGTCAGTATTACTGTTGAACATAGGGGACTATGGAGCCTTGAGGGAGGAGCTGGCCAAAGTTGACTGGAAGGATACCCTAGCAGGGATGACAATGGAACAACAATGGCAGCTATTTCTGGGAATAATACAGAAGCTGCAGGATCAGTTCATTCCAAAGAGGAAGAAAGATTCTAAGGGGAGTAAGGGGCGAACGTGGCTGACAAGGGAAGTCAAGTACAGTATAAAATTAAAAGAGAAGAAGTATAACATAGCAAAGATGAGTGGGAAGCCAGAAAATTGGGAAACTTTTAAAGAGCAACAGAGGATAACCAAAAAGGCAATGCAGGTAGCAAACATGAGGTAAGCTAGCCAAGAATATAAAGGAGGATAGTAAAAGCTTCTTTAGTTATATGAACTGGAAAAACAATAGTTAAGACCAAAGTTGGGCCGTTGAAGACAGAAATGGGTGAATATATGCTGGGGAACAAGGAAATGGCAGACGAGTTGAACAGGTACTTTGGATCTGTCTTCACTAGGGAAGACACAGACAGTTCTAACACCGTCAGAGGACCTAGGGTAATGGAGGTACTGAAGGAAATACAGATTGGGCAGAAAATGGTGTTGGGTACACTGATGGGACTGAAGGCTGATAAATTCCCAGGGCCTGGTGGTACTTCAGTTCCCAGGGTACTTAAAGAGATGGCTCTGGAAATCGTGGTCGCATGGGTAATCATTTCCCAATGTTCTATAGATTTAGGATCGGTTCCTGAGGATTGGAGGGTAGCTAATTTTATCCCAGTTTTTAAGAAAGGATAGAGAGGGAAAACAAGGAATTATAGACCAGTTAGCCTGACATCTGTGGTGGGGAAGATACGGGAGTCAATTATAAAAGATGAAATAACGGTACATTTGGATAGCAGTAACAGGATCGGTCCGAGTTAGCATGGATTCACATTGGGTTAGTAAATGAGCATCTGACTCGACCCGCGCCGTCTTGTGGGAATGTCTGACAGTGAAGTTGGTGAGCGGAATGGGAATAGATGGACATATCCGCAGACGAATGTGCGGGCGGCATTCCGGATGTGTTCTTTGGCATCTGGCGGGAAGAATGAGGTTCTGACTCTCTTGGACGGTGCTTTGCCCCTCCCCACACACACACTATCTTAACGTCCCGGACTGCCGGTCGATGGGACAATCCGCCCGGGAATAACACCTGGGAGATCAGGCGGTGAATCTGAGGAGCTGGAACCCGGACTGGAGACTCTGCCGCCGCCTCTGGCGACTACTCAGGATGCGGCGCCGTTAATCAACTGAAGCATCGAAGTGACGAGATATTTCACCGCGCTGATCGCCTGCTCCCTGAATTTCGACTGAGTCACCGCGTAAATAAATGTGTTCGTGCAGCAGCTGAAATCCATCACGAAAAAAACCCGACGAAGTGAAAGATCCATTCAGAATCATTGAAATCGATTCCTGTTTCTGATATCTGATAATGTATGAAATTTACAACCGTTTTCATCCACAGGAGGATGAAGCTGCCGGAGAGGGTGAAGAGTAAAATCATAGACCTCCTCCTGCTCTCCATCTCCGGGTCACTGCGGTTCTCTCCCTTGCTCTGACCCTTCAGCTCCTTACGGACCCGACTGGCCACTAAAATGTGCGGGACTGTCAGAGCGTTGAACAGCAGGATCCCAGCGAAAGGGAGGAACGGAGTTAAAACCGTATCCAGCCAGTCATATCCAACACACCAGGGGTCAGTGTATGGGGAGAAAGGGGTAAAATAAGAACGGACGGAATTATATCGACATGAATTAGAATGGAAACATAAAAGTGCTGGGTTTATGGGAGAAACAAGGAGGGAAGGAATTATATCGCCATGACTTACTATACTTAATTATTCCTTTTGTCCTGTTGCAAATCATGCTTCCGGATCGTGTAGGTTTTTTCATTATGAAACGGTTGAACACAGGTGAAGCATATCAGGAAAGAAATCATGCAGGCTTCATTGCAATTTTGGGGGGCTTGACTGATTTCATTGATCCGCTTTCTTAATCAGGGGTGTAACCTTAATTGAATTCGCAGTATTGTGTTTCATTACGTATAATCGATTGGATTTTTCGGGGGTAATTTAACTTTCATTAGAAGACTTAAGCAGTGAGGATTTTATTTCCCAAATTCTCTACACCACAGTCCAGTCCAGTCGATAACAGGAATCGCCTTAAGTTGGAGTGTCCACCGCCGTTAATCGAAAGCCTTTTTTAAAATTTAGCCAATCATTCAAGGAGAAGGTGGGGATTCATGTGATTCACATTGGGTTAGTAAATGAGCATCTGACTCGACACGCACCGTCTTGTGGGAATGTCTGACAGTGAAGTTGGTGAGCGGAATGGGAATAGATGGACATATCCGCAGACGAATGTGCGGGCGGCATTCCGGAGTAGTTCTTTGTCTGGCATCTGGCGGGAAGAATGAGGTACAGATTCTCCTGGACGGTGCTTTGCCCATCCCCACACACACACTATCTTAACGTCCCGGACTGCCGGTCGATGGGAAAAAACGCCCGGGAACAACAGTTGGGAGATCAGGCGGTGAATCTGAGGAGCTGGAGCCCGGACTGGAGACTCTGCCGCCGCCTCTGGCGACTACTCAGGATGCGGCGCCATTAATCAACTGAAGCATCGAAGTGACGGGATATTTCACCGCGCTGATCACCTGCTCCCTGAATTTCGACTGAGTCACCGCGTAAATAAATGTGTTTGTGCAGCAGCTGAGATCAATCAGGAAAAACCCAAAGTAGTGAAAGATCAATTCAGAGTCATTGAAATTGATTCCTGTCCCTGATACCTGATAATGTATGAAATTTACAACCATTGTCATCCACAGGAGGATGAAGCTGCCGGAAACAGTGAAGAGTAAAATCACGGACCTCCTCCTGCTCTCCATCTCCGGGTCACTGCGGTTCTCCCCCTTGCTCTGACCCTTCAGCCCCTTACGGACCCGACTGGCCACTAAAATGTGTCTGACTGTCAGAGCGTTGAGCAGCAGGATCCCAGCGAAAGGAAGGAACGGGGTTAAAACCGTATCGAGCCAGTCATATCCCACCCACCAGGGGTCAGTGAAATAATTGTCCTTTGTAATACAGGACCACGGTACATTGTCGATGATCACTCCGGGTTCCCATGTGAAGTATCGGGGAACGTTTCTCAGACAGGTCAGTACGCCGGTTGTTGTTAGAACCACAGCCGCAGTTTTCCCGGTGCAATATTTTGTTTTCAGTCTCTGGCAGCAAATGGCGACAAACCGGTCAAAGGTGAAAGTGACGGTGAACCAGACAGAACAGTGTGTGGCTGTGAAGCTCAGTACATCGATAACAGTGCACACAGGGGTGATGCCCAGAAAACTCCACCGGAAGTAAATCACTCTGAGTCGTTCCAAAATGACGCTGGTGACAATGGTCAGTAGATCCGCCGCTGCCATGGCCACCAGGTAGCGAGTGGTGCAGGTAGAGAGGCCGCACTTTCCCCGGGACAGGATCACAATCGCCACTACATTCACTGGAGAAAGACAGAACAGACATTACTGAAAACATTCTCCGGGAATTAACATGGGATCGGGCTTTAGCTAAAACTCGGTAGTGCTTTAGTCTGTAAACGGCTGCTAATCTAACACCAGAAACGGGTCGCCAGTGTGGAGATAAGACGATGTGTGGAGAATCGTCGATAAAAGCGATCTGCATGAACAACAACGATCGGTGCTGATCCCCATTCCAGTCGCTGATTGGGCCGGTTTCACTGAATTAACTGTGACTGACCAGGACTCTGGAAAGTCAGCATCTGATGAGGCCGAGAAGGGATACAGAGAGGAGCAACACACACAAAACTGGAGGAACTCAGCAGGTCAGGCAGCATCCGTGGAATTGAATAATCTTTCGTTTTAGGTCTAGACCCTCCTTCGTGACGAAGCACTGCCCCGATTTATGACGGGTTTCAGAGGGAAAGAAGGAACCACTTAGTGACCTGTGGCTGAGTTGCTCCGTTAATAGATTAATTCTACAGCTCTGTTTAATTCGACAACATACGGCAGCAGATCCGTGAACACTGGTTCAGGTGATAAGACCCAATAACTGACCAACGGACAGTGGGATCCGACTGTGGCAGACTCCACAGGGAGACATGAAGCACAGTACTAGGGTTTTTCTCTGATCAATAACTTAGGAAAAGTATACTTCAGAATGCAAACATCTCCCAGTCACATTTCCCGGAGAGATCCCTGGCCCCAGCACTGGGACATCTCTGAACGAAGTGTCATTCAAGGCAAGAACAGCGTTCTATTCGATCCAATGAGTTAGAGGAGAAACATAGACTTAGTTCCACTTGTTTTTAAATACGAAAATTCAGAATGTAAAATTGACAGGATCGATATCTCTGATGGATACTTGTGCAGTGATGATCAGGTTGTAAGCTTGTAACATTATCTTAAACAGGTTAACACCGGTTAACACACAGAAATATCGAACATGAAATGCTCTGCTCACTCACCAGGAACTCCAATGGCGGCAATGAACATGTACAATATGTTCTCCACACTGATATACCTATAGAACATTGCAGGCATTTTCTCTGGCCGGTGATTTGGCTCTTTGTGCGACAGGCGATCTCTCGGAATGAAATGTTAAGGCAGCACATGCCTGGGGTTTTTAAAGCCATTTAGCAATTCCACAGGGACAGATTTCAACATATTTAAAAATAAAGGTTTTTTAAATTATTTACAAACGAATTACGTCAGACAGGTACAATCCCCGCGATGACAGACTGTGATTAAATTAATGAATAATATTTAGATCATTTGCGGGGTTAGTTTGTTACAACAAAGGTGACTGAGCCGTTCCAGGTGTCTTATCAATTTAATGTGCTTCCGCTGTAAATATGTAAATATGTAAAGGCACCAGTTGTCGGACACAGAATATTGAAGTAAATTATGTCATTGTGCCTGTGAAATTGTATTGAATCACCTACTGTTCTATTCTCCTCAAGAGTATAAACTCTTGATGTAGTTTGTGCTTGTGGGACTCTACTGAGAGGGCCTCGAAGAAAATGTCTGCTTGTGTCACGCAGATCATTTGGGGGCTCATCCGTGACCCATCCCTAACCCTAACACATGCCATGAAATTGAGCCGTCTTATTATTAATGTAAATAGAAATGAAACAACCTTGAGACTCGTCACAGCTCCATTTCAGCAGACACCCCCACATGCACATTAGATCATCCCGGAGCAAGAATCATTTCAGACAGTTCACTAAATAGCTGTCTCCATATAAAAAACAAGAACAGAGGTCAAAGTTCATCTTGAATTAATTATTATCGCATTAAAAACGTAACAACCCTGAGTTCTGACACACCTCCAAATCCACCGGCTCCCCCAAGCCAGTGCTCAACCCCGAATCCGCCAACACCCCCAACTCTGTGCAGTTTAGTGTGCATCCACAAATCTGTGCTCACTGGCAAAACCTCATTCAACCCTGAAATCAGCGTGAACCCCAAAAGCAACCGACACCCGATAATTCCAGTGCAATCACACGTTCTCTGACATACCCCTAAATCTGTGCACATCCTCAAAGCAACATTCGCCGCCAAATCCGCATGCACCCCCAGATTCACCGACAGGTCCCGAAATGTGCGCACATCCGCAAATCCGTGCGCACCCCAAATCCGTGCGCACACCTACACATTACACTATCACAGAGCAGGATTCACTTCAACTACTTTACAAAATAGCTGCTTCCGCCTTAAAAATAACAAGAACAAAGTTTAAATTGCAAACACACACCCACATGCATCTTCCTCGTATAATCATTGACATCCTCTTAAATCTGCGCACCTCACCAAACTTATCTTTATCCCATCATCAGTGGGTTTCCCAAATCCACCGAGTCCCATATTCGCTGACAAACCCCGATGTCTGCTCACATCCACAAATCCCTGTGCACCCCCATATTCACCAAAACATCCCTAAGTCAGCACAATCCTCAAATCTGTGTACAGATCCGTGCCTACGCCGAACCCGCAGACACCCCCAAATACATCGACATACCCAGATCTGCGCGCACACCATACCTGCTGAATCCCCCACATGCAAGTAACATTATCTCAAAGCAAGAATTATTTCAAGCAGTTCTCGAAATATCTGCCTCCACCCTAAAAAATAGCAAGAACAGAGGTCAAGGTTCAAGTTGCATTTATTATTAAAGTTTGTATCAATGAAACAAACTTCAGATTCGACAACCTCCGAATCCACTGGGATTCCCAAATCTGCGCTAATCTGCAAATCTGTGTGTTCTCCCAAAACTGTGCACACCCGCAAAGCCGCATGAACCACAACTCAGTGTTCGCTCCCAAATCAGTGTGTGTCCCCAAATCCATGCGCACCCCCAAACCTGCCGACACTCCCAAATCCACCTAAACACCCATATCCGTGCTCACCCCCAAAGCTGCCGACACTCCCAAATCCACCTAAACACCCATATCCGTGCACACCCCCAAAGCTGCCGACACTCCCAAATCCACCTAAACACCCATATCCGTGCACGCCCCCAAAGCTGCCGACACTCCCAAATCCACCTACAAACCCAGATCCGTGCACACCCCCAAAGCTGCCGACACTCCCAAATCCGCCTAAACACCCATATCCGTGCACACCCCCAAAGCTGTCGACACTCCCAAATCCACCTAAGCACCCATATCCGTACACACCCCCAAAGCTGCCGACACTCCCAAATCCACCTAAACACCCATATCCGTGCACGCCCCCAAACCTGCCGACACTCCCAAATCCACCTACAAACCCAGATCCGTGCACGCCCCCAAACCTGCCGACACTCCCAAATCCACCTACATACCCAGATCCGTGCGCACCCCAAACCTGCCGACACTCCCAAATCCACCTACAAACCCAGATCCGTGCGCACCCCAAGGCTGTTGACAACTCCACATGCTCATTAGTTTATCCCAGAGCACGAATCATTTCAAAGAAATCTCAAAAAAAACTTCCTCCACCTTAAATCAAATAGCAATAACAAAGTTCAAAGTGCATTTGTTATTAAAGTGCCTATAAGTGAAACAATCTTGAGATTCACATCACACCCCTAAATCCAATGTCACCCCAATCTGTGTGCATCCTCAAATCCGCCGACACACCCAATTCTGTGCGGTGCCTCAAATGGATCTGCACACCCTGTGCACCCTCACATGTCAAAACTGTGGGCACCCCGAAATTCACTGACACTCCGAAATCGGTGTGCACACCCGTATTCGCCAACATGCCCTGAAACGTCCGGACATCCGCAAATCAATGTACAGCCCCATTTCCATGTGTACCCCCAAACCCGCTGACATCGCCACAGACACATTAGATTTTCCGAGAGCAAAACTCATTTCAAACAGTTCGTGAAATAACTGCCTCCATCTTAAAAAGTTCAAAGTTCTTAATGTGTTCATTATTAATGTATGTGCATTAATAATCATTAACGTGTCTGCATCTCTGAGTGTTTATATGAGTTCCAGTGTGTGACTTTGTGTCAGAGAGTAGCTAGCAGACAGCTATGGCGCTTTTTCATGTCGGCTTGGCTACTGAGAACACTTGGCGAGGACAAAAGAGAGATGTGAGTACACTGGCTCGGGGAACTATGTAGCATTGCATTGTTTGTAAGGGATACAGCAATATCATGGGCTTAACTCTGAGGAGGTTGAACAGGGAATGAAAGAGTGAACCTTTGAGGAGCGTTTGATGGTTCTGTGCGAAAAATGAGGGAGAAATCAGTTTGAAAGCTATCGAATATTGAATGCACACGGGACGGGACACAGTGGAGACCCGGGGAGGCAGGAGTGATTCGGCTGCTGATCTTGCTTTACGGATGTGCTAAGATTTAGGGGTATGGAAGCGAATGGGTGGGTGCACATGGATTTTGAGGTGTCCGTTGCTTTCGGGATGCACTCTAATTTAAGGGTGGAATGCGCGTTTACCGGTGAGCACAGATTTGTGGGCTCACACTGATTTGCACAGATTTGGGTGTGTCGGCGGATTTGGGGGTGCACACTGACTTGTGGGAGCCGTTGGATTTTGAGGAGTATCGAATCTCAAAGTTGTTCCGTTTATACAGACTTCAATAATAAATGCAATATGAACTTTGACTTCTTTTCTTGTTTTAGTTAAAAGGAGACAGCCGATCTGTGAACTATTTGAAATTAATCTTGCTCTGTGCATGTGGGAGTGTCCGCTGATCTGGACAGGTGACGAGCCTCAAGGTTTTTTCATTTGTACAGAAAATAATAATAAATGAAATTTGAATTTTGCCCTCTGTTCTTGATTATTGGGCCGAATGGCCTACTTCTGCTCCTAAGTCTTTTGGTCTTATGGGCTTATAACAGATTCCTGAGGCACAGCTCTGGTCACCGGCATCCGTGCGGAATATGACCCGTCTGCAACCACACTTTGCCTACTGTGGGCAAGCCAGTTCTGGATCTACAAAGCAATGTACCCTTGGATCCTATGCCTCCTTACTTTCTCAATAAGCCTTGCATGGAGCACCTTATCAAATGCCTAGGGAGATTATATTAGGGGCACGAACGAAGGGGGATAAATTGAATTGGAGTAAGAGACGCGAAAAGTCATGCGGGGTCAGGCAGAGACAATGGGTCTTCACACACAGACACACACACACACACACACACACTCACACACTCACACACACACACACACACACACACACACACACACACACACACACACACACACACACACACACAAACACTATCTTACCGCCTCTTCGGTTCTCATCCGTGTTCTTTACAACATACAGGGTGCCCTGATTAAAGCATCCTCCCCAACACGAGAGTGGTGAGTTTGATGGCGATATGTCAGTGTTAGGGGCGGGTCCTGGACGAGCCCCCAAATGATTGAGTCGCTGAAGTCGTTGAGCGTTTCATGGATAGGAAAGTGTTTATTCATCACCACAAACAGACATTATTTTGGAGACCCCCTCGGTGGAGACCCCTAAACATAACCTTCATCAAGAGTTCATTCTCTTGAGGACATTGGTAAGAGTCGGTGATTCGGTGATTCAATACAGTTTCACAAGCTACTATGTCATAAATTACTGCCATATTCTATGTCTGACAAATTGTGCATATGTACAGTGGGAGCACCTTTAGTTGTTAAGACACCTCGGAAGGTTCAGTCACCATTGTTGGGAAAAACTAACTCCCACAAATGGTCTAAATATAAATTCATCAGTTTATTCTGAATCTGTCACAGCGAGGATGACGTAATTGGTTTGTAAATAAATTTAATTTTTTTTCTTTTAAATCTGTTGAAATCTGTCTCCGTGTAGTCGTTAAATGATATTAAAAACCTCAGGCATGTGTAATCCCAACATCTCATTCCGAGCGATCGTCTGTAGCACAGGAGGACAAACCACTGGACAGAGAAAATGTCTGCAATGCTGGATAGGTACTTGAGTGTGCAGCTGTGGAGGCCAAGTCTTTATCTACAGTACAGTTGAGGCACAGGTTGATAGATTCTTGGTTGTTTGGTGCATGAAGGGATACGGATAGAAGGCAGGAGATTGAGGCTGAGAGGGATTAGATCAGCTGTGATGAAATGGCGGAAAAGATGATTTGCCGAAAGGCCAAATTCTGCCCCTATGTCTTATGGCCTTACGGCAGAAATTAGGTCCGGACAGATTGACATTCAGGTGGTGCAGAGAGGATGACTGAGGTACTGAATGAAGAGAGGGCAGCGGCTTGTGCAGAAAAAAAAGAGAACCGAATCCGACTGAGAATGGAGAGGGGTGGGGGGATAGATTCCTCGGAAAGGGGATGCTGTAAGAAACACAGCACATGGACGTGTTTCCGGTTGTCTATGGGAGAAGAAATTGCGTTAGAGTGGTAAACTGCAGTTGTAGATTCATCCGTTTACCAGGGAAAATGATCAGCGTGTAATGTCATCCAGAATCCAGGTATGGAAAATAGCTGTGAATTTACTTGTACCCTCAACGGTAACCTGGGTGTTCATTTTTTGTGTCAATTTTTCCACGTAATTAAAATGCCCGCTCTGCAGAAGCATTGGATCTAATATCGTGTGTTTTTAAAATTTAAAATGTAGCCAATTGCAATGATCTAGGAACAGGGCCGACCAATAATTCACACAGCACAGGTGCTGAATTCTATATCGTTAAACGAGAGAGATTTAAAATAAACAATGTCCGCGTGCAGAAGCAGTTCCACTTCCTCTGGACGGAAACTTACCACCTCGCTGCATTTCACGTTTCGTCCTCTTGTTTCCCGCGTACTTCAAACTATCTACACAGTGACACGAGGGAAGTTCAGGGAGGGGCTGCGGAATGGAGTCAAACATGTAGTGACGTTTTCTGGTCGACACTGTGGATCGAACACAAATCCAATTGTAAGTCTTCTTGGTAGATCAAATAAATTGCTGAATCATTCATATCTCTGGTAAATACGCCATATATTCAAATACCCAGGTGGGTGAATGTCAGTAGCTGAGATTCGGAATCAAAACCTGCATCAGGCTTAATATCACTGCAATATATCGGACACAGAGTTTGCAGGTTCGAAATGAAACAACTCCAAATAATTAACAGTAGGCGAAGCATTTTTTTTTTAAGTTTTGAAAAGGCATTTGATTTGGCTCTTAAATTCGATAATCCTTTCCCTCGGTAGGGAATGTTCAGGCCTGCTTGGCTTTAGTTTGGTTTGGTGCCACAAAACCGTCAACGTGCATGAGAAATAACTTAATAAACGATTAGCATCGTTATGTTACCCGTTGGACGTCACCGAATCCACAGTTATGTGGGTGTCATCTGTGAGTCGGCTTCATCAAACAATTTCAACAAATGTACAGATAAATTACCTAATGAACCACTGACACATTAGCCCGTCTCCGTACCCACCATTGACAATTTGTCCCATTTCTTGCAGTTGTGTTATTTTCATTCATTGTTCACAGAATATTTTCTACTTTTGCAAATTTTAGAAGACACAAGACTATGAGAATGTATCTTTTTGAATAATTTCTTTTGTTCGGGATTCACTGAGGAGAAGGATGTTGAACTGTGTAAGGTAAGGGAAACAAATAGGGTAGTGGCTGTACCGCTTGACAATAAGTACTCCTGTTTAAGTACTGTTGGGGAGGGGGCAGCCTGCCTGGGGGAAGCAACAGTGGCCGTGCCTCCAGCACAGAGACCGGCCCAGTAGCTCAGAAGGGTAGGGAAAGGAAGAGGAAGGCAGTAGTGATAGTGGACACTATAGTTAGGTGTCAGATAGGCGATTCTGTGGACGCGGTCAGGATACCCGGATGGTAGTTTGCCTCCCTGGTGCCAGAGTTCCGGGATGTTTCTGATCGCGTCCAAAATATCCTGAAGTGGGAGGGTGATGAGCCAGAGGTCGTGGTACATATTGATACCAATGACATAAGTAGGAAAAATGAAGAGGTCCTGAAAGAAGAATATAGGGAGTTAGGAAGGCAGTTGAGAAGAAGGACCGCAATGGTAGTAATCTCGGGATTACTACCTGTGCCACGCGACAGTGCGAGTAGGAATGGAATGAGGAGGATGATAAATGCGTGGCTGAAGGATTGGAGCATGGGGCAGGGATTCAACCTTCGGGATCACTGGGACCTCTTTTGGGGCAGGTATGACCTGTACAATAAAGACGGGTTACACTTGAATTCTAGGGGGACCAAAAGCATGGCGGGGAGATTTGCTAAGTCTACTGGGGAGACTTCAAACTAGAGTGGTTGGGGGTGGGAATCAATTTGAAGAGACAAAAGGAGAGGAGGTTAGTTCACAAATAGAGAAAGCTGGTAGACAGTGTCTAAGGGAGAATAGGCAGTTGACAGTAAAGGGGAGAGCTCAAACCGAAGATGGAGGGGAGAAGTAAAAAAAGACAATAAAGTTGTTTGCACCCTTAGGGTTAAACAGAGAGGAAGAAGTAGAGAGTTTCTTAAAAGTATCTATTTTAATGTTAGGAGCAATGTAAGAAATTTGGTTGAGCTTAGAGCATGGATTGATACCTGGAAATATGATATTGTAGCTATTAGTGAAACATCCTTGCAGGAGGGGTGTGATTGACAACTAAATATTCCAGGATTTCGTTGTTTCAGGTGTGATAGAATCGGGGGAGGGGGGCAAGAGGGCGATGTGTTGCATTGCTTGTCCGAGGAAATATTACAGCGGTGCTTTGGCAGGATAGATTAGAGGGCTCGTCTAGGTAGACTATTTAGGTGGAATTGAGGAATGGGGAGAGAGAATTGGTGGAGCAAATTTGTAAGGAAATAGCAGATATTTGTAGTAAGCACAAAGCTGTGATTGTGGAAAATTTTAATTTTCCACACTGAGCCTGGGAAGCCCATTCTTTAAAAAGGCTGGACGGTTTGGAGTTTTTAAAATGTGTGCAGGATAGATTTTTGCCGCAATACATAATGGTACCAACTAGACAAGGGGCAGTGTTGGATCTCCTGTTAGGGAATGAGACAGGTCAGGTGACGGAGGTATGTGTTGGGGAGCACTTCGGGTCCAGTGATCACAATACCATTAGCATCAATATAATTATGGAGAAGGATAGGACTGGACCCAGGGTTGAGATTTTTGATTGGAGAAAGGCTAACTTTGAGGAGATGCGAAAGGATCCAGAAGGAGTGGATTGGGAAAATTTGTTTTATGGGAAAGATGTAATAGAGAAATGGAGGTCATTTTAAGGTGACATTTTGAGGGTACAGAATCTGTATTTTCCTGTTAGGTTGAAAGGAAAGGTTAAAAGATTGAGAGAGCCATGGTTTTCAAAGGATATTGGAAACTTGGTTCGGAAAAGAGAGCGGTCTACAATAAATATAGTCAGCATGGAGGAAATGAGGTGCTGGAGGAATATAAAGAATGTAAAAAGAATCAAGAAAGAAATTAGAAAAGCTAAAAGAAGATATGAGGTTGATTTGGCAAGTAAGGTGAAAATAAATCCAAAGGGCTTCTACAGGTATATTAATAGCAAAAGGATAGTGAGGGATAAAGCTCGTCCCTCAGAGAATCACAGTGGACAGCTGTGTGTGGAGCCAAAGGAGATGGAGGAGGTTTTGAACAATTTCTTTTCATCGGTATTCACTAATGAGAAGGATATTGAATTGTGTAATGTAAGGGAAGCAAGTAGGGTAGTTATCGAAACGATAAGGATTAAAGAAGAGGAAGTACTAGAGCTTTTAAGGAATATAAAAATGGATAAATCTCCGGATCCTGACAGGATATTCCCTAGGACCTTGAAGGAAGTCAGTGCAGAAAGAGCAGGGGCTCTGACAGAAATATTTCAAATGTTATTAGAAATGGGGATGGTGCTGGAGGATTGGCGTATTGCTCATGTGGTTCCATTGTTTAAAAAGTGTTCTAAGAGTAATCCCAGAAATTATCGGCCTGTAAGTTTGACATCAGTGGTGGATAAATTCATGGAAAGCATTATTAGTGATGGTATGTATAATTATCTGGAAAGACAGGGTCTGATTAGGAACTGTCAACATGGATCTTTGCGTGGAAGGTCATATTTGACAAATATTCAATTTTTTGAAGAGGTCACTAGGAAAGTTGACGAGGGTAAAACAGTGGATGTTGTCTATATGGACTTCAGTAAGGCCTTTGACAAAGTTCCACACAGAAGGTTAGTTAGGAATGTTCAATCGTTAGGTATTAATATTGAACTAGTGAAATGGATTCAACAGTGGCTGGATGGAAGAGGCCAGAGAGTAGTGGTGGATTGCTGTTTGTCAGGTTGGAATCGGGTGACTAGTGATGTGCCTCAGGGATCTGTATTGGGTCCAATGTTGTATGTCATATAAATTAATGATCTGGATGATGGGGTGGTAAATTGGATTAGTAAGTATGCAGCTGATACTAAGATAGGTGGCGTTGTGGATAATGAAGTAGGTTTTCAAAGCTTCCAGAGAGATTTAGGCCAGTCAGAAGAGTGAGCTGAAAGATGGCAAATGGAGTTTAATGCTGATAAGTGTGAGGTGCTACGTTTTGATAGGGCTTATCAAAATAGGACATACATGGTAAATAGTAGGGCATTGAAGACTGCAGTAGAACAGAGTGATCTAGGAATAATGGGGCATAGTTCCCTGAAGGTGGAATCTCATGTGGATAGGGTGGTGAAGAAAGCTTTCGGTATCCTGGCCTTTATAAATCAGAGCATTGAGTATAGGATTTGGGATGTAATGTTAAAATTGTGCAAGGCATTAGTGAGGCCAAATTTGGAGTATTGTGTACTGTTCTGGTCACCGAATTATAGGAAAAATCTCAATAAAATAGAGAGAGTACAGAGGAGATTTACTAAAATGTTACCTGGGTTTCAGCACCTAAGTTACGGAGAAATGTTGAACAAGTTAGGTATTTATTCTTTGGAGCGTAGATGGTTGAGTGGGGACTTGATTGAGGTATTTAAAAGTATGAGGGGGATAGAGAGAGTTGACGTGGATAGGCTGTTTTACACTAAGAGCAGGGGAGATTCAAACAAGAGGACATGAGTTGAGAGGGGGCAAAAGTTTAGGGGTAACACGAGGGGTAACCTCTTTACTCAGAGAGTGATAGCTGTGTACAATTGTATCGGTATATGGACAGGAAAGGAATGGAGGGTTATGGGCTGAGTGCAGGTCGGTGGGACTAGGTGAGAGCAAGCGTTCGGCTCAGACGAGAAGGGCCGAGATGGGCTGTTTCCGTGCTGTAATTTTTATACGGTTATATGGTTATAGGGTTTCTCCCTCATTTTCCTCCCAAAACCATGAAACGCTCCTCAAAGGTTTACCCTTTCATTCCCTGTTGAACCTCCTCAGAGTTAAGCCCATGATATTGCTGTATCCCTTACAAACAATGCAATGCTATATAGTTCCCCGAACCAGTGTGCACACATCCCTCTGTTGTACTCGCCAAGTGTTCTCAGTAGCCAAGCCGTCACGACAAAGCGCGTGCTCTGTCTGCCAGCTACTCTCTGACACAAAGACACACACACGAACGCATGTAAGTACTCAGAGATGCATATACATAATGATACATTAATAGTGAACACATTATGAACTTCGAACTTTTTAAGATGGAGGCAGCTATTTGGGAGTGAAAATCTATTTGCACAGCGGATTTGAGGATCCACACAGATTGGGGTGCTCTTGAATTTAGGGGTGTGATGAATCGCAAGATTAATTCATTTACTTTAATAACAAATAATCTTTGAACTTTGTTCTTGCAATTTGATTTAAGGTGGTGGCAGCTATTTTGTGATTTGTTTGAAGTGATTCTTGCTCTGGGGTAATCTAATGAGCAAGTGGGGAGTAAGCAGGCTTGGGGTGCGCACAGATCTGGGTATGTAGGTGGATTCGGGAGTGTCGGCAGATTTGGGGTGCGCACGGATCTGGGTATGTGGGTGGATTTGGGAGTGTCGGCAGGTTTAGGGTGAGCACGGATGTGGGTATGTGGGTGGATTTGGGAGAGTCGGCAGGTTTAGGGTGAGCACGGATCCGGTTATGTAGGTGGATTCGGGAGTGACGACAGGTTTGGGGGTGCGCATGGATTTGGGGATACACACTGAATTGGGAGCGAACACTGAGTTGTGGTTTGCATGCCGCTTTGCGGGTGTACACAGTTTTGGGAGAACACACAGATTTGCAGATTAGCGCAGATTTGGGAATCCCGGTGGATTCGGAGGTTGTCGAATCTCAAGGCTGTTTCATTGATACAAACTTTAATAATAAATGCAACTTGAACCTTGACCTCAGTTCTTGCTATTTTTTAGGGTGGAGGCAGATATTTTGAGAACTGCTTGAAATGATTCTTGAAATGATAATCTATCTTGCATGTGGGAGAGTCAGCAGGTCTGGGGTGCGCACATATCTGGGTATGTCGGTGGATTTGAGTGTGTCTGCGGGTTCGGCGTGGGCACGGATTTGGGAGTGTCGGCAGGTCTGGGGTGCGCACATATCTGGGTATGTCGGTGGATTTGAGTGTGTCTGCGGGTTCGGCGTGGGCACGGATTTGGGAGTGTCGGCCGGTCTGGGGTACGCACAGATCTGGGTATGTCGGTGGATTTGAGTGTGTCTGCGGGTTCGGCGTGGGCACGGATTTGGGAGTGTCGGCAGGTCTGGGGTGCGCACAGATCTGGGTATATCGGTGGATTTGAGTGTGTCTGCGGGTTCGGCGTGGGCACGGATTTGGGAGTGTCAGCAGGTCTGGGGTGCGCACAGATCTGGGTGTGTCGGTGGATTTGAGTGTGTCTGCGGGTTCGGCGTGGGCACGGATTTGGGAGTGTCAGCAGGTCTGGGGTGCGCACAGATCTGGGTATGTCGGTGGATTTGAGTGTGTCTGCGGGTTCGGCGTGGGCACGGATTTGGAAGTCCGCACAGATTTGAGGATTTGGCTGACTTTGGGATGTTTTGCTGAACATGGGGATACACAGGGATTTGTGGATGTGAGCAGACGTAGGGGTTTGTCAGCGAATATGGGATTCGGTGGATTTGGGAAACCCACTGATGAGGGAATAAACAACAACACACACAAAATGCTGGTAGAACACAGCAGGCGAGGCAGCATCTATAGGGAGAAGCGCTGTCGACGTTTCGGGCCGAGACCCTTCGTCATTCATTTTGATGAGGGGATAAAGATGGATTTGGGGAGGCGTGAAGATTTAAGGGGATGTCAATGATTACTTGAGGAACATGCATGTGGGCGGGTGGTTGCAATTTAAACTTTGTTCTTGCTACTTTTAAGGTGGACGCAGCTATTTTGTAAAGTGGTTGAAGTGAATCCTGCTCTGTGAGAGTGTAATGTGTCGGTGTGCGCACGGATTTGGGGTCCACATGGATTTCCGGATGTGCGCATATTTCGGGACCTGTCGGTGAATCTGGGGGTGCATACGGATTTGGCGGCGAATGTTACTTTGCGGAAGTACACAGATTTAAGGGAATGTCAGAGAACGTGTGATTCCAGTGGAACTTTCGGGTGCCGGTTGCCTTTGGGGTGCACACTGATTTGAGGGTTGAATGAGGTTTTGCCAGTGAGCACAGATTTGCGGATGCGCACTGATTTGCACAGAGTTGGGGGTGTTGGCGGATTCGGGGGTGAGCACTGGCTTAGGGAGCCGGTGGATTTGGAGGTGTGTCAGATCTCAGGGTTGTTCCGTTTTAATGTAATAATAATTAATTCAATATGAACTTTAACCTCTGTTCTTGGTTTTTTTTAATGGAGATAGCTATTTTGTGAAATGATTCTTGCTCCGGGATAATCTAATGTGTTTTTGGGGTTGTCTGCTGAAATGGAGCTGTGACGAGTCTCAAGGTTGTTTCATTTCTATTTACATGAATAATCAATGCAAGTTGAAATTTGGCCTCTGTTCTTGCTTTGTTACGGTTTAGCGGCCGTTTGTGAAGCGTTTGAAATGAGAGTTCGGGAACATCTGCATTGCGGAGACAGATGGGAAGGGGCTGAACCAAGGGGTATAAACTGAATTGGAGGTGTACGGGCACGTGTATAGTCAGGCAGGGACAAGCAGAGACACAGACACAGAAACACACTGACACACACACACACACACACACACACACACACACACACACACACACACACACACACACACACACACACACACACACACACACACACACACACACACACACACACACACACACACTCAAAATTGCACTTCCTTATCCGCCTCTCCAGCTCTCAGCCCTGTTCTTTAACACATACGGAGTGACATCATTAAAACATAACCCCTCCACACACCAGACTGCTCAATTTCATGGCATGTGTTCGGGTTAGGGATGGGTCCTGGATGATCCCCCAAACGATCTGCGTTTGACTAAGTCACTGAAGCAATTGGAGGACTTAGTGGATATGAAATTGCGTTTATTCATCAATACAGACAATTTCTTCGAGGCCCTCTCAGTAGAGTCCAACAAGCACAACCTACAACAAGAGTTTATATTCTTGAGGAGAATGGTAACAGTAGGTGATTCAGTACAATTTCACAGGCACAGTGACATAATTTACTTCAATATTCTGTGTCCAACAACTGGTTCCTTTGAAGTACATATTTACAGTGGAAGCTCATTTAATTGGGAAGGAATCTTGGACGGTTCACATTTAACTCCCACAAATTATCTAAAAATTATTCATTAATTTAATCACAATCTGTCATCGCAGGGACTGTAGCTGTCTGACGTAATTGGTTTGTAAATAATTTAGAAACCTTTCTATTTAAATCTTTTGAAATTTGTCCCTGTGGAATTGCTGAATTGTATTTAAAAACCCCAGGCATGTGCTGCCTTAACATTTCATTCCGAGAGATCCCCTGTCGCACAAAGAGACAAATCACTGGGCAGAGAAAATGTCTGCAATGTTCGATCGGTATATCAGTGTGGAGAAAATATTGTACGTGTTCATTGCCGTCATTGGAGTTCCTGGTGAGTGAGCAGAACATTTCATGTTCGGTATTTCTGTGTGTTAACCGATGTGAACCTGTTTAAGATAATGTTACAAGCTTACAACCTGATCATCATTGCACAAATATCCATCAGAGATATCGATCCTGTCAATTTCACATTCTGAATTTTTATATTTAATAACAAGTGGAACTAAGTCCATGTTTCTCCTCTATCTCACGGGATCGAATAGAACGCTGTTCTTGCCTTGAATGACACCTTGTCCAGAGATGTCCCAGTGCTGGGGCCAGGGATCTCTCCGGGAAGTTGTGACTGGGAGATGTTTGCATTCTGAAGTACACTTTCCCGAAGTTATTGATCAGAGGGAAAACCTAGTCCTGTGCTTCACGTCTCCCTGTGGAGTCTGTCACAGTCGGATCCCACTGTCTGTTGGTCAATAATTGTGTCTGATCACCTGAACTAGTGTTCACGGATCTGCTGCCGTGTGTTATCGAATTAAACTGCGCTGTAGAATTAATCCATTAACGGAGTAACTCAGCCACAGGTCACTAAATGGTCCCTTCTTTCCCTCTCAAACCCGAAATAAATCGGGGCAGCGCTTCGACCTGAGGGAGGGTCTCGACCCGAAACGAAAGATGATTCAATTTCATGGATGCTGCCTGACCTAGTGTGTTCCTTCAGTTTTGTGTGTGGCTCCTCTTTGTATCCCTTCTCGGCCTCATCAGATGCTGATTTTCCAGAGTCCTGGTCAGTCACAGTTAATTCAGTGAAACCGGCCCCATCAGCGACTAGAATGGGGATCAGCAACGATCGTTGTTGTTCATGCAGATCGCTTTTATCGCCAACGATTCCCCACATATCGTCTTGTCTCCACACTGAAGAAGACAGGTCAGAGACAGTGCGACCCATTTCTGGTGTTAGATTAGCAGCATTGTACAGACTCTAGCACTCCCAAGTTTTAGCTAAAGCCCGATCCCATGTTAATTCCCAGAGAATGTTTTCAGTAATGTCCAGTGTCTGCTCTCCCTCTCCAGTGAATGTAGTGGCGATGGTGATCCTGTCCCGGGGAAAGTGCGGCCTCTCTACCTGCTCCACTCGCTACCTGGTAGCAATGGCAGCGGCGGATCTACTGACCATTGTCACTAGCGTCATTTTGAAACGACTCAGAGTGATTTACTTCCGGTGGATTTTTCTGGGCATCACCCCTGTGTGCAGAGTTATCGATGTACTGAGCTACACAGCCACACACTGTTCTGTCTGGTTCACCGTCACTTTCACCTTTGACCGGTTTGTCGCCATTTGCTGCCAGAAACTGAAAACAAAATATTGCACCGGGAAAACTGCGGCTGTGGTTCTGACAACAACCGGCGTACTGTCCTGTCTGAGAAACGTTCCCCGATACTTCATATGGGAACCCTGGATGATCATCGACAATGTACCGTGGTCCTGTATTACCAAGGACAATTATTACACTGACCCCTGGTGGGTAGGATATGACTGGTTTGATACGGTTTTAACTCCTTTCCTCCCATTCGCTGGGATCCTGCTGCTCAATGCTCTGACAGTCAGGCACATTTTAGTGGCCAGTCGGGTCCGTAAGGGGCTGAAGGGTCAGAGCAAGGGGGAGAACCGCAGTGACCCGGAGATGGAGAGCAGGAGGAGGTCTGTGGTTTTACTCTTAACCCTCTCCGGCAGCTTCATCCTCCTGTGGATGACAATAGTTGTAAATGTCATGTATTATCAGGTCTCAGGAGAAGGAAACGATTCCAATGATTCTGAATGGATCTTTCTCTACGTCGGGACTTTCCTGATGAATTTCAGCTGCTGCACGAACACATTTATTTACGCGGTGACTCAGTCGAAATTCAGGGAGCAGGTGATCAGCGCGGTGAAATATCCCGTCACTTCGATGCTTCAGTTCATTAATAAAGCCGCGACCTGAGTAGTCGCCAAGGCTCACATTCGTCTGCGGATATGTCCATCTATTCCCATTCATTGTCAGACATTCCCACAAGACGGCGGGGGTCGACTCAGATGCTCATTTACTAACCCAATGTGTATCACACCAGTCTCCGCTCTCTAGTTTAATGAGTGGCTAAATTAAGAAATTAAGTCAGGATTTGGATAAACGGCGGTTGACACTGCAACTTAAAGGCGCTTTCCCGCTGTCAGCTGGACTGGACTGTGGTGTGGTCAATTGTGAAATAAAACCTTGTCTATTTCTGTCTTCTAATGAAAGCTAAGTTACCCCCAACAAATTCTATCGATTATACCCAATTAAGCACAATACTGCGAATTTAGTTAAAGTCACTCCCATGACTTTGACATGACATGACATGACATGACATGACATGAGCCCAGATATCCTAAACTAAAAACACTCTTCCTGAGTGTTCCCAACCGTCCTCTAACACACTTTCAACAGCATGATAATGTCTCTGCCCCCTGAAATTAATCGGGGATGTTAATATCAAGTTCAGCTGCCGCAACTGTGAGGGTAATTATTCCATTTCACCCAGTAAAAGCGAAACACGAGACGACTTTACTGCATAACAACACAATCTTAAAGTCTATACTTGCATCACATACAAGCATTTTAAAGTTGAAGATGAAGCTGATCCATAAGCCACACAGACAGAATCTAGAACAGATCTAATTAAACAATTCTAAATGATTAACAAAGACTTTCGTCTACCACCCAAGATTATCCACATAGACAGCTGAGAATATTTAATGCTCCTTTTTATTTATCAGTTATTATGACGATGTAATGCTTCCAAGTCAGCTTATTGTCCACCCATATGCCTGAAAATCTTTGTACTGGCACGTCTTGAAGAGTTTGATCGTATAAATGCAAATCATCTGCAGATCAATTAATCTTATTTGTAAAACACATAACTTATATTCAGCTACTGAAAGCTTACATCGTCATCTATTTCCCTTTTGTTCAAACAGATTAATAGATAATTGCAACTCCATACACTAAAATTCAAATTTCTACCTCTCATCCAGAAAGCTCCTTCATCTGTACATAGTAATTTACCGACGCTATCTCGGGAAATATCATTAATCATATTATTAAATAATAAAGGGTTACGAATACTGTCTTGTACGCTCCCATTCGCTATCTCATAAAAACCAGGATATATCTTTCCCACCCTTACTTGCAGAGACCATCCAAATGACAAAAGAAAAATCAGAAAAATAATGCTGCAATCTCCCGTCTCCTAATTTCCAAAAGTCCTTCCTTCCATAAATATTACATGCCTTTTCAATATCAAAACAATTGTCAGTGCAACAACATATTTTAACTGTGTTTTCCTAATATCGTATCCCAAATATAAAACTGAATCCAATGTCATTCTCTCCTTCCAAAATATACTCTGATAAAACAATAAATTGCCTCTCTCTTCAAAACTGTCATTCAACCGTTCCAGTACTACACGTCCATATGTTTACATAAATGAGAGGTTAACCATATTGGTCCATAACTAGAAAACAGACAGACAGACAGACAGACATACTTTATTCATCCCGAGGGAAACTGGGTTTCGTTACATTCGCACCAACCAAGAACAGGTCGAACTATAGCAAGAAAAAACATAAATAATTGAATAATAATAAGTAAATTATGCCAAGTGGAAATAAGTCCAGGACCAGCCTATTGGATCAGGGTGACTGACACTCCGAGGGAGGAGTTGTAAAGTTTGGTGAACACAGGCAGGAATGACTTCCTATGACGCTTAGCGTCACATCTCGGTGGAATGAGTCTCTGGCTGAATGTACTCCTGTGCCTAACCAATACACTATGGAGTGGATGGGAGACATTGTCCAAGATGGCGTGCAACTTGGACAGCATCCTCATTTCAGACACCACCGTCAGAGAGTCCAGTTCAACCCGCACAACATCACTGGCCTTACGAATGAATTTGTTGATTCTGTTGGTGTCTGCTACCCTCAGCCTGCTGCCCCAGCGCTCAACAGCAAACATGACAGCACTGGCCACCACAGACTCGTAAAGGACCGCAGTCTCCTCAGGAAATAGAGACGGCACTGACTGTTCTTGTATACAGCCTCGGTGTTCTTTGACCAGTCCAGTTTATTGTCAATTCGTATCCCCAGGTATTGGTAATCCTCCACCATGTCCACACTGACCCCTTGGATGGAAACAGGGGCCAGCGGTGCCTTAGCCCTCCTTAGGTCCATCACCACCAGGATCATAACTAGAAGGATCAATGTTCATGCCATCAGGTTGGAGGCTACCCAGCCGGTACGAGAGCACCTACGCTCTGTCCGCCAGAGAAAGCAGGTTTTCCCAATGGCCACACAATTTAATTCCTCATCCCATTCCAATTCTGATGTCTATGCACTGTCAAGATGAAGCCACACTCAGGTTGGAGGAACAACACCTTATATACTGGCTGGGTAGCCTCCAACCTGATGACATGAACATTGACCTCGAACTTCCGTTAATGCCCCTCCTCCCCTTCTTACCACATTCCTGATATATTTAGTTATTTTTGTTCTCTCTCTCTGCCCATCACAGCCTGTTCTCCATCTCTCTCCGGTGCTCCCCTCCCCCTTTCTTTCTCCCTAGGCCTCCCGTCCCATGATCCTTTCCCTTCTCCAGCTCTGTATCCCTTTTGCCAATCACCTTTCCGGCTCTCAGCTCCACCCCACCCCCTCTGGTCTTCTCCTATCATTTCAAATTTCCCCCTCCTCCCCACTTTCAAATCTCTTACTATCTTTCCTTTCAGTTAGTCCTGACGAAGGGTCTCGGCCGAAATGTCGACAGTGCTTCTCCCTATAGATTAAGGGAGCGGGTGAAAATAACTCGGTTTGTCAGGAGCTGCAGCTGGATGAACTTCGGATCATTCGTGAGGCAGAGGCAGAAATAAACAGGAGTTACAGGGAGATAGTCACCCCTAAAAGTCAGGAGGCAGGTAGCTGGGAGACTGTCAGGAGAGAGAAGGGGAATAGACAGAATGAGCACAGCACCCCTGCGGCCGTTCCCATCAATAATAAGTACACCGTTTCGGATTCTGTTGGTGGGGACGACCTACCAGGGACAAGTTGCAGTGGTTGCGTCTCTGACACCGAGACTGGACCCTCTGCTCAGAAAGGAAGGAGGTAAAGAGGAGAGCAGTAGTGATAGGGGATCCGATAGTTAGGGGGACAGATACGAGGTTCTGTGGAAGAGATCGCGAATCCCGGACGGTCTGTTGCCTCCCTGGTGCCAGGGTCCGTGATATCTCGGACCGGATTCTCAGTATTCTCAAGAGGGAGGGAGAGCAGCCGGATGTCGTGGTCCATGTAGGGACCAATGGCGTGGATAGGAAGAAGGAGAAGGTCCTGCAAAGAGAATTTAGGGAGGTAGGTGTAAAGTTGAAGAACAGGACCTCCAGCGTTGCAATCTCAGGGTTGTTACACCTGCCACGTGTTAGTGAGGCTAGAAATAGGAAGATAATGCAGCTAAATACGTGGCTGAGGAGTTGGTGCAGGAGGGAGGGCTTCATGTTTCTGGATAATTGGGCCTTGTTCCAGGGAAGGTGGGACCTGTTCCGACGGGACGGGTTGCACCTGAACTGGAGGGGGACTAACATCCTTGCCGGAAGGTTTGCTACTGCTGCTCCGGGGTGGGGCGTTAAACTAGATTTGCAGGAGGCGGGGAACCAGAGTGTTAGAGCAGATAGTGAGGTGGAGGTGGATAAAGGTCATGTGAGAACTGCAAATATAGTGCATGGAGAAATAGTCAGATCTAACATATAAAGAAGCTTTGAGGAAAGAGAAACAGAAAAAAGGGTGTAAAGGTAGTAAGGTAGAAGGGCTAAAGTGCGTGTACTTCAATGCAAGAAGTATCAGGAACAGAGGTGATGAACTAAGAGCTTGGATACACACGTGGAATTATGATGTAGTGGCCTTTACAGATACTTGACTGGCAGGAGGGTCAGGAATGGATACTCAATACTCCTGCGTAGGAGACAGCCTGGGAGATTACATCTGCTGACCCGTCTGACAGTGACTGGTCAGGGTAGGAGACAGCCGGAGAGACTACATCTGCTGACCCGTCTGACAGTGACTGGTCAGGGTAGGAGACAGCCGGAGAGACTACATCTGTTGACCCGTCTGACAGTGACTGCAGGTCAGGGTAGGAGACAGCCGGAGAGACTACATCTGCTGACCCGTCTGACAGAGACTGCAGGTCAGGGTAGGAGACAGCCGGAGAGACTACATCTGCTGACCCGTCTGACAGTGACTGGTCAGGTTAGGAGACAGCCGGAGAGACTAAATCTGCTGGCCCTGTCTGTATCAGCCCCAGGAAACTGAAGGCCTGTGTGAGCCTGCTCTCTGATATTTTGTCTCACCTTTACAATCTGAGACTGAGTCGGGAAAAGATACCGGTGCTGTGGAAGACTTCCTGCTTGGTTCCTTTGCTCAACAAGGCGACTCCATCCGAACTTAATGACAACAGACTAATTGCCCTCACATCTCCTGTGATGAAGGTGACCAAGAGGCTGGTCCTGACTTACGCTGGACGCTCTAGAGTTTGCCTACCAACCTCATGAGGGTGTAGATACATAATCTACCTGTTGCAGCGAGCTCACTCCCATTGGCATTGTGAGAATCGCTTTTTTAAAATTTCGCTAGTGCCTTCAATACAATCCAGTCACGTCTTCAGTGCAACAACCTGCAAAGGATGGGCGTAGACAAACTCACTGACTCCTGGATTACTGCCTTCCTGACAGACAGACCCCAGTTTGCACTGCCGGTGGTTCTCTGCCGGAAGTGGTGATGAGTGGTACTGGAGACCCACAAAGAACTGTCCTGTCCACGTTTCTGCTCACACTATTATCTCACCTCTCCCCACATTCTTACTTCCAGTCCCTTACTTTCCAGTCCTGAAGAAGGGTCTCGGTCTGAAACGCCGACTGTTCTCTCCTCTCCATAGTTGCTGCCGGCCCCTCTGATTTTCCTCCAGCATTTCCCGTCTGTTGCTTTGGATTACCCAGATCTCAAGTTTTTCCTCTTGTTTGTTCACATGCGCATGCGCGGCGGTAGGAGGCCGTCCTGGATATCGCGCATGCGCTCAGTTCACGAGGGGGTCACAAGGATCGGCCGCAGGTAGGAGGGTCTGCGGGAGGGAATTAATCCCCGGCGTCTGAAACGCGATTGAAGGGTTATTACTGTGAGCTCCTGCCGCACTGGTCCTGCATCCCAGGACAATCCCGGTCCGTTCCCTCTTTCTCAGCCCCACGATTCGTACCTGGGCCCCGGGGAGTTTTCAGCTGGTGAGCGCTGGAGCCGCCGCCATCTCCGCGGCACATGCGCATCGCTGGATCTTTCGGTGGCTGAGATGTTTCTCGTTCGCGGGGTGTTCTGGGTAAAAAGGCAGCCATGTGTGCCTCTGCCATGCCATAGATGACACACATAGATACCACAATTCTTTCCCACAGACAGCAACATAATGTTCATTCCCTGAGACTGCAGCGCGCGTAGTGGACAATCGCGGTACTGCAGGGGATCAGCAGCTCCCCGAAAGTGAAAGCATTCTGAATCAGGAAGTGCTGGGAGTTAACATGGCTTCGAAAGGACAGGCCGAGAGTTGGACCGAGGAGGTAATTTGTCCCGTCTGCCTGGATTTCTTCACCGATCCGGTTATACTGGAGTGCGGACACAACTTCTGTCGCTCTTGTATCACACAGTGTTGGGAAAATGAGGAGAGAAACTCCTGCCCGGAATGTAGAGAGGTGTTTGCTGACCGCACCCTCAGGGTGAATCGGGCCTTAGCAAATCTGGCTGAAAAAGCTCGAAATCTAAACCTGAATCCGAAAGGGAAGGAAAGTAAACGTAACTGCGAGGAACATGAGGAAGAACTGAAGCTGTTTTGTGAAACGGACAAGACACTGATCTGTGTGATCTGTGCAGTGGCGGAGGAACACAGAGAGCACCGTTTCAGGCCGGTTAAAGAAGCTGTTAAAATCTACAAGGTAAAAACTAACATTAATTTAATACTTAACACATTTCCTTTCTCCTACATACCATTACACGAGCCTCCATAACCAACACATCATTCTTTGCAGCTTCTGCCATCTCCAACGGGATTCTAGCATCTCTCCGTCCCACAGCTCACCTCCGCACCCCGCAACTCTCCACTCTCTATACAGATCGCGGACCACGTACTGTATCGCCCTGATCCATTCGCTCCTCCCCACTGATCTCCCTCCTGGCACTGACACCTGAAAACGGGACAAGTGCTACACCTGACTCCTAAACTCTTCCCTCGTCACCATTCAGGGCCGCAAACAGCCCAGTTCCTCTCGTTTCTTCCATGGTCGATTGTCCTCTCACTCAGATTCCTTCTTTACCTCTTCCACCTGTCCCCTCTCAGCTTCTCACTTCATCACCCTCCCCCACGTTCCCCCTCACGTTGTCTCACCCGTCACCTGTCAGCTGGTTCTCATACCCAACCTTTTCATTCTGGTTTCTGCCCCATTCCTTCCCAGTCCTGATGAAGGGTCTCATCCCGAAGCACCGACTGTTTATTTCCCCTGAATAGATGCTGCCTGACTCACTGAGTTCCTCCGGCATTTTGTGTGATAATCGGGTTTGATCACCTGTTTCTTTTGATGCATCTTTGCTTCTATTTCCTTCACTCTCTGACTTCCAGGATCAGCTAAAATCTTCCTTAGACTCTCTCACAAAAAAGAAATCAGACTTCCAGGAAAAGGAGCAGCAACAGCAAGAGAAGATTTCCGGAGTTCGGGTGAGGCTTCCTGAGCGGAATTTCTGATATTACTGTCGAGTTTTGCTCCATTTAATGCCGAAGAGCTGAGTATCGCAGCTCCAGTGACCTGGGTTCGATCCTGACCTCTGGTGCTGTCTGTGTGGAGTTTGCATGCTCCCCTTGTGACCACGAGAGATTCTGACACATCTCAAGGACGTGCCGGATGAATGGCTAATTACCGTTAACCCTGTAAAGGTGGGGAGGGTGTGCGTGAATCAGATGGGAGTTTATGGGTCAATAAGTGAGAATAGGTTTAGGAAAACGTGAGGGAATGGTGTTGACGGGAATGCACTCAGAAGTAGCATGGACTCCAATAGACCGAACTTAACAACAAAAGGAAACAGAACACAGCAATGCAGTATATTAATCTTCACCTTTCATTCGACAGGAACAGTCACACAGCGTTCAGACCCACATCACATCCCAGTTTGCTGAACTGCGCCAGATCATCACTGAGAAAGAGCAGAGCTTCCTCAGGGATCTCAGGGAAGAAGAGAAGAGGATTCTCAACCCAATGGAGAAAAATCTTCGGGAGATTCAAGAGAATATAAGGATTATTCAGGAGGAAATCACTAAGTTAAAGGAACAGATGGATCAAAAAGACGGTGTGATATTTCTCAAGGTGAGGGATTATATTTCAATTTGTTTCTGTCAAAGGGCACTAAATGAACAGTGGTATATTTGAAAGAAACACAGCACCGAGGCCAATTCTAACAAATCAATTGTTGCTCTGGTGACCTCACACAGAAGGCAATGAAGGCCAAGTCTCTGGATACTTTCAAGAGAGAGTTAGATAGAGCTGTTATAGATAGTGCCGTCAAGGGATATGGGGAGAGGGCAGGAACGGGGTACTGATTGTGTATGATCAGCCATCATCACAGTGAATGGCGGTGTTGGCTAGAAGGGCCGAATGGCCTACTCCTGCACCTATTGTCTATTGTCCCAAAACTGGACTTCCACAACTTCTGTACATCCCAGGACAGAATGCAATCTTTTCTGAAATGATTTACTCTGATCATAACACAGAGCTGCTGATTGTGTCCTTAATTACCGCATTAAATATCCTCTAAAACTCCCATTAACACCCAGTTCCAGTCACAGGCTGTGAGTGTGTCTGGTGCAGTGGGTGTGAGGGTCTCTCTGTCAATCAGTGAGAGCAAAGAATGTGACCCACACATCAGACTTATCCATGTCCGGTTTCCATCAGATGGGAATCTTTCATTGTCTCTTTATTTTTTGGATACATTTCACATGGGATTAAATCCCATTCTCTATCATAAACAGGCCATTAGGTCCATCTTCTATCAGTTTCCCTGCTTCACAATCCTCCTGCCACCTACTCACTGCACCCAGCAACAGTGCCCCGAACTCCCTGGTCCCTCACGTGTTTATCCAGCCTCCCCATTACAGTCAGTCTCTGCTGTTCCATTTCAACCACTCCTGTGGCACTGAGTTCCACATCCTCCTCACTAAATTTCTTGTGGAATTTGTTAAAATCCATCTGGAATTACATCTCCCCACAAGTCTCCCCATAAATAGAGGTACTTCTTCCACCCGCACACAATCACAGACATCACTGATCTTAAATTCCTCCATCCTATAACACTGACGTCATATCCAGATGATAATGCACAGCCTGTCCTGTCTTCCCTGTAAGTTTCATCCTCTCAGTAATGGTCTGACATTCAGAAACTTTCCTGTAAGTTACCCCGTTGTTCTGTATTGTCCGTGTGTGTTTGTGACTGTGGGAGTGGGAATTTTCAACACCTTGTAATGCTTTGGATGAAATTCAGGATGTGGACAGTAAGTCCAAGTCTAATCAGATTTGTGTTTTATTTATTTCAGGAGGAAGCTCGTCGGAACAGGAGGTAGGACATGGTCTTTACTGAAACCCTAAATGGATTTGTAAAATAGTTCAGAATAGCAATTTATAACCAGCAGTTTAATATTTACAGGATTAACGACGATATCCAGGAATTGGCAGTGACAGATGAGAACCTACCTGTTGAAAAATTCGATCACCCCTATTTGTTGAACACAGTGCTGAGAGAAACGCTTGATGCTATTAATCGAGGTAAAACTTACAAAGATTCTTTCCTCCCCATTCATGAGGGTTAATTTAGTTCCAATTTGATGCAAAGATTGTCTGTAATACTGGACTGAAGGGGAACTGAAGTTTATTCCACATCAACCCCACCGACTGGGAGGCATCACTGTCACATGGTCAGCTGGAGATGTCAGACCCCTGGACACACCAGCACAGGGTCACAATACAACCAATACACGGGACTGGCAGATGAACCACTGTGTCCTGATCCCAGGCAAATGCACTAACACACCAGGACATGAGTTTGGATCTACCAGAGGAACTGGGAATTTAATACTGATGATAATATTGTAGGGAATAAAAGCGGGTATCAGTGTGGTGACAGGGATTGTCAGGAAAATACACAAGTCCTTCATGTGCCCTGTGAGTGCAGACTCTGACTGACACAGGTCTTCCCCCTTCCGGATCAGCATCTCTCACTGTTGTTAGAGGCAGAAGAGGGGAGTGGTCGTGATCGGGGACTGAATCGTCAGGGGAACAGACAGGAGAATCTATTGATGTGAACGGGACACTCGAATGGTATGTTGCCTCCTGGGTGCCAGGGTCAGGGATGCCTCGAATCGTGTCCACAGCATTTTAGAGAGGGAGGGAAAAGAGCCAGATATTTTGGTAAATTTGTGACAATGACATTGGAAGTAAAAGCAAAGAGGTCCTGATAATAGAATTTGGAGAGTTTGGTAGAAAGCTCAGAAGCAGCACCCCCAGGGTTGTAATTTCTGGATTGCTGCCTGTGCCACGTGCTGGTGAGGGTAGAAACAGGATAATTTGACAGATAAACATGGCTGAGAAGATGGTGCTGGGGACAGGGATTCAGGTTCTTGGATCATTGGGATCTGTTCTGGTGGAGGAATGACCTGCTCAAAAGGGATGGGTCGCACCTCGACCCGAGGGAGAACAATATTCTCACAGAGAGGTTTGATAGAGCTTTTGGGGAGGGTCTGAACTAATCTGTTGGTGCGGGGCGGGAACTGGAGTGAAGGGATAGGACTGATGGTTAAAATGCAAAGACAGCGTGCAGTCAGACTGTCAGATAGGGCGGACAGATGAGAGGACAAAATTGCAGCCAGCAGGGTGAGTATCAGTGCATTAGGGATGCAGAATTAAAAAGGGTGGCAGATACAGTACACAAAGTGTTATATCTCAATGCATGGAGTATGAGAAATAAGGTGGATGATCTTGTTGCACGATTACCGATTGTCAGGTATGATGTTGTGGCCATCACGGAAACGTGGCTGAAGGATGGTTGTAGTTGGGAGCTGAATGTTCAAGATTACACAATGTATCGGAGGAAGGAAGGAAGGCTGATGGGGTGGTGTGGCTCTGCTGGTAAATCAGCAGCAAGATGTGACATAGGATTGGAAGATGTTGAATCCTTGTGGGTTGAGGTAAGGAACTGCAAAAGTAAAAATGACACTGACACCAGTCATATACAGGCCTCCCAACAGTCAGTGGGTTGGGGCCCACAGATTACAACTGCAAATAGAAAAGGCTGATGAAAAGGACAATGTTATGATAATCATGGGAGATTTCAACATGCAGGGCAATTGGGAAAATCAGGTTGGGAAAGGATCTCAAGAGAGTGAGTTTGTTGAATGCAATGTGATGGCTTTCTAGAGCAGTTTGTCGTTGAGCCTACTCGGGGAGCAGCTCTACTGGATTGGGTGTTATGTATTGAACCAGAGGTGAGTAGTTCAAAGAAACCTTAGGAGGTAGTGCTCACAACATGACTGAGTTCAACTTGAAATTTGATAAGGAGAAAGTAAAGTCTGACATTGTAGTCTTTCAGAGGAGTGAAAGAAATTACAGTGGTCTGAGAGAGGAGTTGGCCAAAGCAAATTGGAAGGAGATGCTGGCAGGGATGAGAGCAGAGCAGAAATGGTGTCAGTTTCTGGGAAAATGAGGAAGGTGAAGGATAGATGTATTCCAAAAATAAATAAATACTCAAATGGCAAAATAGTAAAACCGTGGCTGACAAGGGAAGACAAGTTAATGTAAAGGCAAAAGAGAGGGCATACAACAAAACAAATATTAGTAGGAAGACAGAGGATTGGGAAGCTTTTAAATATTTTAAATTTTTAAATATTTTTAAATATTTTAAAAATGTGCCTTGTGCAGGAAGGCACAGAGTCGACTGTACTTCCTAAGAAGGTTGGCGTCATTCAATGTCTGCAGTGAGATGCTGAAGATGTTCTATAGGTCAGTTGTTGAGAGCGCCCTCTTCTTTGTGGTGGCGTGTTGGGGAGGAAGCATTAAGAAGAAGGACGCCTCACGTCTTAATAAGCTGGTAAGGAAGGCGGGCTCTGTCGTGGGCAAAGTACTGGAGAGTTTAACATCGGTAGCTGAGCGAAGGGCGCTGAGTAGGCTACGGTCAATTATGGAAAACCCTGAACATCCTCTACATAGCACCATCCAGAGACAGAGAAGCAGTTTCAGCGACAGGTTACTATCGATGCAATGCTCCTCAGACAGGATGAAGAGGTCAATACTCCCCAATGCCATTAGGCTTTACAATTCAACTGCCAGGACTTAAGAACTTTTTTTAAAGCTATTATTAATGCTTTTTGAGTTAGTGATTTAGATGCATATCATATTATTACTGAGTTAAGTATTGTATGTAATTAGTTTTTGCTACAACAAGTGTATGGGACATTGGAAAAAATGTTGAATTTCCCCATGGGGATGAATAAAGTATCTATCTATCTAAATATCTACAGAGAGGAACTAAAAGGATGATTGGGTGGGAAAAAATAAACAAGAAATTGATTTGAATTGAATTGACTTTATTACTTACATCCTTCATATACATGAGGATTAAAAATCTTTACGTTACGTCTCCACCTAAATGTGCAATGTGCAATTTATAGTAATTTATGATGAATTATATGTATAACATGCTGGTCAATATAACATAGAAATACAGTTGTGTCAGCATGAGTTAAGCAGTCTGCTGGCCTGGTTGAAGAAGCTGTCCCGGAGCCTGTTGCTCCTGGCTTTTATGCTGCGTACCGTATCCCGGATGGTAGCAACTGGTACAGTTTGTGGTTGGGGTGACTCTGATCTCCAATGACCCTTCAGGCCCTTTTTATACACCGGTCTTTGTAAAACAAGTTAGCAAACAATATCAAATTGTTTTTCAAGTATTGTAAAAAAATAAAACAGAGATGAGACTGGATATAGGACCACTAAAAAATGAGGCCGGATATATAATAACACGGGATAAAGAGATGGCAGATAAACCAAATATTTTGCACCAATCTTCACCATGGAAGACACTAGCACTGTGCCCGGTGTTGAAGAGTGTGAGGGAAGAGAAGTGAGTGCAGTTACTGTTACAAGGGAGAAGGTGCTCAAAAAGCTGAAAGCCCTAAAGGTACATAAGTCACCCGGACCAGATGAACTGCACCCTAGTGTTCTGAAAGAGGTTGTGGTAGACATTGTGGAGGCATTTCAAATGATCTTTCAAAAATCACTGGACCCTGGCATGGTGCCAGAGGACTGGAAAATGGCAAATGTCACTTAACTCTTTAAGTAAGGAGGAAGGCAGTGGAAAGGAAATTATTGACCAATTAGCCTCAGCTCTGTGGTTGGGAAGAAATTGGAGTCAATTGTTAAGTATGAGGCTATGGAATACTTGGTGACACTGGACAAGACAGGACAAGTCAGCATAGCTTCATTAAGGGAATATCCTGCCTGACAAACCTGTTGGGATTCTTTGAGGAGATTACAAGCAGGATAGATAAAGGGGATGCATTGGATGTTGTATATTTGGAATCTCAGAAGGCCTTTGACAAGGTGCCACACATGAAGGTGGTAACCAGGTTAAGAGGCCATGGTATTACAGAAAAGTTACAGGCATGGTTAGAACATTGGCTGATTGGTTGGAAACAGCGAATGAGAGTAAAGGGATCCTTTTCTGGTTGGCTGCCAGTGACTCATGTTCCACAGGGGTCAGTGATAGGACACCTTCATTTTACGCTGTATATCAAGATTTAGCTGCTGGAATAGACCATAAGATGTTGGAGCTGAAGTAGGCCATTTGGCCCATCAAGTCTGCTCCACCATTCAGTCATGGGCTGATCCAATTCTTCCAGTCATCCCCACTCCCCTGCTTTCACCCCATACCCTTTGATGCCCTGGCTAATCAAGAACCTATCTATCTCTGTCTGAAATATGACTTGGCCTCAACAGCCACTTGTGGCCACAAATACCACAAATTTTCCACACACTGACTAAAGTAATTTCTCCGCATCTCAGTTCGAAAAGGACGTCCTTCAACCATGAAGTCATACCCTCTTGTCCTAGAGTAGATGGCTTTGTTTCCAAGTTTGCAGCTGATACAAAGATTGGTGGAGGGGCCGGTAGTGTCGAGGAAACAGTTAGGCTGGACAAGGACTTGAATGAGGAGAATGGAAAAGAAAGTGGCAAATGATATACAATGTTGTTGTCGTAGAAATAATGTGCAGATTTTTTTTTCAGATGGGGAGAAAACCCAAAAGGCTGAGAATAAATTGGACTTAGCAGTCATTCTGCAGAATACCCTAAAGGTTAACTTGCAGGTAGAGTCAGTGGTGAGGAAGGCAAATCCAATGTTAGCATTCAATTCAAGGGGTTTAGATAGCATTCAATTCAAGAGCAGGGATGTGATGCTGAGGCTTTATAAGGCACTGGTGAAGCCTCACCTTGAGTATTGTGAACAATTTTGGGCTCCTCATCTAAGAAAATATGTGCTGGCATTGCAGAAGTTTCACTTCATAAGGATGATTCCAGGAATGAAAGGGTTATCATACGAGGAACGTTTGATAGCTCTGTGTCTGTAGTCGCTGGAATTTAGAAAGATGAGGGGGGATTTTTTTGAAAACTTTCGAATGTTGAAAGTCCTAGACAGAGTAGATGTGGAAAGGATGTTTTCCATGGTGGTGGAGTTTAGAACAAGAGGGCACAGCCTCAGGATAGAGGGGGGTCTATTTAAAACAGATGCGGAGAAATTTGAGCCAACGGCTGGTGAATTTGTGGAACTTGTTGTGTGTATTTAAGGCAGAGCTTGATAGGTTCTAGATTGGACACAGTATCAAAGGTTACGGGGAGAAGGCCAGGTAGTGGGGCTGAGGAGGTAAAAAAAGGATCAGCCATGATTGAATGGTGGAGCAGACTCGATAGGCAAATGGCCTAATTCTGCTCCTATGTCTTATGGTGATCAGACCATTACATTGAAGCATTGTGAGAATGAGCTCGGACACACCAACAAGCATTGACATGGGTCAAGATTTCATCTCAGGAGAAGCACACACAGCATAACCAGCTTGGCAAAGCTCCCTCACACACATACACAGGAAGGACTGGCAGATTGTAGTCAGAGCCTCAGCAATGTACGTTGTTATTTCCCTCAATAACTTGGAAACCAGTCTCTTCAGAGACAGTCATTTATTCATTTAAACAACTCAATCACGTGTGACACATTGTCAGCACACACCAGACATGTGATGACACACTGTAACATACAAATTCTTTCATGTGCACACTCTCCTTCAATGTGTATGCACACCACACGGATATTTACCACAATCAACACACACACACACACACACACACACACACACACACACACACACACACACACACACACACACACACACACACACACACACAGATATACTATCAGAGTGCAACACACGGCCACAGAAATAGGCACAAATTCCAATTTAGGATTGAAATCTGCCGTCCTTAGCCAGTCTGTCTGTTTTGTGGCACTGAGCTGCCCTCTGACGTGACGTGACGTGACATCAACACTTCACAGACAACCTCCGGAGAGAGATTCCTCAGGAGGATGATCTGGGAGGGTTTGATGGATGTTGAACTCACGGCCCACTTCATCAATCATCAAGACTAAGATGTCTTCTTGAGCATGGCCCATTTGTGTGTGTTTGCCCCCCATCCCTCTAACCATTTCCCATCTGTGTACCGGCCCAAATTTATTTTAAAATACTTTATTTTTACCTTTTTCTACAGTGTTTGAGGGCAAATTCCATTTACCAATCTCCCTCTCTATGAGAATATTACTCGCTAGACCACTCATAAAAATTTCCTGTCTTACTTTCAATCTGAGGCCTCTGGTTCTGTACTCCCATTTCTTGGAAAAAGAAACATTATTTAAGCTCCTTATGAATTATTTACCTCGATAAGGGGTCAGACCTGAACATCAGACACTACAGCTGAATAGCCCAAGCTTATCCACTCTCTGCTTTTAACCCAAGCCCCCAGTCCTGGTAACATCCTCCTGAAGCCTCCTGTCCAGTGTAATGACATCCTCCCCATATTCGGGAACCGGAAATGCAGACAATGCTCCAAGTGTGCTCTATCATCGACATCAAAGACCTTGCTGAATTTCATGTGGACAGTGTGGAATAGGCTGATGAATACTGGACTGAAGGTGTTTTTTTAAGATTGGGACAAGAAGGGCGGCGTGGGAGCTAAATTCTGAAGGACGGCAGTTTTTAAAAAAACTTTGTGTACAAGAACTTTGGATCGGTTACTGCGGGATTCACGTGTGTAATCATGGCGTTTGCCATGACCCGTACAGCAGAGGGGGGTAATGTTGTGTTTTTTTTCCACAACATTTGTAGGGGGGTATTTTGTTTTTTTCCTTTATATTTTAATTTTCTTCTATCTTTTTGCCTGGATGATTGGTGGGGACACACATACAAACAAGGAGATTTTTATAAAGATTTCCCAGGATACCACGAAAGTTGAAAGATTAGGTATTATTATAGATTGGAGTAATATAATTAAAAAAAATGACTAATTTACTAATTTTTTTAAGTTTTAATGTTAATGGGCCAGTAAAAAGAAAAAGAATTTTAACATATATTAAAAAAAATGAGAACTCCATGGAGCATGTGGGGATCTTCCAATATCCAGGCATTTCCTTTTTTTTCTTTCTTATTTTTTTAATAGGGATGTTAGGGGGGAGGGGTTAAGGGGAGGGGGGCTGGGTAACACATTTTTTTTTCCATACACATTTATTCTGTAACTATTTGAAAAAAGTAAAAAAAAAAGAACGGTGAGACTGCGCAGGACAGCGCGGAGAGTTTAAAAAGATGACCACCCTATACAGCGGGCAGCGGAGTGGGTGGCAGCAGAGTGTAGGGCTTTGGCTCAACGGGCTTAGGCCGTAACGGGAAGAGGCGATAGCGAGGCACCGACTCTTTTTCTCCCCTTGGCAAATCGGCCCGACGGACGGGGGAACAGCAGGGCACATTAGCTAACGGTTTAAAAAGTTTGTGTGCTTGGCGAAGTAAGTGGTTGAGTAGACCTATCTTTCTTTGTTTCATTCCTGTAGAATTAGGTAGCATGTCTGCAGGGTTAGTGCTTTGTCCAGGGTGTCAGATGTGGGAATCCTGGGAGACCTCCAGCCTCACTGATGGCCACATCTGCACCAGGTGAACCGAGATTCAGCTCCTCGGAGACCGTGTTAGGGATCTGGAGCTGCAGCTTGATGACCTACTGCTTATTAGAGAAAATGAAGAGGGGATAGACAGGAGCTACAGGGAGGTAGTCATCCCTAGGCTACAGGGGTCAGGAAACTGGGTGACTGTCAGGAGAGGGAAGGGAAATGCCTGGATAGTGGAGAGCACCCCTGTGGCTGCCCCCCTCAGCAACAAGTATATCGTTTTGGATGCTGTTGAGGGGGATGACCTGACAGGGGACGGCCACGGTGACCGGGTCTCTAGCACTGAGCCTGGCGCTGTTGTGCAGGAGGGAAGGAGGGAGAAGAGGAATGCGGTAGTCATAGGGGATTCCATAGTCAGGGGAACAGACAGGAGATTCTGTGAGCCTGGTAGAGATACCCGCATGGTGTGCTGCCTCCCAGGTGCCAGGGTACGGGATGTCTCGGATCGGGTTCAGAATATCCTGAAGGGAGAGGGCGAGCAGCCAGCTGTCTTGGTACATGTTGGTACCAATGACATAGAGAGGAAAAGGGAGGAGGTCCTGAAGGGAGATTTCCAGGAGTTAGGAAGGAAGCTGAGAAGCAGGACCTCCAGGGTAGTAATCTCAGGATTGCTACCTGTGCCACGTGCTAGCGAGGGCAAGAATAGTCGGATCAGGCTGATGAATGCGTGGCTGAGAGACTGGTGCAGGGGGCAGGGCTTCAGATTCTTGGATCATTGGGATTTCTTCAGGGGGAAGTATTACCTGTTCAAAAAGGACGGGTTACACCTGAACCATAGCGGGAATGTTTAATAGAGCTGTTAGGGAGGGTTTAAACTGATTTGGTAGGGGGATAGTAAACCGGAATGATAGAGTAGAGGAGGGGGAAAACAGAAATAAATCTAAGATAGTGAGCAGTAAAGATGTCAGGAAGGACAGGCAGGTGATGGGGCAAATTTGCAGCCAATGGGATGAGTTGCAGTGCAATGAAAACAAAAAGTACCAAATACTGGGCTTAAGGTGTTCTACTTAAATACACACAGCATAAGGAATAAGGTGGATGGTCTTGTCGTACAGCTACAGATTGGCAGGTATAATTTTGTGGCCATCACTGAGATGTGGCTAAAGGATGCATGTCTCTGACAGCTGAACGTCCAAGGATACACGGTGTATCGGAAGGATAGGCAGGTAGGCAGAGGGGGTGGCGTGGCTTTATTGGTAAGAAATGATAATAAATCATTAGAAAGAGGTGACATAGGATCGGAAGGTGCAGAATCTTTCTGGGTTGAGCTAAGAAATCGCAGGGGTAAAAGGACCCTGATGGCAGTTATCTACAGGCCTCCTAACAGCTGCAGTGAGGTGGACTACAAATTACAACAGGAAATAGAAAAGGCTTGCCAGAAGGGCAGTGTTATGATAATTGTGGGGGATTTTAAACTGCGAGTGGATTGGGAAAATCAGATCAACACAAATCAGACAGAGAATTTGTAGAATGTCTATGAGATGGCTTTTCAGAACAGCTTGTTGTTGAGCCCACTAGGGGATCAGAGGTACTGGATTGGATATTGTGTAATGACCCAGAGGTGATTAGAGAGATTGAGGTGAAGGAACCGTTAGGAGGCAGTGATCATAACATGATTGAGTTCACTGTGAAATCTGAGAAAGAGAAGCTGAAATCCAAAGTGTCAGTATTGCAGTGGAGTAAAGGAAATTACAGTGGCACGAGAGAGGAACTGGCCAAATTTGACTGGAAAGGGACACTAGCGGGAGGACGACAGAGCAGTGGCTGGAGTTTTGTGAGAAGTGAGGAAGGTGCAAGACAGATATATTCCAAAAAAGAAGAAATTTTCGAATGGGAAAAGGATGCGACTGTGGCTGACAAGAGAAGTGAAAGCCAAAGTAAAAGCAAAGGAGAGGGCATTCAAGGAAATAAAAATTAGTGGGAAGAGAGAGGATTGGGAAGTTTTTAAAAGCTTACAAAAGGAAACGAAGAAGGCCATTAAGAGGGAAAAGATGAACTATGAAAGGAAGCTAGCGAATAATATCAAATTAGATACTAAAAGCTTTTTCAAGTATATAAAGAGTAAAAAAACAGGTGAGAGTGGATATAGGACCAATAGAAAATAATGCTGGAGAAATTGTAATGGGAGATAAGCAGATGGCTGAGGAACTGAATGAGTATTTGCATCAGTCCTCACTGAGGAAGATATCAGCAGTATACCGGACACTCAAGGGTGTCAGGGAAGAGAAGTGTGCGCAGTCACAATTATGACAGAGAAAGTACTCAGGAAGCTGAATAGTCTGAGGGTAGATAAATCTCCAGGACCAGATGGAATGCACCCTCGTGTTCTGAAGGATGTAGCTGTGGAGATCGCGGAGGCATTAGCAATGATCGCTCAAAAGTCAATAGACTCTGGCATGGTTCCAGAGGAGTGGAAGATTGAAAATGCCACTCTGGTATTTAAGAAGGGGGCAAGGAAGCAAAAAGTAAATTATAGACCTGTTAGCTTGACATCGGTGGTTGGGAAGTTGTTGGAGTCAATTGTCAAGGATGAGGTTACCGAGTACCTGGAGGCATATGACAAGATAGGCAGAACTCGGCATGGTCTCCTTCAAGGAAAATCCTGCCTGACAAACCCATTGAAATTTTTTGAGGAGATTACAAGTAGGCTAGACAAGGGAGATGCAGTGGATGTTGTGAATTTGGATTTTCAGAAGGCCTCTGACAAGGTGCCACACATGAGGCTGCTAAACAAGATAAGAGCCCATGGAATTACGGGAAAGTTACATATGTGGATAGAGCGTTGGCTGATTGGCAGGAAACAGAGAGTGGGAATAAAGGATCCCATTCTGGTTGTCTGCCAGTTACCAGTGGTATTCCACAGGGGTCCGTGTTGGGGCCACTTCTTTTTAAGTTGTATATCAACAATTTGGATTATGGAATAGATGGCTTTGTGGCTAAGTTTGCTGATGGTACAAAGATAAGTGGAGGGGACGGTAGTGCTGAGGAAACAGAGTCTGCAGAGCGACTTGGCTAGATTAGGAGAATGGTGAAAGAAGTGGCAAATGAAATACAATGTTGAAAAGGGTGTGGTCATGCACGTTGGTAGAAGAAATAAACGGGCAGACTATTATTTAAATGGAGAGAGAATTCAAAGTTCTGAGATGCAATGGGACTTGGGAGTGCTCGTGCAGGATACCCTTAAGGTTAACCTCCAGGTTGAGTCGGTGGTGAAGAAGGCGAATGCAATGTTGGCATTCATTTCTAGAGGAATAGAGTATAGGAGCAGGGATGTGATGTTGAGGCTCTATAAGGAACTGGTAAGACCTCACTTGGAATACTGTGTGCAGTTTTGGGCTCCTTATTTAAGAAAAGATGTTCTGACATTGGAGAGGGTTCAGAGAAGATTGACTAGAATAATTCCGGGAATGAGAGGGTTAACATACGAGGACCATTTGACCGCTCTTGGACTGTACTCCGTGGCGTTTAGAAGAATGAAGGGGAACCTCACAGAAACATTTCGAATGTTAAAAGGCATGGACAGAGTGGATGTGGCAAAGTTGTTTCCCATGGTGGGGGAGTCTAATACGAGAGAGCATGAATTAAGGATTGAAGGGCGCCCATTCAGAACGGAGATGTGAAGAAATTTTTTTAGCCAGAGGGTGGTGAATCTGTGAGTTTCTTGCGGCAGTGGAGACCAAGTCATTGGGTGTATTTAAGACAGAGATTGATAGGTATGTGAGTAGCCAGGGCGTCAAAGGTCATGGTGAGGAGGTGGGGGATTGGCACTAAATGGGAGAATGGATCAGCTCATGATTAAATGATGGACCAGATTCAAACGACCGAATGGCCGGCTTCTGCTGCTTTGTCTTATGGTCTTATTTGAATGCACCAGTATATGTAATAAGGATCTTGTAGCACAGGTAGAGTTTGACAGGTACAAACTTAGGCAGGTACGACTTTGGTTGAAGGAATAAAGACATAGACAATTCTGTAAACAGGGCGAAATTCAAAAATCAGAGGTGCAAAGGGACATGGGTGTCCTTGTGCAGGATTCCCTGAAGGTTAACTTGCAGTTTGTGTCAGTGGTAAGATTGGCAAACTCAGTGTTTGCTTTCATTTTGAGAGGATTAGAGTACAAGAGCAAGGATGTAATTCTGAGGTTTTATAAGGCATTGGTCAGACCACACTTGGAGTATTGTGAGCAGTTTTGGGTCCCTTCTATAGGAAAACATGTACTGGCATTGGAGGGGGTCCGGAAGATTCACAAGAATGATTCTGGGAATGAAAGAGTTAACATATGAGGAGTGTTTGTTAGTTCTGGGTTTGTACTCACGGGAGTTTTGAAGAATGGCTGATTTATTATCCCCATCAACCCTATTCTCCCGCTTCCTCCCCATAATTTTTGAAACTCTGACTAATCAAGAAGTTTACTTATTAACTTCTGCTTTATAAATCAAACAGGAGAAAATCTGCAGATGCTGGTAATCCAAGCTACACAGGTCCTGATGAAGGGTCTTGCCAGATCTCTCTGACACCTGTCTGGAGAGAGTTGATGTTGGGAGGATGTGGGTGGGTCGGGAACGGTAAGCACAGCCTCTGACTACAGGGATGTCCATTTAGGACAGAGATGAGGAGGAATTCCTTTATCCACAGGATAGTGAATCAGCCACAGGCAGCTGTGGAGGCTAAATAATTGAATATATTTAAAGCAGAGTAACACACACAAATTGTTGGGGAAACAGCAGGCCGGGAAGTTTCTACGGAAAAGAGTAAACAGTCCATGGTTCAGACTGAAACACTTCATCAGGACCTGTGTTGCTTAAGGGTTCCTGCAAATTCATCCCCTGTCTAAATGAGGGGCTGTGGGGAATGGGGTTGTGGGAAAGGGGAAAAAGTCATCCTCATCTGCCATCTTTGCCCCCTCTAGCTTCTCATTACGTCTACACACACAGTTCACCCACGGGGTTTCCACCCCTCCCCCTCCTGGTTCAATCTGACATTCATCTCTCCCCTACTGGTTCCCATTATCACCTCCTTTACTGTCTCAAACCATCACACTGCTCCAGTTCACACTCACAAATAAATGTGAACATTGTATGACAGGCTCAATGCTGTGCTGCTCTATGTTCCCTGTTCCCAGTTTCGAAGAATGAGAGGAGATCTCATGGAAACACAAAATTCTTTCAGGTGTCAACAGGCATGAGTGAGGGAGGATGCTTCCCCTGTCCAGCGGAAAACCCTTGGGGAGACATTGGTTGCCCATCCGCTTTTGTCTTGTCAAAGGTTCGTGTCGGCCACCCGACCGCGCCTGAGGCCCAGCCTCCTTTCCCCGATCCCCGGGGCCGCGCTGCCCGAGCCTCCCCCCGATCCCCGGGGACTCTCTAATTCTCTGCTTCTCCCCCCAGTCTCTGTCACACTGGATGTGGAAACGGCGAGTCCGTGTCTCGGGGTGTCTGAGGATCGGAAGAGTGTGAGATGGACCGGGACCCAGAGGAATCTCCCTGACACCGGGAAGAGATTCACACACTGGATTTGTGTGCTGGGATCAGAGGGATTCACATCGGGGAGACATTACTGGGAGGTGGAGGTGACGGGGATTCGGGGCTGGAGTCTGGGAGTCGCCGCAGAGTCTGTGAAGAGGAAGAGATTGGTCAGACTGAGTCCGGAGACCGGATTCTGGATCATCGGGCGGGATGGTGACGTGTTACATCCGGATTATGAAGTGTTTTATGATCCCCCCTCCCCTGTGTCCCGTCTCGCTGCCGGTCCCATCCCCGGGAGGGTGGGAGTTTATCTCAGTTACGAGTCCGGGACAGTTTCATTTTACAACGCGGAGACCAAGTCCCATCTCCACACCTTCACTGGGAATAAATTCACAGGGAAACTTTATCCTCTCTTCGCGACCTGGGATAGAAACCAGTGGCTGAGAATCTGCTCCGGTTCCGCACCGGGTCTGTAAACGGGTCGGGTCCTGGGACCGGCGTCACGAGTAAAGTCCCTGTAAATATAAATGTGCGGAGAGTGCAGCTAAATACGTGGGTAAGGAGATGGTGCAGGAGGGAGGGCTTCATGTTTCTAGACAATTGGGATTTTTTCCCGGGAAGGTGGGGCCTTTTCCGACGGGACGGTTTGCCCCTGAAATGGAAGAGGACTAACATCCTTGAGGGTAGATTTGCAATTGCTGCTCGGGGGTAGGGGTAAAAAAGATTTGCGCAGGGAGGGGAACCAGAGTGTTAGAGCAGATAGTGAGGTGGAGGAGGATAAAGGTCATGCGAGGACTGCATGTATAGAGAGAAATCAAAGGTTTGTACATTAGGTTGTAAATTAATTTTCAGAGCTTTAGAAATTGTCGAAAATAAAGATTTCCAAAAAGATTTTGATGAAAAACATGACCAGAACATATGTGAAAAAGTGGCTACTTCAGTTTTACACCTATCGCAATTATTGTCTATGTTAGGAAATATTTTGGATAGTCTCTCCTTTGTTAAATAGTAACAGTGAACAATTTTAAATTGAATTAAACACTGATTGGCACATATTAAAGAAGAATTGACCATCTTCATTAACAAAGGTCATATTAAGTTCTCTCTCCCAAACTTGTTTAATCTTTAGTGATTAAGGGGATCTTTTTTTTTGCAGATTTATTTATTTTTATTTTCATTTATTTTGTGATGGTCGATTGATGACTTTTGAAGAGTTAATTAGTAATGTAACACTTACCCAACAGGCTGGTATATGTCTAGGTGAAAAGGAGATCCAGCCACACACCAACCCCACCTCCCGTACACGCAGATGCTGTGAGAATCGCGTTTCTGCCTCGCGCCTGCCAACAGTATCAAACCCACAACAAATACCGGTATGAAATACACTTTAAAGAGTTTACTAAAATTAAAAGAGTATTAGGCAATATATATATATATATATATATATATATATATATATACAAGAAAAAAACAAAAGGCGCCAACTTATCAAAGTTCAGTCAGTTTAGTGCACATCGGTGGAGCTCATCCAGCGAACCATTCGACTCCTCGGTGGTCGTCCTCCCGAAACTCCCACTTCGGACTCCCCGGTGGTCGTCCGAGCGCACGTCCTCGTTCCTCGGCATCTCCCTCCGGACTCCCGTCCCACCCCAAGCCCGCGCAACCCCTCCCCCAAGTTCCCAGCCTCACAAAACACAATAACATTCCCCATTGATTAACAAATGAATAAAATTAAAATATCAGCCATTCTAAAGCGAAACAACGGCAAGAGAAACTTTTAACAGACAAAGAAGCATTCCTACTCGTAACAAACCAATGAAGCCCTTTTTAGTAACATACACAGGACATTGTACATTCTCTCCCCACCAGCAAATGTCATGCCCTCATGGCATTACTAGAGTTCCCCAAAGCTTCTTGCAACACCCAAAACCCAACCCAGGTGCAGAAAGCAGTGACATAACTACCCAGAGCAGTAGAAATCACACTCGGTTCTCCTGGTACCACATATGTCAACCGCTCTGGGGGGCGCCTAATCCTCTGAGATCTCCATACCCCTTCTGCCCCCCTGGGCTCCCTCTCCACCTGCGAACCCACTGTCTCGGACACCCCAGGTCTTCCTGACAGACCCTCACCCCCTTCCTCACGGGGGTCCTCCCTCACCTGAGATCTCTCGGGCTCCACCCTCTCTCCCACCACTGTTGGCTGCCTCTCCATCTGACCCTCAAGACCTTCCCTCCTCTCACCCAATTCAGTATGGGAAGGGCCAGGAGCCTCCTCTCCGGGTACTGGAGCACCAGCGAATGGGAACAGGGGGCACTCATCTGAGTCGTCCTCTTCCGAATCAGTAGCCATTTCCGGCCGAGGGACCCGTCCCCGCTCTTCAGCAGCGGTCTCTTCCCTTTCTCTGCACCCTTGCAGAGTTCTTGTACTGGGCGTAACCTCCCACTCTGGCTCCGTATCCACCGGCACCGCTTGACCCAGCGGCAGCAGGTGATTCCGATGGAGTACCTTGATAGGCCCTTTCCCATCCTCAGGTTTCACCCGGTAAACTGGCAGGTTCGGCATCTGGCTTTCTATTACATAGGGGCTGGCCGCCCATCGGCCTGCCAACTTGTGCTTACCAGGGAGTCCCAAATTCCGTAAAAGGACCCGGTCGCCCGGCAATAATTGAACAAACCTCACCTTTCCATCATACCACATCTTATTCCTCTGATTTTGTTTGGTAGCCGCCGCCTCGGCCAACTCGTACGCCCGCTGTAACTCCCTCTTCATGTCGGACACATACTTTAGATGGGACTTCCCGGGTAATTCACCCACTTCACCCCCAAAACACAAGTCAATGGGCAACCTCGCTTCCCGCCCGAACATCAGATAATAGGGCGAATATCCTGTAGCATCATTGCGAGTACAATTGTAACAGTGAACCAAGTGTCCAATATGACGACTCCACCTGCTTTTCTGCCCAATCTCCAGCGTCCCGAGCATATCCAACAGGGTCCTGTTGAACCTCTCTGGCTGCGGATCTCCCTGTGGGTGATAAGGGGTAGTCCTGGATTTCTCAACCCCAAGCATAGTCAGTAATTCATGGATAAGGCGGCTCTCAAAGTCTCGCCCCTGATCGCTATGGATTCGCCTGGGAAGGCCGTAATGAACAAAATACTTCTCCCATAACACCTTCGCCACTGTCGTCGCCTTCTGATCCTTAGTGGGAAATGCCTGAGCATAGCGAGTGTAATGATCGGTGATGACTAAGACATTCGTGGTGTTGCTGGTGTCAGGCTCAATCGACAGAAAATCCATACATACCAGGTCCAGAGGTCCCGCACTCTGCAAGTGCGACAGTGGAGCCGCCAACGCGGGGCAGGGTCTTCCTCCGGATGAAACGACTGCAGCCCCTACAGTATTCTTCGACTTTCCCCCTCATCCGGGGCCAGTAGATCCTGTCTTTGAGTAATCCATAGGTCTTTTCCACCCCCAAGTGTCCAGAATCATCATGTAGGGCCTGGAGTGCAGCCTGCCGATACTCCTCCGGCAGGACCAGTTGCCAACAGTGGGGTTGGTCCGGAGGCGCCGTTACCCGGTACAAGATTTTGTTCTTTAACTTCAACCGAGACCACTCCTTCAACAACAGGGGCACGAATGGGTGTTTCGCCTTTTCAGCCAATGCCCCAACCCCCCTTTCGACCGCTCTCCACAATGTGCCAATGCCCGGGTCATTTTGCTGAGCAGCTGCCACTTCCCCCGGACTCAGTTCCGGCAACTGTTTAGTCCGTAGTGCGGTCAGGTCACAGTAAGCTAGGGATATGGCGTCGTCAAAACCCCCCAAATTGTCCACGGCTCGTTCCAGCCTCCCTCTTCCCTCGGCCTTCACGGTGATAGCAAACTGACACATCGCCTTCACTCCAGGGGCAGGGACACTCTCCCACTCCTCATCCCTCTCCTGTTCCCCCGGCTCCCGAGGAGACAAAGCATCCGCATCGACATTCTTGCTTCCGGGCCGGTACCTCAGGCTGAAATCATATACCGACAAGGCCGCCAGCCAACGATGTCCTGTGGCATCCAGCTTTGCCGAAGTCAAAATATAAGTGAGCGGATTGTTATCCGTTCGCACCTCAAACTTGGCTCCGTACAGGTAATCGCCCAACTTGTCCACCACCGCCCACTTCAGCGCCAGGAACTCCAATTTGTGAGTGGGATAGTTTCTCTCCGATGGCGACAAGCTTCGGCTGACAAAGGCTACCGGCCTCAATGCTTTGCCATGCTCCTGGTACAGAACAGCCCCGAGACCCTCTCGACTGGCATCCGTGTGCAGCACATATGGCTTCTGGGGATCGGCAAAAGCCAACACCGGGGCCTGGGTCAGTGCCCTTTTCAAAGATCGGAACGCCTCTTCACATTGATCATCCCATCTCGAGCCAAAAGGTTCCGCCGGGTTCCAGTATCCTCCAACGTCCTGCCTCTGGTCCCCCGTCCTTTTCTTTCCCATCGGGGGATAGCCACACAACAGCAGAGTCAACGGGTGACACACTTTGGCGTATCCTTTCACAAATAGCCGGTAATACCCACAGAACCCCAAAAATGAGCGCAGAGCGCCCACTTTCTGGGGTCTCGGCCAGGTGGTCACGGTCTCTATCTTGGTTGGATCAGTAGCCACTTCCTCTCGCGAAATGATATGACCAACGTAGCTAACCGACGACTTGCAGAACTGGCATTTGTCCAGGGAAAGCTTCAACCCTTCTTCATTAAGCCGGCCCAACACCTTCAACAGCCTCTCCTCATGTTCCTCCAAAGTCGATCCAAACACTATCAAATCGTCCAGGTACACTAGTACCTCTAACAGATTCATATCCCCCACAGTTCTCTCCATGAGCCTCTGGAAGGTGGCTGGGGCTCCTGATATGCCTTGGGGCATTCGTTCGAACTGAAAGAACCAGTGGGCAGATAAAAGCGGTCTTCTCTTTATCGCCCGCATTCATCGGGATCTGGTAATACCCACTTCTTAAATCCAGCACACTGAACCAAATCGCACCGCTCAGGCAGGTCAACGCATCCTCGACTCTTGGGACAGTGTATTGATCAGGGACAGTTCGCCGATTCAACGTCCTGTAGTCAACACACATGCGCACTCGCCCATTCTTCTTCCCTGCCACCACTATTGGGGACGCATAAGGACTTCGGGACTCAGCTATGATTCCGGCCTCCTTCAACTTGCACAAGTGCTGCCGCACGTCCTCAACATCTGCCGGAGCCAGCCGCCGGGATCTCTCTCGGAACGGGGTGTCCTCCGTCACCCGGATGGTGTGGCGAGTGCTTTTGGAGCAGCCAACATCAAACTCGCCCAGAGAAAAAAACAGCTTCCATCTTCAGCATCTTCTCCACTAGCCTATGTTTCCACTCCGGCGACCCAGGGGAATCCCCGAAGTTAAAGACTTCAGCGGTCAGCTCCCTTTGATGCTCCGATCCCTCCCCGTTAGGGGTCCTCACTGCGCTAGACATTACCGTCACCGGGAACAGATGTGCCAGCGGGATTCCCCTCTTAAAGGTGATTTCTCTTGCCGTGGTGTTCCTGACACTTATAGCTATACGCCTCGCATGTACCACCCCTGGTCTCTGCACTTCGGGCCTCACCAGCGCCCCCGCCGGAAATCGTGTCTCCCCTTCAAGATCGTCCGGGGCGTCTACAAACAGGGCTTCGCCCGTCGGCACTCCTGGGAATCTGGGGGTCCCTATCACTAGTGCTACCTCCCCGGGTCGGATCACCTTGGGCCTCGCCTGCGTACACCACACCGTCCCTCGTTTACACTCCGGGTCCAGTCCTAGGGAGGCAACCCCTTCTTCGAACACTGCTCGAAACACTGGATGCACCGGGAGGGTCTCCAGAAAGTCTTCCCCCCCTTTCTCCTTACAAGCTCCCAGGAGCCGTCGCACCACAGGGGAGTGAGTCCCCACCAGGAGGGCAGCACCACCGGTTTCCCCCGGGTCAGGACACACCAACACCAACGTCTCAATAGCTTCCGACACTCCCACATCGCCCTCCGAGAACTCCAATCTCACCGATAGGTACCCATCGTACGGGTAGTCACCCTCGCTCACACCCCAAATCTGTATGGCGTCAAATGGGGTTACGGGCAAATGCTTTAGATATTGGTTGTAGAAAGACCGGTACAATAAGGTCACCTGCGATCCCGTATCCAGAACGGCTTTTGCGTCAACTCCCTCTATCCGTAGACCCACAATGGCACGGGGTCATACCAGCCCATCTGGAATAGAGGCGTGGGCACCCGGTGGTCCCCTGGCTGATCTCTGGGAACGTGTTCCTCCAGAGGCTCCAGTCCATTCCCTCACTGAGCCTCTCCTAAGTTTCCCGACACCTCCCCCTTCTTAGTCGCAGGGGGCTTGTCCTCCACGGAACTCCTTGTCTCTCACAATCCCACCTAAAGTGTCCCTCCTCTCCACAGCTATAGCACACCCTCGGCCGCCCACAGTCTCGCCTGAAATGCCCCTCTTTCCCACAGTTAAAGCACATGCTGCCTGCCGCCCCTCCTCTCCCAGGACGACTCCCGCTCCCAACCCACTGCACTGGTCGCCCCTGAGAGTGGGTTCCTCCCCTGTCGCTCCCCTCCAGAGGGGGTTCTCTACCCCCCGGTAGGTTGTCATTCCTCCACCCAGCCACCACTTCCTGTATCGCTGAGGATCGCTCCCGTAGGCCCGCGCCCCATTTTCGCCCCAACGCTCTCTCTTCCTCCCGCACCTCTCTAATCAGTGGCCCGTACGATGGAGGAGGGCCTTTCCTATAAGCCTGCCGGATAGTCCACGCCACCTTGTCATCCTCCAGAGAGCCACTGAATATCTGACTCATCCTCACGCTAGCCACATCCCCGAGAGCATCCCCGCCATCCTAAATATGTACTCGGAGAGCTTTTCCCCTCTCTATTGTTCCAGGCGTTGGAACTCTGCTAAAAGCAGCCAGGGTTCCCCTGGCAACCCAGACGCTCCCTCCAAAACTTCTATACATTCCTCCACTGAGGCCCCAGACTTTTCAGCTTTCAACTCCCGGACTGTTTTGGCTGCTAAACCCCTCAAACTTCCCACCAATCGCTGCCGCTTCTCCTCCTCCGAGCCTGGCCACTCCTCTAACATCAAGGACGTATGCTCGATCCAGGTCTCATAGTCCACCTCCCCGTCCGGAGTAGGCTTGGCTCCGGAGAACACCCCCAGCTTCAACCGTGGCCTCTCGGCCACTCCCGCCATGGAGTTAAGTGCGGCTGCCAGCTCCGAGGCTTCCCCCCTACGTGGGGGGCGGGGCCTAGTCACGACTCCCTCCTCCCTCCTCCCTTTGCTAGTGCCTGCCACCTCTCTGGGGTTTTCCTCTAGCTCTAGCTCCTCCTCCGATGTCTCCTCAGCCTCATCCTTGGAGAAGGGGTGGAGCCCCCACAGCCCCTCCTCCCCCGGTACACTGACCGTCGCCGGCAGTTCCAACGTCCTGACGTCAGCACTCGTACGAACCAACACCCAGCTAGACTCCACCTCTTTACCAAACCGTCTAGCTACCAATTCTACCTGCCCAAAACCTTTTACCAAACTTAACCCCCGCACTAACACGTCTCCCGAAACTCGAAAATCCACTCCGCTCACTACACAGGCATACTGCACCGGTACATCTTCCAACTCGGACCAGTTAACAATCTTATCTCTGTCCATCTCCGCTCTGCTGCCTGCGCGATTCCACAGCCCCCTGACAATCCAATCCGGGGCGAGCACTCCACAAATGTAACACTTACCCAAAAGGCTGGTATATGTCTAGGGGAAAAGGAGATCCAGCAACTCACCAACCCACCTCCCGTACACGGAGGCGCTGTGATAATCGCGTTTATGCCTCGCGCCCGCCAACAGTATCAAACCCACAACAAATACCGTTATGAAATACACTTTAAAGAGTTTACTAAAATTAAAAGAGTATTAGGCAATACAATATATATATATATATATATAAGAAAAAACAAAAGGCGCCAACTTATCAAAGTTCAGTCAGTTAGTGCACTCGTTGGAGCTCAACCAGCGACCCATTCGACCCCTCGTCGCTTGCCTCCGACTTCCACGTCTTCCACCTCGGACTCCCCGGTAGTCTTCCGAGCGCACGTCCACCTTCCTCGGCGTCTCCCTCCCGACTCCCTTCACCCCCAAGCCCGCGCAATCCCTCCCCCAAGTTCCCAGCCTCACAAAACACAATAACATTCCCCATTGATTAACAAATAAATACAATTACCATATCAGCCATTATAAAGCGAAACAACGGCGAGAGAAACATTTAACAGACAAAGAAACATTCCTACTCGTAACAAAGCAAAGAAGCCCTTTTTAGTAACATACACAGGACATTGTATATATTGATTTAGAACACTTTCCTGAAAACATTTGACAAACTCCAAGCCATCTAGCCCTTTTACCGTTTGGGAGTCCCAGTCAATATGAGGAAAGTTAAAATCCCCTACTATTACAACTTCCTGTTTCTTACATCAGTCGACTATCTTTATATAGATTTGCTCCTCCAATTCTCTCTGACTATTGGGCGGTCTATAATACACCCCTATTAGTGTGGTCACACCTTTCCCGTTCCTCAGCTCCACTCATATGGCCACTGTAGACAAGCCCTCCGGTCTGTCCTGTCTATGCACAGCTGTGATATTTTCCCTGACTAGTAATGCCACTCCACCCCGTTTCATCCCTCCCCCTCTATCTGAAACAACGAATATTTCTATCATGTCTAAACCTTAGGTGGGAGGTTATCTTTTTGTATTAATGTATTAAAAATAAATTATAAATTCTACCAACGGAACCTCTTACTAAAAGATTCATATTCAAAATAGTATCCAACAAATCAGATTCTTGCATTGTTACGTATTCAGGCAACAAACCCCCCAAAAGTAAACAAACACTAAAGTAACCGGAAATGAGCTGCTGTGAAGCAGCTTAACAGTTCTTAAAGCGATGTTGCAAAAACAGTTCTTTAAAATGGTATTGCCAAAAGTTCAAAATGCTCACTGTCCATTTAAAAGGAGAGACTTTTTAAGGCGATTTAAATTCTCTTCCCCGTCGTTTCTCTTCAGTTTCCAAAGTCGAACTCTTCCCACGAAGAATTTTATGAAACAAAACGGCTTAAAGGCACTGACCTTTCCTTTATCACACTGTCCTCAATCTTCTGCTATCCCGCAGAGATTAACACGAGAACAGTCAACGAATTCCTTTCGAATAAGGATCAAATAAGGTCGAACCCGTTTCATCGTCGAAATTTGATTCTCCTCGATCTTTAACTCCCGAACTCCAATCTTCACTCTCCACTGATTCTTAACCAACAGTATTGTAAAGAAACTGCTGGTAATGACCTTTTAAACTTTAGGCATTAGATAAAACTTCATCTTTCAACTAAACTGCGTTATCACATTAAATCACGCAGTGGCATGAAGTAAACATGGCAAATCCAGCCACGAACTGCCCCTCCTCACAGGGTGGGGTCTTCCTTTTATAACCTGTAAAAAAAACCTGTCACATGATCTCTACTGGCGGGAAAATGACATCACTCCACCATCACAAGACCATTACCTCAAGTCCAGTATAGCTTCAACATCAGTCACGTGACAAGGGTACCACTGTCACGTGTCACGGGTACGTAACAGCATATATGGAAACTTAGATAATTATTTTTGTAAAAATTGTCTGACCTGAAGATATTGCAGTAAGTGTGTATGAGAGAGAGAATATTTGCTAATTAACTCTTCAAAAGTCTTCAATCGACCATCACAAAATAAATGAAAATAAAAATAAATAAATGCAAAAATACTGATCCCCTTAATCACTAAAAAGTATACAACATTGGGAGAAAGACCTAAATATGACCTTTGTTAATGAAGATGGTCAATTCTTCTTTAATATGCGCCAATCAGTGTTTAATTCAATTTAAAATTGTTCACTGTTACTATTTAACAAAGGAGAGACTATCCAAAATATTTCCTAACATAGACAATTATTGCGATAGGTGTAAAACTGATGTAGCCACATTTTCACATATGTTCTGGTCATGTTCTTCATCAAAATCTTTTTGGAAATCTTTATTTTCTACAATTTCTAAAGCTCTGAAAATTACTTTACAACCGAATGTACAAACCGTTGATTTCTGTCTATACATGCAGTCCTCGCATAGCCTTTATCCTCCTCCACCTCACTGTCTGCTATAACACTCTGGTTACCCCCTCCCTCCGCAAATTTATTTTACCCCTCCCCCCGAGCAGCACTTGCAAATCTACCCTCAAGGATGTTAGTCCCCCTCCATTTCAGGGGCAAACCGTCCCGTCGGAACAGGCCCCACCTTCCCGGGAACAAAGCCCAATTGTCCAGAAACATGAAGCCCTCCCTTCTACACCATCTCCTTAGCCACGTATTTAGCTGCGCTCTCCGCACATTTATATTTACAGGGACTTTACTCCTGACGCAGGTCCCGGGACCCGACCCGTTTACAGACCCGGAGCGGAACCGGAGCAGATTCTCAGCCATTGGTTTTCATCCCAGGTCGCGAAGAAAGGATAAAGTTTCCCCGTGAATTTATTCCCAGTGAAGGTGTGGAGATGGGACTTGGTCTCCGCGTTGTAAAATGAAACTGTCCCGGACTCGTAACTGAGATAAACTCCCACCCTCCCTGGGATGGGACCGGCAGCGAGACGGGCCCCGGGGGAGAGGAGACCACCGAACACGTCATAATCCCGATGTAACACGTCACCATCCCGCCCGATGACCCAGAATCCGGTCTCCGGACTCTGACTGACCGGTCCCTTCCGCTTCACAGACTCTGCGGCGACTCCCAATCCCCAGTCCCGATTCCCCGTCACCTCCCAATAATGTCTCCCCGATGTGAATCCCTCCGATCCCAGCACACATTCCCAGTGTGTGAATCGCTTCCCGGTGTCAGGGAGATTCCTCTGTGTCCCGGTACATCTCACACTCTTCCGATCCTCAGACACTTCGAGTCCTGGATACGCCGTTTCCACATCCAGGGTGACAGAGACTGGGGGGAGAAGCAGAGAATTAGAGAGTCCACGGGGATCAGGGGGAGAATCGGGCAGCGCGGCCCCGGTGATCGGGGGGCGGGGGGGAGACTCGGGCAGCGCGGCCCCGGTGATCGGGGGGCGGGGGGGAGACTCGGGCAGCGCGGCCCCGGGGATCGGGGGAGACTCGGACAGCGCGTCCCTGGGGATCGGGGGGAGACTCGGACAGCGCGGCCCCAGGGATCGGGGGGAGACTCGGGCAGCGCGGCCCCGGTGATCAGGGGGAGACAAGGACAGCGCGTCCCCGGGGATCGGGCGGGGGGTGGAGACGGGCAGACCGGCCCCCGGAGATCGGGGGAGACTCGGACAGCGTGTCCCTGGGGATCTGGCGATACTCGGGCAGCACGGCCCCGGGGATCGGGCGCAGACACGGACAGCGCGTCCCTGGGGATTTGGGGGGGGGGGGGGAGACTCGGGCAGCGCGGCCCCGGGGATCGGGGTGTGGACTCGGACAGCGCGTCCCCGGCGATCGGGGGGAGACTCGGACAGCGCGTCCCTGGGGTTCGGGGGAGACTCGGGCAGCGCGGCCCCGGGGATCGGGGGGAGACTCGGGCAGCACGGCCCCGGGGATCGCGGGGAGACTCGGGCAGCGCGGCCCCGGGGATCGGGGGGAGACTCGGGCAGTGCGGCCCAGGGGATCGGGGGGGGTGGAGAGACTCGGGCAGCGCGGCCCCGGGGATCGGGGGGAGAATCGGGCAGTGGGGCCCCGGGGAACGGGGGGAGACTCGGGCAGCGCGGCCCCGGGGACCGGGGGGAGACTCGGGCAGCGCGGCCCCGGTGATCGGGGGGAGACTCGGACAGCGCGGCCCCGGGGATCGGGAGGGGGGGAGACGGGCAGCGCGGCCCCGGGGATCGGGGGGGGGGGGAGACTCGGACAGCGCGGATCCGGGGATCGGGGGGAGAATCGGGCAGCGGGGGCCCCGATGATCGGGGGGGGGGGGGAGACTCGGACAGCGCGGCCACGATGATCGGGGGAAGAATCTGACAGCGTGGTTCTGGGGATCGGGGGGGGGGTGGGGAGACGGGCAGCGCGGCCCCGGGGATCGGGGGAGACTCGGACAGCGCGGCCCCGGGGACCGGGGGGGAGACTCGGACAGCGCGGCCCCGGGGATCGGGAGGGGGGGGGAGACGGGCAGCGCGGCCCCGGCGACCGGCTGGAGAAGCTGACAGCGCGGCCCCGGGGATCGGGGATCGGGGGGAGACTCGGGCAGCGCGGCCCCGGGGATCGGGGTGGGGGAGAGACTCGGGCAGCGCGGCCCCGGGGATGAGGAGGGAGACTCGGGCAGCGCGGCCCCGGGGATTGGGAGGGAGACTCGGGCAGCGCTGCCCCTGGGATCGGGAGGAGACTCGGGCAGCGCTGCCCCTGGGATCGGGAGGAGACTCGGGCAGCGCGGCCCCGGGGATCGGGGGGAGACTCGGGCAGCGCGGCCCCGGGGATGGGGAGGGAGACTAGGGCAGCGCGGCCCCGGGGATCGGGGGGGGGAGACTCGGGCAGCGGGGCCCCGGGGATCGGGGGTGGGGGGGAGACGGAGAGCGCGGCCCCGGGAATCGGGGGAGACTCGGACAACGCGGCCCAGGGGATCAGAGGGATACTCGGGCAGCGCGGCCCCGGGGATGGGGGGTAGACTCGGGCGGCGTCGCCCCGGGGATCGGGAGGAGACTCGAGCAGCGCGGCCCCGGGGATCGGGGGGAGACTCGGGCAGCGCGGCTCCGGGGATGGGGAGGAAGACTCGGGCGGCGTCGCCCCGGGGATCGGGGGGAGAGTCGGGCAGCGCGGCCCCGGGGATGGGGAGGGGGACTCGGGCAGCGCGGCCCCGGGGATCGGGAGGAGACTCGAGCAGCGCGGCCCCGGGGATCGGGGGGAGACTCGGGCAGCGCTCCCCGGGGATGGGGAGGAAGACTCGGACCGCGGGTCCCCGGGGATCGGGGGGGGAGTGTCGGGCGGCGGGGCCCCGGGGATCGGGGGGCGAGACTCGGGCGGCGTCGCCCCGGGGATCGGGGGGAGACTCGGGCAGCGCGGCCCGGGGGATGGGGAGGGGGACTCAGGCAGCGCGGCCCCGGGGATCGGGAGGAGACTCGAGCAGCGCGGCCCCGGGGATCGGGGGGAGACTCGGGCAGCGCGGCCCCGGGGATGGCGCGGAAGACTCGGGCGGCGGGGCCCCAGGGATCGGGGGGGAGAGTCGGGCGGCGGGTCCCTGGGGATCGGGGGGCGAGACTCGGGCAGCGCGGCCCCGGTGATAGGGGGTTTTCCGCTGGACGGAGAGCAGAGAGACCCCTGGCCCTTGACTCCTCAGACAGGGGAAACATCCTCCCTCAGTCCTGCCTGTTGACCCCTGAAAGAATTTTGTGTTTCCATGAGATCTCCTCTCATTCTTCGAAACTGGGAACAGAGAACATAGAGCAGTACAGCACAGGAACAGGCCCTTCATTCAATGTTCACATTCATTTGTGAGTGTGAAGTGGGGGAGTGTGATGGTTTGAGACAGTAAAGGAGGTGATAATGGGAACCAGTAGGGGAGAGATGAAAATCAGATTGGACCAGGAGCGGGAGGGGTGGAAACCCCGTGGGTGAACTGTGTGTGTAGAGGTAATGAGAAGCTGGAGTGGGCAAAGATGGCAGATGAGGATGACTTTGTCCCCTTTCCCACAACCCCATCCCCCGCAACCCCTCATTAGGACAGGGGATGAATTTGCAGGAACCCTTAAGCAACACAGGTCTTGACGAAGTGTTTCAGTCTGATCCGTCGACTGTTTACTCTTTTCCATAGAAACTTCCCGGCCTGCTGTTCCACCAACAATTTGTGTGTGTTACTCTGCTTTAAATATACTCAATTATTTGGCCTCCACAGCTGCCTGTGGCAGATTCACTATCCTGTGGATAAAGGAATTCCTCCTCATCTCTGTCCGAAATGGACATCTCTATAGTCGGATGCTGTGCTTACCGTCCTCGACCCACCCACATCCTCCCAACATCAACTCTCTCCAGACAGGTGTCAGAGAGATCTGGCGAGACCCTTCATCAGGACCTGTGTAGCTTGGATTATCAGCATCTACAGATTTTCTCCTGTTTGATTTTTAAAGCAGAAGTTAATAAGTAAACTTCTTGATTGGTCAGAGTCTCAAAAGTTATGGGGAGGAGGCGGGAGAATAGGGTTGATGGGGATAATAAATCAGACATTCTTCTAAACTCCCGTGAGTACAGGCCCAGAAACATCAAACACTCCTCATATGTTAACTCTTTCATTTCCGGAATCATTCTTGTGAATCTTCTGCACCCCCTCCAATGCCAGTACATGTTTTCCGATAGAAGGGACCCAAAACTGCTCACAATACTCCAAGTGTGGTCTGACCAATGTCTTATAAAACCTCAGAATTACATCCTTGCTCTTGTACTCTAATCCTCTCGAAATGAAAGCACACATTGAGTTTGCCAATCTTACCACTGACACAAACTGCAAGTTAACCTTCAGGGAATCCTGCACAAGGACACCCATGTCCCTTTGCACCTCTGATTTTTGAATTTCGCCCTGTTTACAGAATTGTCTAAGCCTTTAATCCTTCGACCAAAGTCGTACCTGCCTAAGTTTGTACCTGCCTAACTCTACCTGTGCTACAAGATCCTTATTACGTATACTGGTGCATTCAATTAAGACCATAAGAGAAAGCAGCAGAAACCGGCCATTCGGCCCTTCGAATCTGCTCCGCCATTTTATCATGAGCTGATTCATTCTCCCATTTAGTCCCACTCCCCCACCGTCTCACCATGACCTTTGATGCCCTAGCTATTCACATACCTATCAATCTCTGCCTTAAATACACCCAATGACCAGGCTTCCGCTGCCGCAAGAAATTCACAGATTCACCATCCTCTGGCTAAAAAAATTTATTCGCATCTCCGTTCTATTATCTCGATTTAAATAATAGTCTGCCCGTTTATTTCTCCTACCAACATGCATGACCATACACTTGTCAACATTGTATTTCATTTGCCACTTCTTTGACCATTCTTCCAATCTATACAAGTCTCTCTGCAGACTCTCTGTTTCCTCAGCACTTCCGTCCCCTCCACCTATCTTTGTATCATCAGCAAACTTAGCCACAAAGCCATCTATTCCATAATCCAAATCGTTGATATAGAACATAAAAAGAAGCGGCCCCAACACGGACCCCTGTGGAACGCCACTGGTAACCGGCAGACAACTAGAATGGGATCCTTTATTCCCTCTCTCTGTTTCCTGCCAATCCGCCAACGATCTATCCACATATGTAAATTTCCCGTAATTCCATGGGCTCTTATCTTGTTTAGCGGCCTCATGTGCGGCACCTTGTCAAAGGCCTTCTGAAAATCCAAATACAAAACATCCACTGCATCTCCCTTGTCTAGCCTACTTGAAATCTCCTCAAAAAATTTCAATGTGTTTGTCAGGCAGGATTTTCCTTTAAGGAAAATTGTTTGGCCTATCTTGTCATATGCCTCCAGGTACTCCGTAACCTCATCCTTGACAATCGACTCCAACAACTTTCCAACCACCGATGTCAAGCTAACAGGTCTATAATTTACTTTTTGCTTCCTTGCCCCTTTCTTAAATACCAGAGTGGCATTTACAATCTTCCACTCCTCCGGAACCATGCCAGAGTCTATTTACTTTTGAAAGATCATTGCTAATGCCTCCGCGATCTCCACAGCTACTTCCTTCAAAACACAAGGGTGCTTTCCATCTGGTCCTGGAGATTTATCTACCCTTAGACTATTCAGCTTCCTGAGTACTTTCTCTGTCGTAATTGTCATTGCGCACACTTCTCTTCCCTAACACCCTTGAGTGTCCGGTATACTGCTGATATGTTCCTCAGTGAGGACTGATGCAAATACTCGTTCAGTTCCTCAGCCATCTCCTTATCTCCCATTACAATTTCTCCTGCATCATTTTCTATTGGTCCTACATCCACTCTCACCTGTTTTTACTCTTTATATACTTGAAAAAATTTTAGTATCTCCTTTGATATTATTTGCCAGCTTCCTTTCATAGTTCATCTTTTCCCTCTTAATGGCCTTCTTAGTTTCCTTTTGTAAGCTTTTAAAAACTTCCCAATCCTCTATCTTCCCACTAATTTTTGTTTCCTTGAATGCCCTCTCCTTTGCTTTTACGTTGGCTTTCACTTCTCTTGTTAGCCACGGTCGCATCGTTTTTCCATTCGAAAATTTCTTCTTTTTTGGAATATATCTGTCTTGCACCTTCCTCACTTCTGGCATAAACTCCAGCCACTGCTGCTCTACCGTCTTCCTGCTAGTGTCCCTTTCCAGACAAATTTCGCCGGTTCCTCTCTCACGCCACTGTAATTTCCTTTACTCCACTGAAATACCGACACATCGGATTTCGGCTTCCCTTTCGCAAATTTCACGGTGAACTCAATCATGTTACGATCACTCCCTCCTAACGATTCCTTCACCTCAATCTCTCTAATCACCTCTGGGTCATTACACAATATCCAATCCAGTACCTCTGATCCCCTAGTGGGCTCAACAACAAGCTGTTCTGAAAAGCCATCTCGTAGACATTCTACAAATTCTCTCTCTTGAGATCCAGTGTCGACCTGATTTTCCCAATCCACTCGCATGTTAAAATCCCCCACAATTATCATAACACTGCCCTTCTGGCAAACCTTTTCTATTTCCTGTTGTAATTTGTAGTCCACCTCACTGCAGCTGTTAGGAGGCCTGGAGATAACTGCCATCAGGGTTCTTTTACCCCTGCGATTTCTTAGCTCAACCCATAAAGAATCTTACGATGATATGGCACCTTTTTCTAATGATTTAATATCATTTCTTACCAATAAAGCCAAGCCACCCCCTCTGCCTACCTGCCTATCCTTCCGATACACCGTGTATCCTTGGACGTTCAGCTCTCGGAGACATGCATCCTTTAGCCACGTCTCAGTGATGGCCACAAAATTATACCTGCCAATCTGTAGCTGTACGACAAGATCATCCACCTTATTCCTTATGCTGTGTGTATTTAAGTATAACACCTTAAGTCCAGTATTTGGTACTTATTGTTTTGATTTCACTGCAACTCATCCCAGTGGCTGCAAATTTGCCCCATCACCTGCCTGTCCTTCCTGACATCTTTACTGCTCACTATCTTAGATTTATTTCTGTTTTCCTTCTCCTCCACTCTGTCATTCCGGTTTCCCATCCCACTGCCAAATTAGTTTAAACCCTCCCTAACAGCTCTATTAAACATTCCCGCTATGGTTCAGGTGTAACCCGTCTTTTTTGAACAGGTAATACATCCCCCAGAAGAGATACCAATGATCCAAGAATCTGAAGCCCTGCCCCCTCCGCCAGTCTCTCAGCCACGCGTTCATCTGCCTGATCCTAATATTCTTGCCCTCACTAGCACGTGGCGCAGGTAGCAATCCTGAGATTATTACCCTGGAGGTCCTGCTTCTCCGCTTCATTCCTAACTCCTGGAAATCTCTCTTCAGGACCTCCTCCCTTTTCCTCTCTATGTCATTGGTACCAACATGTACCAAGACAGCTGGCTGCTCGCCCTCTCCCTTCAGGATATTCTGGACCCGATCCGAGACATCCCGTACCCTGGCACCTGGGAGGCAGCACACCATGCGGGTATCTCTATCAGGCTCACAGAATCTCCTGTCTGTTCCCCTGACTATGGAATCCCCTATGACTACCGCATTCCTCTTCTCCCTCCTTCCCTCCTGCACAACAGCGTCAGGCTCAGTGCCAGAGACCCGGTCACCGTGGCCGTCCGCCGTCAGGTCATCACCCTCTACAGCATCCGAAACGATATACTTGTTGCTGAGGGGGGCAGCCACAGGGGTGCTCTCCACTATCCGGGCATTTCCCTTCCCTCTCCTGACAGTCACCCAGTTTTCTGACCCCTGTAGCCTAGGGATGACTACCTCCCTGTAGCTCCTGTCTATCACCTCTTCATTTTCTCTAATAAGCAGTAGGTCATCAAGCTGCAGCTCCAGATCCCTAACACGGTCTCCGTGGAGCTGAATCTCGGTTCACCTGGTGCAGATGTGGCTATCAGGGAGGCTGGAGGTCTCCCAGGATTCCCACATCTGACACCCTGAACAAAGCACTAACCCTGCAGACATGCTACCTAATTCTACAAGAATGAAACAAAGAAAGATAGGTCTACTCACCCACCTACTTCGCCAAATACACGAACTATTTAAACCGTTAGCTAATGTGCCCTGCTGTTCCCCCGTCCATCCGGGCCGATTTGCCAAGGGGAGAAAAAAAGAGTCGGTGCCTCGCTCTCGGCTCTTCCCGTTACCGCCTAAGCCCGTTGAGCCAAAGCCCTGCACTCTGCTGCCACCCACTCCGCTGCCCGCTGTATAGGGTGGTCATCTTTCTAAACTCTCCGCGCTGTCCTGCGCAGTCTCGCCGTTCTTGTACGCGTTTTTTAAAAAAACTGCCTTCCTTCAGAATTTAGCTCCCACGCCGCCCGTCTTGTCCCAATCTAAAAAAACACTTTCAGTCCTGTATTCATCAGCCTATTCCACACTGTCCACATGAAATTCAGCAAGGCCTTTGATGTCGATGATAGACCACACTTGGAGCATTGTCTGCATTTCCGGTTCCCGAAATTGGGGAGGATGTCATTACACTGGACAGGAGGCTTCAGGAGGATGTTACCAGGACTGGGGGCTTGGGTTAAAAGCAGAGAGCGGATAAGCTTGGGCTATTCAGCTGTAGTGTACGATGTTCAGGTATGTCCCCTTATCGAGGGAAATAATTCATAAGGAGCTTAAATAACGTTTCTTTTTCCAAGAAATGGGAGTACAGAACCAGAGGCCTCAGATTGAAAGTGAGATGGTAAATTTTTCCGAGTGGTCTATCGGGTAACATTCTCATAGAGAGGGAGGTTGGTAAGTGGAATTTTCCCTCAGATGCTGTAGAAACAGGTAAAAATAAAATATTTTAAAATAAATTTGGGCAGGTACACAGATGGGAAATGGTTAGAGGGATGGGGGGGGGGGGCAAACACACACAAATCGGCCATGCTCAAGAAGACATCTTAATCTTGCAGATTGATGAAGTGGGCCGTGAGTTCAACATCCGTCAAACCCTCCCAGATCATCCTCCTGAGGAATCTCACCCCGGAGTCTGTCTGTGAAATGTTGATGTGACGTCACGTCAGAGGGCAGCTCAGTGCCACAGAACAGACAGACCGGGTAAGGACGGCAGATTTCAATCCTAAATGGGAATTTGTGCCTATTTCTGTGGCCGTGTGTCACGCTCTGATTGTGTGTGTGTGTGTGTGTGTGTGTGTGTGTGTGTGTGTGTGTGTGTGTGTGTGTGTGTGTGTGTGTGTGTGTGTGTGTGTGTGTATGTGTGTGTGTGTGTGTGTGTGTGTGTGTGTGTGTGTTGATTGTGGTAAATATCCGTGTGGTGTGTATACACATTGAAGGAGGGTTTGCACATTGAAGAATTTGTATGTTACAGTGTGTCCTCACATGTCTGGTGTGTGTTGACAATGTGTCACACGTGATTGAATTGTTTAAATTAATAAATGACTGTCTCTGAAGAGATTGGTTTCCAGGTTACTGAGGGAAATAACAACGTACATTGCTGAGGCTCTGACTACAATCTGCCAATCCTTCCTGTGTATGTGGGTGAGGGAACTTTGCCAGGCCGGTTATGCTGCGGTGCTTCTCCCGAGATGAAATCTTGACCCATGTCAATGCTTGTTGGTGTGTCCGAGCTCATTCTCACAATGTTTCAATGTGGTGGTCTGATAACCATAAGACATAGGAGCAGAATTAGGCCATTTCCCTATCGAGTCTGCTCTACCATTCAATCATGGCTGATTCTTTTTTTCCCTCCTCAGCCCCACTACCTGGCCTTCTCCCCGTAACCTTTGATGCTGTGTCCAATCTAGAACCCATCAAGCTCTGCCTTAAATACACACAACAAGTTCCACAAATTCACCAGCTGCTGGCACAAATTTCTCTGCATCTGTTTTAAATAGACGTCCCTCTATCTTGAGGCTGTGCCCTCTTGTCCTAAACTCCACCACCATGGGAAGCATCCTTTCCACATCTACTCTGTCTAGGCCTTTCAACATTCGAAAGGTTTCAGTGAGATTCCCCCTCATCTTTCGAAATTCCAGCGAGTACAGACACAGAGCTATCAGACGTTCCTCGTATGAGAACCCTTTCAATCCTGGATCCATCCTTATGAAATGAACCTTCTGCAATGCCAGCACACCTTTTCTTAGATGAGGAGCCTAAAAATGTTCACAATACTCAAAGTGAGGCTTCACCAGTGCCTTATAAAACCCTGCTCTTGAATTGAATGTTATTCTAAACCACAGATTAAACGCCAGGAGCAACAGGCTCCGGGACAGCTTCTTCAACCAGGCCATCAGACTGATTAACTCGTGTGGACACAACTGAATTTCTATGTTATAATAACCAGCCTGCTGTACATATTATTCATCATAAATTACTATCAATTGCACATTGCACATTTAGACGGAGATGTACCATAAAGATTTTTAATCCTCATGTATATGAAGGATGTAAGTAATAAAGTCAATTCAATTCAAATCTATTCCTTGTTTAGTTTTTTCATCCCAATCATTCTTTCAGTTCTTCTCTGTAGATATTTAAAAGCTTCCCAATCCTCCGTCTTCCTGCTCATTTTTCTTTTGCCTTTACATTAACTTGTCTTCCCTTGTCAGCCACAGTTTTACTATTTTGCCATTTGAGTATTTATTTATTTTTGGAGTACATCTATCCTTCACCTTCCTCATTTTCCCAGAAACTGACACCATTTCTGCTCTGCTCTCATCCCTGCCAGCATCTCCTTCCAATTTGCTTTGGCCAACTCCTCTCTCAGACCACTGTAATTTCTTTTACTCCTCTGAAATACTACAATGTGAGACTTTACTTCCTCCTTATCACATTTCAAGTTGAACTCAGCATGTTGTGAGCACTGTCTCCTAAGGGTTCTTTTAACTACTCACCTCTAGTTCAATACATAACACCCAATCCAGTAGAGCTGTTCCCCGAGTAGGCTCAACGGCAAACTGCTCCAGAAAGCCATCACATTGCATTCAACAAATCTTGAGATCCTTTACCAACCTGATTTTCCCAATTGACCTGCATGTTGAAATCGCCCATGATTATCATAACATTGTCCTTTTCATCAGCCTTTTCTATTTCCAGTTGTAAACTGTGGTTCTCAACCCACTGACTGTTGGGAGGCCTGTATATGACTGGTGTCAGTGTCATTTTTACTTTTGCAGTTCCTTACCTCAACCCACAAGGATTCAACATCTTCCAATCCTATGTCACATCTAGCTGCTGATTTACCAGCAGAGCCACACCACCCCATCAGCCTTCCTTCCTCCCTCCGATACATTGTGTAACCTTGGACATTCAGCTCCCAACTACAACCATCCTTCAGCTACGATTCCGGGATGGCCACAACATCATACCTGACAATCGGTAATCGAGCACAAGATCATCCACCTTATTTCTCATACTCCATGTATTGAGATATAACACTTTGTGTACTGTATCTGCTACCCTTTTTAATTCTGCATCCCTAATGCACTGATACTCACCCTGCTGGCTGTAATTTTGTCCTCGCATCTGTCCGCCATATCTGACAGCCTGACTGCACGCTATCTTTGCATTTTACCATCAATCCTATCCCTTCACTCCACTTCCTGAGCACCCCCCCCCCCCAACAAATTAGTTCAGACCCTCCCCAACAGCTCTATCAAACCTCTCTGTGAGAATATTGTTCTCCCTCGGGTCCAGGTGCGACCCATCCCGTTTGAGCAGGTCATTCCTCCACCAGAGCAGATCCCAATGATCCAAGATTCTATATTCAGGATCTAATTGCTTTTACTTCCAATGTCATTGTCTCAAAATTTACCAAGATATCTGGCTCTTTTCCCTCCCTCTCTAAAATGCTGTGGACACGATTCGGGGCATCCCTGACCCTGGCACCCTGGAGGCAACATACCATTCGGGTGTCCCGTTCACATCAATAGATTCTCCTGTCTGTTCCCCTGGCGATTCAGTCCCCGATCACGACCACTCCCCTCTTCTGCCTCTAACAACAGTGAGAGTTGCTGATCCAGAAGGGGGAAGACCTGTGTCAGTCAGAGTCTGCACTCACAGGGCACATGAAGGACTTGTGTATTTTCCTGACAATCCCTGTCACCACACTGATACTCATTTTTATTCCCTACAATATTATCGTCGGTATTAAATTCCCAGTTCCTCTGGTAGATCCAAACTCATGTCCTGGTGTGTTAGTGCAGTGTTCCTGGGATTGGAACACAGTGGTTCATCTACCAGTCCGTGTATTGGTTGTATTGTGACCTGTGCTGGTGTGTCCAGGGGTCTGACATCTCCAGCTGCCCATGCGACAGTGATGCCTCCCAATCGGTGGGGTTGCTGTGAAATAAAATTCAGTTCCCCTTCAGCTCAGTATTACAGACAATCTTTGCCTCAAATTGTAACTAAATTGTGCTTCATAAACAAGGAGAAATGAATCTTTGTTTGTTTTACCTCGATTAATGGCATCAAGTGTTTCTCTCAGCACTGTGTTCAACAAAAAGAGGTGATCGAATTTTTCAACCGGTAGGGTCTCATCTGTCACTGACAATTCCTGGATATCGTCATTAATCCTGTAAATATTAAACTGCTGGTTATAAATTGCTACTCTGAACTATTTTACAAATCCATTCAGGGTTTCAGTGAAGAGCCTGTCCTACCTTCTGTTCCGACAAGCTTCCTCCTGAAATAAATAAAACACAAATCTGATTAGACTGGGACTTACTGTCCACATCCTGAATATCATCCAAAGCATTACAAGGTGTTGAAAATTCCCACTCCCGCAATCACTCACACACACGGACAATACAGAACCACGGAGTAAATTACAGGGAAAGTTTCTGAATGTCAGACCATTACTGAGAGGATGAAACTTACAGGGAAGACAGGACAGGCTGTGCATTTTCATCTGGATATGACGTCAGTGTGATAGGATGGAGGAATTTAAGATCAGTGATGTATGTGATCGTGTGCGGGTGGAGGAAGTACCTCTATTTATGGGGAGACTTGTGGGGAGATGTAATTCCAGATGGATTTTAACAAATTCCACAAGAAATTTAGTGAGGAGGATGTGGAACTCGCTGCCACAGGAGTGGTTGAAATGGAACAGCAGAGATTGAATATAATGGGGAGGCTGGATAAACACGAGAGGGACCAGAGATTTCGGGGCACTGTTGCTGGTTGTGGTGAGTAGATGGCAGGAGGATTGTGAAGCAGGGAAATTGAGAGGAGAAGATGGGCCGAATGGCCTGGTTATGTTTTGAACGATTGAACGTTCATTTGAATGTTATCTGTAAAAGTAAAGAGACAATAATAGTTTCCCTAATCTGATGGAAACCAGATACAGAAGATAAGTCTGATGTGTGGGTCAAATTCTTTGTTCTCACTGATTGACAAAGAGACCCAATCACCAACCGCACCAGATACAGTCACAGCCTGTGACTGGAAATGGGAGTTAACGAGAGTTTTAGAGGATATTTAATGTAGAATTAAGGACACAGTCAGAAGCTCTGTGTTATGATCAGAGTAAATAATTTCAGAGACATTTGCATTCTGTCCTGGGATGTACAGAAGTTGCGGAAGTTCAGTTTTGGGATAATAGACAATAGGTGCAGGTGTAGGCCATTCGGCCCTTCTAGCCAGCGCCGCCATTCACTGTGATCATGGCTGATCATACGCAATCTGTACCCCGATCCTGCCCTCTCACCACATCCCTTGATCCCGCTATCTATAAGAGCTCTATCTAACTCTCTCTTGAAAGCATCCAGAGACTTGGCCTCCACTGCCTTCTGGGGCAGAGCATTCCACATATCCACCACTCTCTGGGTGAAAAAGTTTTTCCGCATCTCTGTTCTAAATGGCCTACCCCTTATTCTTAAACTGTGGCCTCTAGTTCTGGACTCACCCAACAGGGGGAACATGCTTCCTGCCTCCAGCGTGTCCAATCACTTAATAATATTATTATTATGGGACAACAACAACCCTGAATAGATGCATCAATTGTCTGGTGAGAAACAGTTTACTGCCATTTGTAAATGATGTGTGTATGAGCAATGCATCTGTTTTCTGTCTGCATTGTATTCTGTGTTATGTGTTTATTAAGATAACCAGTCACGTGAGTGGGGACATGGTAAAAGCGAAGGGAAAAAAGTTATGTATCTGTACTTTGTTCTGGGCAGTTTTGAGCTGGGGACGGGCGGATGTCATTCTGTTCTTGACCTCTGTGTTGCAGCTTACTTTACAATGAATTACCCTGAAGTTTCATCTCTTCAAGATTGTATTTTGCTAATGAAGGACTGAAAGCGTATCTTGGACGTTTTGACATATAATTATTGGAGTGATTGGAGGGCGCATCATGCTGGTATAACAGTTTGTGTGAGGTCGCCAGCAGCGGCAATTGATTTGTTAGAATCGGCCTCTGTGCTGTGTTTATTTCGAATGTACCACTGTTCATTTAGTGTCCTTTGACAGAAACAAATTGAAATATAATCCCTCACCGTGAGAAATATCACACTGTCTTTTCGATCCATCTGTTCCTTTAACTTTGAGATTTCCTCCTGAATAAACCTTATATTCTCTTGAATCTCCCGAAGATTTTTCTCCATTGGATTTAGAATCCTCTTCTCTTCTTCCCTGAGATCCCTGAGTAAGCTCTGCTCTTTCTCAGTGATAATCTGGCGCAGTTCAGCAAACTGGGATGTGACGTGTGACTGAAGGCTCTGTGACTGTTCCTGTCGAATGAAAGGTGAAGATTAATATACTGCATTGCTGTGCTCTGTTTCCTTTTGTCGTTAAGTTCGGTCTATTGGAGTCCATGCTACTTCTGAGTGCATTCCCGTCAACACCATTCCCTCACGTTTTCCTGAAACCTATTCTCACTTATTGACCCATAAACTCCCATCTGATTCACTCACACCCTCCCCACCTTTACAGGGTTAACGGTAATTTCCCATTCATCCAGCATGTCCTTGAGGTGTGTCGGAATCTCTGGTGGTCACAGGGAGAGCATGCAAACTCCACACAGACAGCAGCAGAGGTCAGGATCGAACCCAGGTCACTGGAGCTGCGATACTCGGCTATTCTGCATTAAATGGAGCAAAACTCGACAGTAATATCAGAAATTCCGCTCAGGAAGCCTCACCCGAACTCCGGAAATCTTCTCTTTCTGTTGCTGCTCCTTTTCCTGGAAGTCTGATTTCTTTTTTGTGAGAGTGTCTAAGGAAGATTTTAGCTGATCCTGGAAGTCAGAGAGTGAAGGAAATAGAAACAAAGATGCATCAAAAGAAACAGGTGATCAAACCCGATTATCACACAAAATGCTGGAGGAACTCAGTGAGTCAGGCAGCATCTATTCAGTGGAAATAAACAGTCGGTGTTTCGGGATAAGACTCTTCATTAGGACTGGGAAGGAATGGGACCGAAGCCAGAATGAAAAGATTGGGTATGAGAGCCAGCTGACAGGTGACGGGTGAGTCAACGTGAGGGGGAACGTGGGGGAGGGTGATGAAGTGAGAAGCTGAGAGGGACAGGTGGAAGGGTTAAAGGGCTGGAGAAGAAGGAATCTAATACGAGACGACTATCGACTTTGGAAGAAACGGGAGGAACTGGGCTGTTTGCGGCACCTAATGGTGACGAGGGAGGAGGTTAGGAGTCAGGTGTAGCACTTGTCCCGCTTGCAGGTGTCGGTGCCAGGAGGCAGATCAGTGGGGAGGAGCGAGTGGATCAGGACGATACAGTACGGGGAGCGATCCGTATAGAGAGCGGAGAGTTGTGGGGAGGGGTGGGTCTGGGCTGTTGGAGGGAGAGATGCGTTTGCTGGTAGAATCCCGTTGGAGATGGCGGAAGTTGCGAGGTGATGGTACGTAGGACAAAGGAAATGTGTTAAGTATCAAATTAACTTTAGTTTTACCTTGTAGGTTTTAACAGCTTCTTTAATCGGCATGAAGCGGTGCTCTCTGTGTTCCTGCGCGTCTCTACAGACCAGACAGATCAGTGTCTTGTCCGTTTCACAAAACAGCTTCAGTTCTTCCTCATGTTCCTCGCAGTGACGTTTACTTTCCTTCCCTTTCCGATTCAGGTTTAGATTTCGAGCTTTTTCCGCCAGATTTGCTAAGGCCCGATTCACCCTGAGGGTGCGGTCAGCAAACACCTCTCTACATTCCGGGCAGGAGTTTCTCTCCTCCCTTTCCCAACACCGTGTGATACAAGAGCGACAGAAGTTGTGTCCACACTCCAGTATAACCGGATCGATGAAGAAATCCAGGCAGACGGGACAAATTGTCTCCTCGCTCAAACTCTCGGCCAGTCCTTTCGAAGCCATGTTGACTCCCAGAACTTCCTGATTCAGAATCCGTTTACGTTCGGGGAGTTGCTGATCCCCTGCAGTACCGCGATTGTCCACTACACGCGCTGCAGACTCAGGAAATGAACATTATGTTGATGTCTGTGGGAAGCGATTGCGGAATCTATATCAGGGAGGGATCAGAAACAGATTAAGCAGGTCGGAACAGAAATGAAAACTCGGCCATGGACTGCCCAAGCCCGGCTGCAAAAGGAGGAGGGTAGGGCATGAGGTTAACAACCCCATCCCGTAAAAGCCTAGTGCTACAGAAACGTCACTGAATCTCCAAAGTCCTTATCCCTGCGGTCGGAAGGACCTTCCCCTGGAAGGCGATTGAAGTCGGGTGGGGAAAACAGAGACCACAGGGCCGATCAACCCTCGGAGAGCTGCTGTTGACGGCCTGTATCCCAGTAGGCGTGATGGGCTAAAGAAGAAGCAGAACAGAAATGAAGCCGGAGAGAAGAGCCCGGTTCAGTCTGAGGCCGGACTGAAAGGGGGCAAGTTCTGAAGAGAGGTACAAGAGACTGCAGATGCTGGAATCTCGAGTAAGAAACTCGAGGGACTGTGCGGGACAGGCAGCATCTGTGGAGAGAAATGTAAAATCGACTTTCATTTCGAGATCCTTCCGCTGGATTGTCTCAACCCGAAATCTCGATTGCCATTTCCCTCAGATGCTGCCTGACCCGTTCAGTTACTCCAACGGCTCGTTTTTTTAATTTTTTTCTCTCTCTCGGTGTAAAGAGAGTCAGACTGGGGTGTAAAACAGGGGTTAAGTAACTATTTAAAACTTAAAAATTGTGCCGTGACAAGACGGATGCTGTGACTGCAGGGGAAAGTACGGGACTGGACATTCCACGTCACAGGGTGGGAAACATTATTTTGGTTGGTGAAGTCCTGAAGAAACTTTCTGACTTTACCCATGTCTGTCCCAGCTCCAGTGAAAGGCCAGTTTCCACAAATCTGGACAGAGCCCAGACGTTATTTGCCATGAAATAGTCACAGGGATAAACCGTGCAATGCCTTTACCCGAGGATCAGTGAGCCTTCTGTCACGCAGCTGCTGTGGCACAGGCCTTTGCATCTTTCTCCACAGATCTTCGCCAGCCAACAGTCCGCAAAGAGATGAGTGACCGTCTCGTCTCCACTGCAGTAATCTCGGGGCAGCGCGCTGTGGGAGTGATCTCCGGGCATGCAGCAAGGATCAGACTGGGAGGGGCCCTCTCGTCTCCACTGCAGTAATCTCGGGGCAGCGCGCTGTGGGAGTGATCTCCGGGCATGCAGCAAGGATCAGACTGGGAGAGACCCTCTCCCCCAGCCAGTTACGGTTTGGCACGATGATTGAAGTAGTTCATCGCCCTCCTGATGAACCGACACAATCTATTATATTCATCCCAGTGCACTCCGGTTGGAGCCCAACCAGCCACTGAGCACATCGACATGAAACCCTGTCGGAGTAGAGCAGCATCCATCATCAGAGATGCTCACCACCCAGGCCAGGTTCTTTTCTCGCTGCTGCAATCAGGTAGAAGGTACAAGAGCCTCAGGTCCCGCACACCAGGTTCAGGAACAGTTACTACCCCTCTACCATCAGGCTCGGGAACAACACAGGATGACTACACTCATTTACCGTCCATTGAGATGCTCCCACAACCAATCATCGTAACAAAATGAGTGAAATCGGAGGTGGTTTGACTGAGACGGATCGCATTGGGCCTGTCTCAGAATTTAAGCAGTAAAAGGGACAGGCTCAATCTCAAAGGATATTGACAGGGTTGGGGCAGGAAAGATGTTTTCCCTGGCTGGGCTGTGGAACTATATTTCACAGACTGAATATCACAGTTCACCTCAGCAGGACAGAGATGAGGAGAAATTTCCTCACCAGTGCAGCGAATCTTTGGAATTTCCTCCACAGGGTTTCTAAATTTAATAGACATATTCTGGGGCTCTGCAATGTTGGGGACATTGCGGGAAAGTGGTGTTGAGGTCAAAGGTCAGACACGGAGAGGGTTCAGATGAATTTCACAAGGATGATTCCAGGTATGAAAGGGACGTTTGATGGCTCTGGGTCTGTACTCGGTTGTATTCAAAATCGTGCGGGGAATCTGATTGAAACCTTTTGAATATTTACCGGTAGACAGAGTAGATGTGGAAAGGATGTTACCCATGGTGTGAGAGTCTCGGACAAGAGGCACAGCCTCAGGATAGAGGAACGCCCTTTCAAAACTGAGAATCGGAGAAATGTCTTCAGACAAAGCGTGGTGAATTTGTGGAATGTGTTGCCACATGCAGGTGTGGAGGCTACCTCGTTGGGTGTATTTATGGCAGAGATTGGTAGGTTCTTCATTGGACATGGCATCAAAGGTTACGGGGAGAAGACCTGGAACTGGGGTTCAGGAGGGGAAAAAAAGGATCAGCTGTGATTGAATGGCGGAGCAGACTCGAATAGCGAGATGGCCTAATTCTGCCCCTATGTCTTATGGTCTGATAGTGTTATGTTCCGAGTTAAGGGCAGAACAGGCGCAAGGGGCCGAATAGCCTTTTTCGTATTTTCTAAACCACGCGTTTACCTTTGTGCCTTGTTCTGCCCTGGTCTTCAGCCTGTCAGAATGTACAGGGGAGCAGTGAGAGCTCCGGAGATCCGTCGGCAGCCGCTGCGGTTATTTCATGTTCTCCTTATTTATTGCTATTAATTTATATTTGCATTTGCACAGTTTGTTGTCGTCTGCACTTTGGATGATCTGACACTGATCCAGTTATTGTTACTATCCTGCAGATTTTCTCCCCATTTCCGCAGCAAAATGCTTCTCGGGGTTGTATGTGGTGACTTATCTGCACTCTGATAATAAAATCTACTTTGAACTTTAAGCGTCGGGGAACTTGCTTTGATTCTGTCACAAACTGTGACTGACATCTCCAGCTACCAGTAGCAGCTTGTTCTCAGATACACTCACAGCCAATCAGCGGCAGAGCTGGGAGAGTCGTGCTTCTATTGGCTGAGGAGTGTCAGTTGGAGGGATGCTGAACGTTCGGAGCGGTCCGAGGTTTGGAACTGAGAGCAGGTGGAGAGAGACCGGAGATTGGGAGCTAAATTTCGGGTAAAGGTTACAACACCGGCCGGGTGAATCCTTCTATGGCAGAGGTGAAGATCCACAATTACTGGAAACATTCCTCCGATCATGGCTGATGTTTGACCTCAGCGCCACTTTTCTGCAACGTTCCCATCTTCGCTCAGCCCTTCAATATTCCTTTTGAATTTAGAAAACTTGTGGGAAAAATAATACAAAGGTTCTCCGAACTCCTCATCTAAGTCCTGTGAGCTGATATCGGATTCTGATTCTGTGACCTCTTATTCAACACCCAGTGAGGAAAAACGCCATTGCTGCCCCCACCCTGTCAGTACCCTGTGAGACTGTCTGTCTCAGTCAGACCACCTCTTATTTGGCCAAATTTTGAGACAGGCCCAGTTAGTGTAATCTCACTGAGGACACTACCTCACCACCCCCCTACCAAATCAATGTCTGAAACATTCTCTTCATTCTCTTCACCCACAGGCTGACTAGGGGAGGGAGACCAGACCTGTGCACAGTGTTCCATGTACGCTCTCACCAGGACCCCATATACCTTCAGAGGAGATCTTTATTCTTCTATTCAAACCTTCCTTCCCATTCAATGCTCTTCATTTAATATCGAACTCAAACAGTGAACAGACACAACACAGCCTCAGCCATGAATTTAAAGGGCAGGTGTTGCAACAGTTTGAGCTTCATACCGGGGGCCACGGAGCAAGCAGGGTGTCACAAAGGGAGGAATGTGGGAGTGTTGTATGTCTGAGCCCAGCTGTGTGTGTTTGTGTATCAGAATCAGGTTTAATATCACCGGCAAATGTGGTGAAATTTGTTCCTTTTTGTCTGCAGTACATTGCAATATTTAGTAATAAAAACTATAGATTACAATTAGTATGTGTAATTATATTTAAAATGTACTGCAAAAAGAGAAGGAAAATACTGAGGGGGTGTTCATGGGTTCATTGTCTATGCAGATATCTGATGGTGGGGAAGAAGCTGTTCCTGAACCGGTGAGTGTGTCTTCAGGGTCCTGTACATCCTCCTTGATGGTAGCAATGAGACGAAGGAATGGCCTGGGTGATAGGGATCCTTAATGATGGATACCACCTTTTTGTGGCATCATCCTTTGAATCTGTCCTGGATGCTGTGGAGTCCAGTGCCCATGAAGGAGCTGGCTGAGTTTAAAACCTTCTGCAGCATTTTCCGATCCTGTGCAGTGGCCTCTCCACACCAGGCATCGATGCAACCAGTTAGAATGCTCTCCACAGAACATCTGTAGAGATTTGCAAGTGTCTTTAGTGACAGACCGATCCCCCTCAATCACCGAATGAAATATAGCCGATGTTGTGCCTTCATTGTAACTGCATCAATATGTTGGACCCAGGATAGTTCCTCAGAGATGTTGACACGCAGGAAATGGAAACTGCTCACCCTTTTCACTTCTGATCCCACGATGAGGACTGGTGTGTGTTCCCTCGACTTCCCCTTCCTGAATCCACAATCAATTCCTTTGTCTTCATGATGTTGAGTGCAAGGTTGTTGCTGCGACACCACTCAACTTGCTGATCTATCTCACTCCTATACTCCTCCTCGTCACCGTCTGAAATTCCACCAACAATAGTTGTGTCATCGGCAAGTTTATAGATGAGCCTAGACACACAGACGTGGGTGTAGAGAGAGTAGAGCAGTGGGCTGAGCACACATTGTTGAGGTGTGCCAGTGTTGATTGTCAGCAAGGAGGAGATGTTATTTCTGATCCACACAGACTGGGGTCTCCTGGTGAGGATCCAGTTGCAGAAGGAGGTACAGAGACCCAGGTTTTGGAGCTTGTTGATTACAATTGAGGGTCTGATTGTGTTGGACGCTGAGCTGTAATCAGCAGCCTGACTTGTGTATTGCTGTTGTCCAGGTGATCTAAGGCTGAGTGGAGAACCAGTGAGATTGCATCTACTGGGGACAGATTGTGGCGATCGGCAAATTGTACTGGGTCCAGGTCCATGCACAGAGAGAAGTTGATTCTAAACATGACCAACCCGCAAAGCACTTCATCACTGAGGTCAGAGCGCCACCGGGGGATAGTCATTGAGGCAGTTCACCTGCTCTTTACGGGTACTGGTATGATTGTCACCATTGTGTGTGTGTGTGTGTGTGTGTGTGTGTGTGTGTGTGTGTGTGTGTGTGTGTGTGTGTGTGTGTGTGTGTGGGAGTGTGTGTGTGTGTGTGTGTTTGTGTGTGCGTGCGTGCGCTCGAGAGAGAGAGTGTGTGGTTGGAACAATCAGAGAATCTAAGGCTTCCCAGTCCGATTGAGGAATGTTTCCAGTAACTGCGGTGCCTCTAAGGAGGGCCCACAGTGACAGGACGACGATTCAGATCAGAACAACATTATTTACCCAGCCACTGGTGAACCTTTAGAACTCACAACTCAATCTGGTGTTTGAGAGAAACATTCACAAATTCACACGTCAATTTAAAATTTACAAAGTAAGCGTATTATCAAAGTACACGCATGTCACCATGTAGAATCCTGAGATTCGTTTTCTGTGAGCAAACTCAGTAAATCAATGATCCGCAACAGAATCCATAAAAGACTGAACCCAACAGGACAAAAGAGAGAACAAAATGCAAAAAAGCAACAAACGATGCAAATACAAATTTTAAAATAAATAAATAAATATATATGTATATATATATAAATATATAATATTATATAAATATAATAATGTCCTCTTTTGGAAGAGGACAGCGAGGCTTTGAGAAGAAGTGCGGCGGCGGCCATTTTCAAATTGCTTCTCAGATCGGAGTTCTGAGAGGCGGGACTGCGCAGGCGCGTGAAGGAGGCCTGGGAAGGAGGGAAGATATAAAAAGGAGAGAAGGAGTGAGGCAGTTCTCTTTTGGAAGAGGACAGCGAGGCTTTGAGAAGAAGTGCGGCGGCGGCCATTTTCAAATTGCTTCTCAGATCGGAGTTCTGAGAGGCGGGACTGCGCAGGCGCGTGAAGGAGGCCTGGGAAGGAGGGAAGATATAAAAAGGAGAAAAGGAGTGAGGCAGTTCTCTTTTGGAAGAGGACAGCGAGGCTTTGAGAAGAAGTGCGGCGGCGGCCATTTTCAAATTGCTTCTCAGATCGGAGTTCTGAGAGGCGGGACTGCGCAGGCGCGTGAAGGAGGCCTGGGAAGGAGGGAAGATATAAAAAGGAGAAAAGGAGTGAGGCAGTTCTCTTTTGGAAGAGGACAGCGAGGCTTTGAGAAGAAGTGCGGCGGCGGCCATTTTCAAATTGCTTCTCAGATCGGAGTTCTGAGAGGCGGGACTGCGCAGGCGCGTGAAGGAGGCCTGGGAAGGAGGGAAGATATAAAAAGAACGCAGCCTTAAGCAGCGGGCAGCTTCGTTTGCGGGCAGCGGAGTGAGCCGGGAGCAGAGTGTAGGGCTTGGGCTCAGAGGGCTTAGGCGGAAGAGGGCACAGTAGGCTTATCTTTTAGTTCTTGTTATTTTCAGTTATTCGGGAAGTATGAGTGTGAGGGCAGCTTGTTGTTCTCGGTGTCGGATGTGGGAGATTCTGGAGTCTCCGAGCCTCCCGGACGTCCACATCTGCGCAGGGTGCGCCGAACTGCAGCTCCTGAGGGACCGAATTAGGGAACTGGAGCTGCAGCTCGATGACCTTCGCCTGGTCAGGGAGAGTGAGGAGGTGATAGAGAGGAGTTACAGGCAGGTGGTCACTCCGGGGCCACGGGAGGCAGATAGGTGGGTCACGGTCAGGAAGGGGAAGGGGCAGGTACTAGAGAGTACCCCAGTGGCTGGCTGTACCCCTTGACAATAAGTACTCATGTTTGAGTACTGTTGGGGGGGACAGCCTACCTGGAGGAAGTGACAGTGGCCGGGCCTCCAGCACAGAGGACGGCCCTGTAGCTCAGAAGGGTAGGGATAGAAGAAAGAGGACCATAGTAATAGGGGACTCGATAGTCAGGGGTTCAGACAGGCGGTTCTGTGGAGGTGATCGGGAGTCCCGGATGGTAGTTTGCCTCCCTGGTGCCAGGGTCCGGGACGTTTCTGATCGCGTCCAAGATATCCTGAAGTGGGAGGGTGAGGAGCCAGAGGTCGTGGTACATGTAGGTACCAATGACATAGGTAGGAAAGGGGAAGAGGTCCTGAAACGAGAGTATAGGGAGTTAGGAAGGCAGTTAAGAAGAAGGACTGCAAAGGTAGTAATCTCGGGATTACTGCCTGTGCCACGCGACAGTGAGAGTAGGAATGGAATTAGGTGGAGGATGAATGCGTGGTTGAGGGATTGGAGCAGGGGGCAGGGATTCAAGTTTCTGGATCATTGGGACCTCTTCTGGGGCAGGCGTGACCTGTTCAAGAAGGACGGGTTACACTTGAATCCTAGGGGGACCAATATCCTAGCGGGGAGGTTTGCTAGGGCTACGGGGAAGACTTTAAACTAGTAAGATGGGGGGGCGGAAATCAATTTGAGGAAACTATGGGAGAGGAGGTTAGTTCACCAGTAGAGCAAGTAAGTAGACCGTGTGTGAGGGAGGACAGGCAGGTGATGGAGGAGGGATGCGCTCAGCCCGAAGTTGTAGGGGAGAAGAAAGAAAAGGATAATAAATTTGAATGCATTGCTAGGGATGAAAAGAGAGGAGGAGGTGGAGAGTATCTTAAATGTAACTATGTTAATGCTAGGAGCATTGTAAGAAAGGTGGATGAGCTTAAAGTGTGGATTGATACCTGGAATTATGATGTTGTAGCTATTAGTGAAACATGGTTGCAGGAAGGGTGTGATTGGCAACTAAATATTCCTGGATTTAGTTGCTTCAGGTGTGATAGAGTAGGAGGGGCCAGAGGAGGAGGTGTTGCATTGCTTGTCCGAGAAAATCTTATGGCGGTGCTTTGGAAGGATAGATTACAGAGCTCCTCTAGGGAGGCTATTTGGGTGGAATTGAGGAATGGGAAAGGTGTAGTAACACTGATAGGAGTGTATTATAGGCCACCTAATGGGGAGCGTGAGTTGGAAGAGCAAATGTGTAAGGAGATAGCAGATATTTGTAGTAAACACAAGGTGGTGATTGTGGGAGATTTTAATTTTCCACACATAGATTGGGAAGCTCATTCTGTAAAAGGGCTGGATGGTTTAGAGTTTGTGAAATGTGTGCAGGATAGCTTTTTGCAACAATACATAGAAGTACCGACTAGAGATGGGGCAGTGTTGGATCTCCTGTTAGGGAATGCGATAGGTCAGCTGACAGATGTATGTGTTGGGGAGCACTTCGGGTCCAGTGATCACAATAGCATTAGCTTCAATATAATTATGGAGAAGGACAGGACTGGACCTAGAGTTGAGATTTTTGATTGGAGAAAGGCTAACTTTGAGGAGATGCGCAGGGATTTAGAGAGAGTGGAATGGGTCAAGTTGTTTTATGGGAAGGATGTAATAGAGAAATGGAGGTCATTTAAGGGTGAAATTATGAGGGTACAGAATCTTTATGTTCCTGTTCGGTTGAAAGGAAAGGTTAAAGGTTTGAAAGCGCCATGGTTTTCAAGGGATATTAGAAACTTGGTTCGAAAAAAGAGGGATGTCTACAATAGATATAGGCAGCATGGAGTAAAGGAATTGCTCGAGGAATATAAAGAATGTAAACGGAAACTTAAGAAAGAGATTAGAAAAGCTAAAAGAAGTTACGAGTTTGGTTTGGCAAATAAGGTGGAAGTAAATCCGAAAGGCTTCTACAGTTATATTAAAAGCAAGAGGATAGTGAGGGATAAAATTGGTCCCTTAGAGAATCAGGGTGGTCAGCTATGTGTGGAGCCGAGGGAGATGGGAGAGATTTTGAACGATTTCTTCTCTTCGGTATTCACTAAGGAGAAGGATATTGAATGGTGTAAGGTGTGGGAAACAAGTAAGGAAGTTATGGAACCTATGACAATTAAAGAGGTGGAAGTACTGGCGCTTTTAAGAAATTTAAAAGTGGATAAATCTCCGGGTCCTGACCGGATATTCCCCAGGACCTTGAGGGAAGTTTGTGTAGAGATAGCAGGAGCTCTGACGGAGATCTTTCAGATGTCATTAGAAACGGGGATTGTGCCGGAGGATTGGCGTATTGCTCATGTGGTTCCATTGTTTAAAAAGGGTTCTAGAAGTAAGCCTGGCAATTATAGACCTGTCAGTTTGACATCAGTGGTGGGTAAATTAATGGAAAGTATTCTTAGAGATAGTATTTATAATTATCTGGATAGACAGGATCTGATTAGGAGTAGCCAGCATGGATTTGTGCGTGGAAGGTTATGTTTGACAAACCTTATTGAATTTTTTGAAGTAGTTACGAGGAATGTTGACGAGGGTAAGGCAGTGGATGTAGTCTATATGGACTTCAGCAAGGCCTTTGACAAAGTTCCACATGGAAGGTTAGTTAAGAAGGTTCAGTCGTTAGGTATTAATGCTGGAGTAATAAAATGGATTCAACAGTGGCTAGATGGGAGATGCCAGAGAGTAGTGGTGGATAATTGTTTATCGGGATGGAGGCCGGTGACTAGCGGGGTGCCTCAGGGATCTGTTTTGGGCCCAATGTTGTTTGTAATATACATAAATGATCTGGATGATGGGGTGGTAAATTGGATTAGTAAGTATGCTGATGATACTAAGGTAGGAGGTGTTGTGGATAATGAGGTGGGTTTTCAAAACTTGCAGGGAGATTTATGCCGGTTAGAAGAATGGGCTGAACGTTGGCAGATGGAGTTTAATGCTGAGAAGTGTGAGGTTCTACATTTTGGCAGGAATAATCCAAATAGAACATACAGGGTAAATGGTAGGGCATTGAGGAATGCAGTGGAACAGAGAGATCTAGGAATAACAGTGCATAGTTCCCTGAAGGTGGAGTCTCATGTAGATAGGGTGGTGAAGAAGGCTTTTGGAACGCTGGCCTTTATAAATCAGAGCATTGAGTACAGAAGTTGGGATGTAATGTTAAAATTGTACAAGGCATTGGTAAGGCCAAATTTGGAATATTGTGTACAGTTCTGGTCACCGAATTATAGGAAAGATATCAATAAATTAGAGAGAGTGCAGAGACGATTTACTAGGATGTTACCTGGGTTTCAGCACTTAAGTTACAGAGAAAGGTTGAACAAGTTAGGTCTCTATTCATTGGAGCGTAGAAGGTTGAGGGGGGATTTGATCGAGGTATTTAAAATGTTGAGAGGGATAGATAGAGTTGACGTGAATAGGCTGTTTCCATTGAGAGTAGGGGAGATTCAAACGAGAGGACATGATTTGAGAGTTAGGGGGCAAAAGTTTAAGGGAAACACGAGGGGGTATTTCTTTACTCAGAGAGTGATAGCTGTGTGGAATGAGCTTCCTGTAGAAGTAGTAGAGGCCAGTTCAGTTGTGTCATTTAAGGTAAAATTGGATAGGTATATGGATAGGAAAGGAGTGGAGGGTTATGGGCTGAGTGCGGGTAGGTGGGACTAGGTGAGATTAAGAGTTCGGCACGGACTAGGAGGGCCGGAATGGCCTGTTTCCGTGCTGTGATTGTTATATGGTTATATGGTTATATGGTTATTAGTAACGTGAGATGAGGAGCTTCGAATGTGTTTCCAAAGGTTTGAGTTTGATTACCCTCTCCACCTTTGATCCCCGATGAGGACTGGCTCATGGACCTCCTGTTTCCTCCCTCTGGGGTTAATAATCAGCTCCTTGCTCTTGCTGACATTGAGTGAGAGTTTGTTTAAGACCACAAGTTACAGGAGTTTAATTAGGCCATTTGGCTCATGGAGTTCGCACCGAAATTTCATCATGGCTGATTCATTATCCCTCTCAGCCCCAATCTCCTGCCTTCTCCCCTTATCCCTTCATGCCCTGATCATTCAAGGATCTATCAAACTGCCTTAAATATTAATAATGACGGCCTCCACAGCTGGCTGTAGCATGGAATTCCACAGATTCACTCATCCCTGGCTTAAGAAATTCTTCCTCATCGCCATTCAAAAAGGACACTCCCACAGCCTTTGCACAGGCTTTCCAATATTAGATAATTTTCAATTAGGTCACTCTAGCTCTTCTGAATTCCAGTGAATCCCGGCCCAGAGCCATCCAAAGCCCTTCAAATGACAAGCCGTCAAATCCTGGAATCATTTTCGTGACCTTCATTTGAACTCTCTCCAGTTTCAACACATCCTCTCTAAGATAAAGGACTCAAAATGCTCCCATTCCTCCAGGTGAGGCTTCACCTGTGAGTTACAAAACCTCAGAATTGCATCCTTGCTTTTATACTCAGGTTCTCCTGAAATTAAATGCTGACATCGCACTTGCCTTCCCCACGATAGACTCAGACTGCAAGTTGGCTTTGGGGGATGCTGCATAATTACTCCCAAATCCCTTTAATCCTCAAATGGTTGTGTCTTCTCTCCATTTGGGGAAAATACCAACGCGTTCATGTCTTCTACCAAAGTCATGACCATACATTTCCTGACATTATATGCATATGTCACTTCTTCGCCCATTCTCTTAATCTGTCTAAGTACTTCAGTGGCCTCTCTATTTCCTCCAAACTATCTGTCCCTCCACCTATTTTCGTATTGGCTGCAAACTTTGATCAAAATAGTCAATTCATCAAAATTATTGACATAACACAAATCCCTGTGGAACATCATTAGTCACCGGCAACCAAGCAGTAAAGTTTCCCTTTATTCCCACTGTTTGCCTCTTACCAATCAGCCACTGCTTTATCGATGCCAGCATATTCCCTGTAATACCATGGGCTAAGTAGCAGCTTCTGTGGCTCCTTGTCAAAGGTTTCCTGAAAATCCAGATACACAGTATCAACCGATTCTCCTTTGTCAATGCTGATTGTTATTTCTTCAAAGAATTCCAACAGATTTGCCAGATCTAAGATTGTCCCTTGAGACGAAACGAGCAGCTCACTTGTGCAGCGGACCAGCAGTCCTCGAAGTTCTTGTAGTCTTGTAATATAAAACACATTAAGCAGAGAGAGAAAAACAAAACACCTTTAGTTTGCCCCAAGAGGACGCAGCGTCCAAAAGCTTTGCAAACTTAATGATGGCTCCAAGGCCTGGACTTGCAGAGTTCAGAGGAATGAAACATATCAATCATTGAAAGCACAGAAAACACAGTGGAGAGCTGGAGAGGGAGATGTGAGAGTTGTTTGTGTGTGCATGTGTGTGTGGTGCATGCGGTTGTGTCTCCTTTTGTGTCTGTGCGTGTGTTTCTGTCTCTATGTGTCGTCTCTGCGTGCTAGTATGCGTTTGAGTGTCTGTGTGTGTATTTGTGTCAGTGTGCGAGTTTGTTTCTATTATTGTGTGTCAGTGTGCATGTGCTGTATATGTGTTTGTGCGTGCACGTGTGTGTATCTCCAGGTATGTGTGTCTGTGCTTCCAGTGAGTCTCAGGGCCTGTGTGCACATTTATGTCAATGTGAGCCTCACTGCGCGAGCATGTGTGGTTTGGTGTGTGAGTGTGTTTTTGTGAGAGAGTGTATGAGTGTGTGTCTGTGAATGTGTGTGTGTGTGTGTGTGTGAGTGTGTGTGTGTGTGTGTGTGTGTGTGTGTGTGTGTGTGTGTGTGAGTGCGTGTCTCACTCTTCCTCTGGATGGATGTCTGTGAGTTTTTGAGCCTTTGCTCACATTTGAAATTAAACTTATTCTGACAGTACAGATACGTAACCACATACAGACATGATATTCATTTTCTTGCTGGCATCCACAGTAGAACAGAGAAATACAATAGAATCGATAAAAAAAACTCCACACGAAGACTGACAAACTGATCATTTTGAGACGATGAGTTGCGGAGGACTAGAAAATGTGTCCACACATGTGGGACCTGCTTCCCCAGGGCAGCAGCGAGAAGACAGCGTGGTCTGAGTGGGTGGGGATGGTTATCATTGATGCTGCTTTCCTGTGGCCGCGCTCCTTGTAGATGTGCTGAATTTCTCTTTGCTGGGCTGGGAGTGTCCAACACTTTCTGTAGATCTTTCCGTTCTTGGCAACTGGTTTCTGTCGTGGGCTGTGATGCAACCAGTCAGGATATTGTCTATCATGCATTTACTGAAGTTTGACAAAGTTTTGGACAACAAGCTGAATTTGTGCAACTTCTCAAGCAGTGGAAGTGCTGTGCCTTCTTTGTGACAGCACTTATGTGTCAGCTCTCTGAACTGGTAGCACCAAGGCATTTAAAGTCACCGGCCCTGTGGAAGAACATTTGAAATATAAAGTCTGAAGAGCTGTGTGTTGTTAAAGTTTTGTGGCCTTGTGGATTGTTCCCAGATATAAACACAAGCTGGTTTCCCTGTAACTCAGAGGGTGGGGAGTGGAGAGAGGGGGAGGGGGCAGAGAGGGTTAAGAGTTGTGTGCTGTTAAAGCTTTGTGACATTGTCCATGGCCTGTATTTATCCAATTCAGTTGCAAGCCTGCAAAACTAAGATTATTGTGCCGGCCACATCCCCTCAGTAGAGTGATAATACAGCTGTACAGATGAGATAAGTGTAGACGGGTGGGAATGAACGTTTTGAACTGACTCCTCTGTTCTGACAAGGTCACACACACTTGTCCGCTGCTGGATTCAAACACGAGCTGATTTCCCTATAACTCAGAGGGTGGAGAGTGGGGGGAGAGTGGGGGGAGTGTGGGGGAGAGATGTAGAGAGAAGGTGAGGGTGGCAGAGAGAGAAGGGGATGGAGGGGGAAGGAAGGGTTAACAGTTGTGTGCTGTTAAAGCTTTGTGACTTGACAGCCTGTATTTATCCAGTTCAGTTGCAAGCCTGCAGAACTAAGATCACTGTGCTGACCACCACCCCTCAGTAGGGCGATAATACAGCTGTACAGATGAGATAAGTGCAGACGGTTGGGAAAGAACATTCTGAACTAACACCTCTGTTCTGCTAAGGACACACACACTTGTCTGCTGCTGGATCCAAACACAAGCTGATTTCCCTCTCACCCAGTTCCACAAATGTGGAATCTCAATGATCTTGTGGTAAAATAAATGGTTTTCCACAATGACTGTGTGTTTCCTTTTTTATTGCCGCATCGGATCCGGAGTAACAATTATTGTCTTTTCCTTTCCGGTTGTGTACGGAAAATGGCATCAAAGGCAGGTGCGCTGAGAAACAGACTTGCAGCAGCGTCACAGACACATGGCAAAGCCGCGGTCACAACAACATCAACACAAGTTATTCAAACATTTTACAGGAAGGAGCTCAAATAGAACAAAAATATTTAGAGCACAGTGGTCAGAGTGTTCACAGTACAACATCGCACTCATAGTGTTCAAAACTAAAGTGTCCAGTTCCAGATAAAATGGAAAACCAGCTTCCTGTCCGTAAAAATGAATGCAACTGATTGTCACAGACAGGAGAAAATCTGCAGATGCTGGAAATCCAAGCAACACGCACAGAATGCTGGAGGAACTCAGCAGACCAGGCAGTATCGATGGAAAAGAATGCAATCGACGTTTCGGGCCGAGGCCATTCACAAAACTTGACTTTAGACCATCCAATAGATTTAACACTTCTGATATCAGTCTCACCGGCCTATAATTGCCTGGCTGAGAACAGAAGGTGGTGAATGTGTTGAATTCGTTGCCACAAGTGGATGTGATGACAGGTGAGGGAGTGTAAATATGGCGGAGGCTGATAGGTTCTCGATCACTTAGGGCGTGAATTGTTCCGGTAGGAGGCAGAAGAATGGATTCGGGAGGGAATTTGTCAGCCATGATGAAATGGCGGGGCATACTCGATGGAACGAATGGCCTGATTCTGTTCCTATGTCTTGTGGTTTAAACACTTATTTACCTCCCCCCACTTTCCGGTTTCTGCCGAGATCGCTCCCTTCATTTCTCCTTTTCCACTGTTGTCCCTCCTGGCACTGATCCCTGAAAGTGAGAGAAATACTACACCTGCCCATTCATCTCCTCCCTTACTCCATTCATCGCCCAAAGAGTTTCTTCCAGGTGAGACAACGCTTCCTCTATTGCATCCGCTGCTCCTGATGCAGCCTTCTGTATATTGGTGAGACCCGGTGTAAACTGGGGGGATCGTTTTGTCCAGCACTTCCTTTTCAGCTGCCAAAAGTGGAACCTCCCTGTGCCCAAACAATTTTATTCCTATCCTCATTCCCGTTCCAACATGTCGGTCCATGGCTTCCTCTTATGTCATGATGAAGCCCCCCCCCCCCCTCCGGCTGGAAAAACAACACCTTATATTTTCTTTATATAACCTCCAACCAGATGGCATGAGTAGCGATTTCTCCTTCCAGTCAACTTTATCCTTCCCCCTCCCTTCATCTTCTTTCCCCCAATCTGGCTCTTACCTCTTCTTCTCACCTGCATATCACTCCTCCTTCCCTTTCTCCCACGGTCTATCCTCTCCTCTCCAATCAGATCCCTTTCTTTCCAGCCCTTTACCGTTCCTACACAACAGACATCACGATTCACCTTACATCTATCCTCCTCCTTCTGCCCCGCCTTTTTATTCTGGCCTTTCCCCTTCCATTCCAGTCCTGAAGAAGTGTCTCAACTCGAAACGTCAGCTGCTGATTTATTTCATAGACGGCTGCCTAACCCGCTGAGTTCCTCCAGCAATTTCTGTGTGTAACTTTCCCTCCTGGTGGTATCTGCCGGAATGGCAGGTCCCTGATGGACAACACTTCTACCTGGTGAGTCCCGCAACAAAGACAGGTCTGCTGTAGACAACACTTAAACGTGGTGGTGTCCTGCCGCAATGACAGTTACGCTGTGAACAACACTCCCACCTGGTGGTGTCCCGCCGCAATGACAGTTCCGCTGTGAACAACGCTCCCACCTGCTGGTGTCCAGCCGCAATGATCTCTCCACTGTGGACAACACCCAACAGTTGACAGACGACAGTCAACGTTTCGTAAAATGTCACTTCATCGGACCGGAAAGGACGGGGATAGATGCTAGAATGGTAAATTGAAGAAAGTGGCAGAAGTACAAACTGGCATTTGGTAGATGAGGGACAAGGTTGGTGGGAGGTGATGGAACTGAACTCAAGAGGCTGGGAGATGAGAGCTGGAAAAGTTAAAGAGCGGCAGAAGAACGAATCTAATGGAGGAGTAGAGTGGAACACTGACGAAAGGAAGGATGATTGGAACCAGAGAAAGGTGATGGGTAGACGAGAAGAGACGGGGTGACAGGGTAACTAGTAGCACACACAAAATTGCTGAAGGAACTCAGCAGGCTGTGCAGCGTCTTTGGAAGGGAGCATAGTCGACGTTTCTGGCCGGGATCCTTCAGCAGGACTGAGGAATAAAATGAGGAGTCAGGCTTAGAGGTTGTGGGGATGAGAGGAAGAAACACAAGATGATAAGTGCAACCGGAAGGGGGGTGTAGGGGTGAAGTAAAGAAAGCAATGGAAGAAGGAAAAAGAGGATGGAATACGAGAGGGAGACGATACCCATCTGTCCTCTATTAGATTCCACTTTTCCAGTCCTGCACCTCTTTCACCAATCAACTTCCCGTTAAATATTTAACTGCGATCTTTATTCCAGGCTAGCTGAACCTCATGGGAAAAATCCTGGCTGCATTTACCCTGTCTATAACACTCATAATGGTGTATACCTCTATGAAGACTCCCATCATCGTCCGATGTTCCAGGGAATAAAGTCATAACTTATTCAACCTTTCCCGGCAACTCAGGTCTGCACGTCCCAGGAATCATATTATAAATTTTCTCTGTACTCTTACAATTTTATTCATGCATTTCCTGTAGGCAGGTAACAGAAACTACCCATAATCCTCCAAATGAAGCGACAACAACCTCTTATACAACTGTAACCCCCTGGGTCGCCTCAGGCTCACTCTCGTTTAGGGGGAGCAGCCTTCGGTCCCGCCAAACTGGGTAATCACCTGGTGTGGATGCTGTGTGATGTCCCCGCCTCGCCCAAAAACAGACAGTATACGATATGCGATTAAATGAGTACAATTTATAAAGGTTACTATAACTAAGTGATTAATAGCGATACAGTACATATGAAGGGAAAAAAAATAAAGAAAAGGCGCCAAACTTATCAAAGTCCAAACAACTTCGTTACTGAAGTCTTCTGGCCACCATTCGATCCCCTCCGAACTCCTCGACTCGCAGCTTAGGACCATCCGAAGTGGTCAACTCCTCTCCTCGGAGTACCTCCTGGCCTTGGACCCCAACTTGGGGTCCGTTCCTCGCCCAGCTTACAGCATCGCGTCCTCTCTCTCTCAACCCCTCGCGCCGATCTGCCCAAAAGCCCGCCAACAATAGCTTACAGACTCAGAAGAGAGAACAACATTAATCCCAATTGGTTAACAAATGAATATAATTCTCATTATCAGTAAATTTTAACCCAAACAAGCTTCCAGCACTCTCTCGTAACAAAGAAGCATTCCTACTTCTAACAAAACAAAGAAGTCATTTTGATTACATACACAGTAACAAAGAAAAAGAAGAAATCCCCTTTACACAACTTAATCATAGCCCCCATCTCCTGTACTCAGCACCTTGATTTATGGTCCAAAGTACCAAAAGCTTTCTACACCACCCAATCTACTTGTGAAACCACTTTCAGGTAATTATGAATCTGTGTTCCCAGATCCCTCTGTTCTACCGACTGCTCACCGTGTCTTCACGCACACCGAACCGCTGATACCTTCACTTACAGATTAGATTATCCAAGTGAGAATAATTTCAATCTCTTCACAAAATGGCGCCTGAACCATAAAAATGCAAGAACAGAGGTCAAAGTTCAAATTGAATGTACAAAGGAAACGACCTTGAGATCCGTCAGAGCTACAAAGTAGCAGACATGCACATTGGATTATCCCAGAGCAATAAGCCTTTTAAATAGACCACAAAGCGGCTGCCTCCACCTGAGAAAGTAACTGAACGTTCAAAGTGCATTATTATTACAGTATCTAAAAATGCAACAACTGAGAGTCGTCACACCGCCAAATCCCGAGAACTCGGAAATACGTGCGCACCCCCAAGCCCATGAGCATGCTCCAAAACCACCGATTCCCCAAAATCCGTGTGCACACCTAACTCTGGCAACATTCCCAATTCCACACCCACACCCAGATACGTGAGCACTCCGAAATCCACATGCAAACCCATACTGGACAATAGACAATAGGTGCAGGAGTAGACCATTCGGCCATTCGAGCCTGCACCGCCATTTTGAGATCATGGCTGATCATCTACTATCAATACCCGGTTCCTGCCTTGTACCCATATCCCTTGATTCCCCTATCCATAAGATGCCTATCTAGCTCCTTCTTGAAAGCATCCAGAGAATTGGCCTCCACTGCCTACCGAGGCAGTGCATTTCAAACCCCCACAACTCTCTGAGAGAAGAAGATTTTCCTTAACTCTGTCCTAAATGACCTACCCCTTATTCTCAAACCATGCCCTCTGGTACTGGACTCACCCAGAATCTGGAACATATTTCCTGCCTCTATCTTGTCCAATCCCTTAATAATCTTATATGTTGCAATCAGATCCCCTCTCAATCTCCTTAATTCCAGCGTGTACAAGTCCAGTCTCTCTAACTTCTCTGCGTAAGACAGTCCTGACATCCCAGGAATTAACTCCCCCCTAGATCTGCGCACAGCCCCAAGTCCGTGTGCACCCCCGAGTCAGCATATGCCAGGGAATCCCCGTGCACCCCAATGTTTGCTGAAAGAACTGCAATTTCTACGCACATCCCCAAATCCCCGTGCACCCTCATATTCCACAAACCACTCCAAAATCAGCGCACGTCCTCAAATCTCTGTGTAACCCCAAAACCGTGCTCATTACCGAAACTGTCGACGCCCCTACGTCCACATTAGATATTCCCAGAGCAAGATTAATTTCAAGCAGATCAAAAACAGCTGATACCAACTCAAAACCAAGAACAGAGGTCAAACATCAATATGCATTTATTATTAAAGTTTAAATGAAACAGCCTTGAGAGTCTACACACCGACACCGCCGAATCAGTGTGCACCGGCAAAACAACCGACACTCCAAATTCCATGTGCATTCACACTGTAGCTGACAAACCCCTAAATCTGTTCACATCCATGTGCACCACCAAATCCGTGTGCACCCCAAATCCGTGTGCAACCCAAATCCGTGTGCACCCCAAATCCGTGTGCACCCCAGTATCACCGAAAAAACCCGATATAGCCACATATCCCAAATCGGTATGCACCCGCACATACGTGCGCACCCCGAATCTGTGCATAAGTCCACACAGGTGACTCTCCCAGAGCAGGAATCAGTATAAAAATCGCTGTCCCCTCCTTGAAAAATAGAAATCTATGAGTGCACCTTCAACTGAACTTTGCTCTTGCTATTTCCTTAAGGTGGAGGCAGCAATTTTGTGAATTATCTGAAATGATTTTTTTTTCTGGGATAACGAAGTGTGTGTGTAGGGGTGTCAGCGCGATTGCGGGTGTACACAGATTTGTGGATGTGTGCAGATTTATTGTTGTGCCATCGAATATGGGGATGATCACAAATCACAAATATGGGTTTGCACACTGTTTTGTGGGTGTCGGTGGATCTGGGTTAGTGACGAATCACAAGATTGATTCTGAAACTTCTCGGGCGTCTCAGGGCTCATTATCCCTCACTGGCAGTCTCCCAACTCAGCGCCGAGTAACCCGCCTTTCTCCACTCTAGTAAGACCAGGGTTTACACACCCCGGTCCCGCCAAATCCGTGATATTCGGATGTTCGCCCTCCCAGACCCCGGTTTGTGTGAATGACGTCTGATTTGCTGCCCCTGTTTCAGCTCGTCGCAGGAAATAATAATATTTATAAATTGCAGCTTAACTATGGAATTAGTCGAGGAAATAAAAAATAAAATTAAAAGGAGCCCGTTATAATTAAACAGTCTATTCTTCCAAAAGTCATATTCCCCGATGCCTGGTAGACGACAGAACTTTGTCTCCGATTGTCTGCAGCGTCTACTCTCTTCATTATCTCCAACAATACCCCAAACACAGTTGGCAGTGAAACTTTTGCCAGAAAGTTATACTTTCCCACACCAGAAATTGTCGTGTCCTCATGACTTTGCTGGCCAATGTCGCGCCAGGGAAACAGAGAGTTGCGCCTATTCCCCTGTTGAAATAAGTCACTACCATCTACAAATGGATTGGAGGTTCTGACGTCACGAAATTCCTTTGAGCACTGTGTTATTAATGAGGGGATGATACATCATTTCAAAGTCATGAGGACATGACAATTTCTGGTGTGGGAAAGTATAACGTCCCGGCAAAAGTTTCACTGCCAACAGTGTTTGGGGTATTGTTGGAGATAACGGGAGCTGACGAATGTGACCATCCGGTGCAGGAGAAAAAGCTGGATGGGCGTTTATTTTGCCTGATACCGGTGTGTGTCTCTGTCTTTGGCCGACTTGTGCTCAGGACGCAGCTTTATTAATAAAATGAAGCACCGAGGAGACAGAATATTTCACCGCCCTAATTATCTGCTCCCTGAATTTTTACTGAGTCACCGCGTAAATACCTGTGTTTGTGCAGCAGCTGAAATCACAGATTTTTTGGAGACTGCGGATTTGGCGTTTTGACGTGTTTTAATTTCCGATACTTTTATAACCTCTGTACTTTGCCCTTTCAATTGGCGCACATAGATTTTGCGGTGCGCTCTTATTCGGGGATGTGTGTTGTTGAATATGGGATTGCACTCGAATCAGCGTATGCCAGCCGGTTTAGATTTACACAAGAATTCCGGGTTGCGTGCGAGTGCTTAATATCGAGTCAGCCGTTTTGTGTACTGTTTGAAAATGATTCTTTGGGATTAGCTAATGTGCATGTGGAGTTTTCAGCGGGTTGGTCTGCAAAATGATTATGGAGTGCGCTCCTGTTTAGGGATGCGCGCAGATTTGGGGGTGCACACGGATTTAGTGTTACAGCCAGATTCGGGTACGTCAGCCGGTCTGGAGTTGCAAACTGAGTTTCGGTTGCGTAAAGACAGCGATTCTCTGAACTATTTGAACGGATTTCAACTGTTTGGTAAACCATTATGCATGCGGGAATGCACACTGATTTGTGGATTGTGTAGATTTAGGGCAACCTTGTCAAATAGGGGGATGCCCACTGATTTGAGGGTGCCCGTTGAATTAGCAGTGAGTAGGTCAACATAGGGATTTTTTCGGATTTCGGGGTCTCTCAGAGTTGTGGTGTTTCTGCGGATTTGGAGTTGTGACTTTTCTCAAGGTCGTTTCATTTATAGGTTCGTTCCTTACCAATGCACTGAAAAGATTCTTTCTCAGGAATAATCTAATGTGCACGTCGAGGTGTCAGACTGTTTGGGGCGGACAGATTTGGTGTTGCATAAGAATTTGAGGGAGCACGAGGGGTGGGGAAGTCTGTGGATTTGGGTGTACACACTGATTTGCGGGTTGCTTGCGGATTTGGAGGAGCGCTCAGATTTGGGGGTGAACATGGATTTGGGGTGTACATGCGTTTGAGAATGCGTCGGCCAATATGGGATGCACAGATGTACACAGGGTTAATGGTATGTAGGCCCATATACGGGTTACACACCGATTTCCGGACGTGCGCAGATCAGATGTAGGGGTGTGTTGTCGAATATTGTGGTTCACTTGGATTGGGCGTGCATTCAGAATTGGGTGTGAATGAGCGGGTTGATAGTTTAATTAGAAAAGCTGTTAAAGATTCAACTCTAGATAAAGACCTTCCACTTTGCAAATCAGAACCTGCTTCTGGGTTTGAAGGGTTAAGAATTAGGGGCTTATGGTAAATCTAGTGGGACACTGGGCACAAAGGGAGACACATTTGCAGAATATTTCAGGGTGAAGGTAACCAGGTGGATAGAAATGAAATGCAGATTTCATTGCAATCGCTGGGGGCGGATATCTTTCATTTCAGTTGTGGGAATGAGTTTAATTTGATTCTCTCTATTGGGTTTCACTTGGTACAATTTGGAGGATTTTGGGGGGTAATTTAGTTTTCATTAGAACAAAGAAGCAGCGAGAGTTTTATTTCCCAATTCCCTGCACCAAATTCCAGTCCAATTAGTGGCGGGAATGCGCATTAAGTTAAAGTGTCAACCAGCATGTATCCAAAGCCCGCCTTATTTATATTCACGTTAGCCAATCATTCAAGGAGAAGGCGGAAACTGGTGCGTTTGACATTGGATTATCCAACCAGCATCAGACTAGAATTCGCGCTGTCTTGTGGGAAAGTCGGTCTGTGAGGTTGGTGGGCGGGAATAGGGATAGATGGACATATTCACAGACTAATGGGTGGCTGGCATTCCAGAGTAGTTCGTTGACTGACAGCTGGCCAGTCCAGGACAGTGGTTTGCCCCTCCCCAGAAACACGCTACCCTAATGTCCCAGACCCTCCGGTCGACGGGACAGTCGGCCCCGGAATAACAACTGAGAGATCAGGCGGTGAATGTGAGGAGCTGACGTCCCGATTGGAGACACTGCGACCGCCTCCGGCTTGTGATCAGGACGCGGCTTTATTAATGAAATGAGGCACCGAGGGGACAGAATATTTCACCGCCCTAATTATCTGTTCCCTGAATTTTGACTGAGTCACAGCGTAAATAAATGTGTTTGTGCAGCAGCTGAAATCATTCAGCAAATTCGCGACGTAGTGAAAGATCAATTCAGAATCATTGAAATCGAATCCTTTTCCTGAGACTTGATAATATATGAAGTTTACAACCAGTGTCATCCACAGGAGGATGAAGCTGCCGGAGATGGTGAAGAGTAAAACCACAGACCTTCTCCTGCTCTGCATCTCCGGGTCACTGCGGTTCTTCCCCTTGCTCTGACCCTTCAGCCCCTTACGGACCCGACTGGCCACTAAAATGTGACTGACTGTCAGAGCGTTGAGCAGCAGGATCACAGCGAAAGGGAGGAACGGAGTTAAAACCGTATCGAGCCAGTCGTATCCAACCCACCAGGGATCAGTGAAATAATTGTCCTTCAGTTTACAGAGCCACGGTACATTGTTGATGATCACCCAGGGTTCCCATGTGAAGTATCGGGGAACGGTTCTCAGACAGGACAGTACGCCGGTTGTTGTTAGAACCACAGTCGCAGTTTTATCCGTGCAATATTTTGTTTTCAGCTTCTGGCAGCAAATGGCGACAAACCGATCAAAGGTGAAAGTGACGGTGAACCAGACAGAACAGTGTGTGGCTGTGTAGCTCAGTATCTCGGTAACACTGTACACAGGGGTGATGCCCAGAAAACTCCACGGGAAGTAATACGTTCCAATTCGAATCAAAATGACGCTGGTGACAATGGTCAGTAGATCCGCCGCTGCCATGGCAACCAGGTAGCGAGTGGTGCAGGTAGAGAGGCCGCACTTTCCCCGGGACAGGATCACAATCGCAACTAAATTCACTGTGTGTTGGGTGAGGGGGGGGGGGGGAAGAGGAGGAAGAGGGGGAGGGAGACGGGGAGAGGGGAGGGGAGGGGGAGGGCGATGGGGTGGGGGAGGGGGATCGGGTAGAGAGAGTGAGGGAGAGAGAGAGATAACAGACAGAGGGCATTACTGAAACAATTCCTCAAGGGATCGGGTTTCAGCAAAAGGTCTGGAGCTCTACAGTCTATGAACAGCTGCTAATTTAATGGGTCACTGTCTCTAACCTGCCTTCTTCAGTGTGGGGATAAGACAATGTGTGGACAATCGTCGGCGATAAAAGCGATCTGCATGAACAACAAAGATCGGTGCTGATCCAGATTCCAATCGCTGATGGAGCCGGTTTCACTGATTTAACCGTGACTGACCAGGCCCCTGGAAACTCAGCATCTGATGTGGCCGAGAAATGATGGGGAGGGAAGCAACACACAAAAAGTACTGGAGGGATTCAGCAGCTCAGGCAGCATCCATGGAATTGAACAAACTTCGGTTTTGGGCCGAGACTTCTCTACAGGACGAAGCGGTGCAATTTACGACGCGTCTCAGAGGGAAAGCAGGAACAACTCAGTAACCTGACGCTGAGCGGCTCCGTTAATGGATTAATTCTGCAGCGCAGTTCAATTCGATAACTCTCGTCAGCAGATCCGCGGACACTGGTTCAGGTGATCAGACCCAATTATTAACGCGTACAACAAGCTGGAGGAGCTCAGCAGGTCGGACAGCATCCGTGGAAACGCGTCTCGGCCCGAAACGTTGACTGCTCGTTTCCACGGATGCTGTCCGACCTGCTGAGTTCATCCAGCTTGCTGTACGTGTTGCTTTGACCCCAGCTGTGTACTTTGTGTTTACATACCCAGTTATTGACCGACAGGCATTGAGATCCGACTGTGACAAACTCCACAGGGAGACATGAAACACAGGACCAGGGTTTCTCTCTGGTCAATAACTCAGAAACAGTGACCTTTACAACGTAAACCGATCCCAGTCCCAGCTTGCGGGAGAGCTGCCTGCCCCACACTGGGAAACTCCGGACAAGGTGTCATTGAAGGCAAGAACAACGTTCGAGTCAATCCCATGAGTTGGATGAGAGACAGGAGTTTAGCTCCGCTTGTCATTAAATATGAAAAGTCAGAGTGTTGAACTGACAGGATCAATATCTCTGACGGATATTTCTACAATGATCATCAAGTTAGAAGCCTGTCAAATGATCATAAACAGATTCACATGGTTAGCACACAGAAATACCGAACATGAATTGCTCTGCTCACTCACCAGGAACTCCAATGGCGGCAATGAACACGTACAATATTTTCTCCACATTACTGTACCTATCGAACATTGCAGGCATTTTCTCTGTCCAGTGACCTGTACCCACTGTGCTACAGACGATCTCTCGGAATGAAATGTTAAGGCAGCACATGCCTGCGGTTTTTAATACCATTTAGCGACTCCACAGGGACACATTTCAACAATTTAAAAATAACTGTTTTAAAATTATTTACAAAACAATTATGTCAGGCAGGTGCAATCCCCGTGGTGACAGATTGTGATTAAATAATTAACTAGTGCAATGTTTGGACTGTTTGTGTGAATTAGTTTGTCCCAACAAAGGTGACTGAACCTTCAGTGGTTTCTTATCAATTCAATGTGCTCCCACTGTAAATATGTACATCAATGGAGCCAACTGAGACACACGACATATTGAAGTAAATTATGCTCTTGTAGCTTGTAAAATTGTATTGAATCACCTACTGTTACCATTCCCCTCGAGAGTATAAACACTTGGATTAGTTTGTGTTTGGGGGACTCTAACGAGGGGGTCGCCAAGAAAAGATCTGCTTGTGATGGTGAATAAACACTTTCACATCCACAAAACACGCCAACATCTTCACTGACATAGTCACAGTCAGAACATTTCGGTGCTCGTCCGGGACCCATCCTTAACCCTAATACATGGCCATAAAGTCTAGTAGGGGGTTGAGTGTGTTTCAATCATATCACCACGTATGTGTTAAAGAACACGGCGGAGCGCTGGAGAGGCGGATAAGAAAGTGCAGTTCCGTGTAGCGTGTTTCTGTGTCTCTGTGTGGATCGACCCATTGTCTCTGCCTGTCCCTGCCTGACTGTACACTTATCCACAGATCTCGAGTTCAATTTATCCCCTCGGTTCAGTTCCTTCCCATTAGTCCCCGCAAACTGCACATGCTCTCAAACTCTCATTTCAAACACTTCACACAGTGGCTGCCTGAACCATAAAATTCAAGAGCAGAGGTCAAAATTCAGATTGCATTCATGATTAATCTGCGTACAAATTCAAAAACATTGAGATTCGTCAGAGCTCCAAATCAGCTGACACACTTGCACATTGGATCATCTCAGAGCAAAATCATTTCAAATAGTTCACAAAACGGCTGTCTCCACCTTGGAAAATAGCAAGAACAAACTTCAACACTCAAAAATGCATTTATGTTAAATTATCTATAAATATAACAAGTTTGATAGTCGTCACACCTCCAAATCTTCAGAACTCTGAAATGCATACACACCCCAAATGTGTGCTCCAAAAACACCAAACCACAAAATTCCGTATGCATCCTGAAATCCGCCGACATTCCCAAATCTCTGCACACACTCAAATTTGCACCGCAAAACAAATACGTGTGCGCCCCAAATCCTTGTGCAACTGAGTTAATGTGTGCCGTCAATCCGCATGCATCCCAATATTAGCTGGCAAACACCCATTCCTGTCCACATTCCCAAATCCCTGTTCATCCACTATATTCTCCAAAGCATTCCTAAATCAGTACATATTCTAAAATCCGTCTGCACCCCCGAATCCGCTGCGCACCCGAACCCACTGATTTTCCAACATGCACATTAGATTATCCCAGCGCAAGAATCATTTCAAACAGTTCACAAAAGGGTGGCTTACATTATAAAAAAAGCAAGTACAGAGATCAAAGTTCATATCGCGTTTATCTTTAAAAGAAACAACCTTGTGATTCGACACATCTCCAAATCCAACAGCTCCTCAAAGTCAGCGTTCACCCCCGAATCCGCCAACACAACCAACTCTTCATATACAGTATCTGCAAATCTGTTTACACCCATAAATCTCTGCTGACCGGCAAACTCTCATTCAACTCTCAAATCAGTGTGCACCCCCAAAGCAACTGAGACCCGGATCTGGCTCTGTTGTTCATTGTCATCTGTATGTCGTGTGCATTTCTTCAGGTCTGTCAACAAAGAACCAGAAACACAGAGTGGATGTGTTCAGAGTCATGCTTACTGCGAGCTGTAATGAGAAGCATCTCCACTCTCCATGACGAGAGATCGCTTCTGCTTTGCAGCTTACGAAGTTTGCTGTTCAATACAAATTGTCAGTCTGTGCTTTGGCTGTCATCTGTTCTGCCAGTGGCTGCTCCAGTGCATATCAACCTCCTCTCAGTTACACAGTGAACAATGATCAATTACATGGTGCCTGTCAAGTACACACTCAGCATATAGCAAACAACTGTGGGATCTTACAGGTTCCATTCTATTACATGACAAAGGTTCGAATATACTCCCACATTCCACATTCCGACCTTTCAGTCAGCAAAATCTTCTTTTCCGAGTCCGCATCAAAGGGTTCCCATTTTCAATACCCTTTCCTTAGTCCTACACCAAATTACAAGATGGTGGCTGCCAATATTATAATACCGGTGGTCTTTCCATAATACAGGGCAGCAGTCCACCATCCCAGACGGCCGACAGCTTCCTGGCGGTTGTAATGATGGAAATGGTCTCCTTCTTCCTTCAGCTTCTCGGTGCCCTCACGGATGTGAGCGGTTACGTGAAGTATATTCTCCTGATTCATCATGTGTACGTGCAACGGTCTTGGCCAATCAGGACACACGTGGCCCCTTTCCCCATGAAAACAAAGTCCAAGCCATTCGGATTTGAAATGCCACTTTACGAACCGTCACCGATTTCGCCAACAATTTAGATATTGCTTGTAGGGTTTGTTCGAGAGTCTAAGTAATTTCATTTGCTAACTTTTCCAATGCAGCTGCCATGTTAATGAGCTCCGGAGCTGCCTTGCTGATTTCCTTGGCAAGTGTCACCTTCCCTGTGAGGTTAAGAATGCATTGAGTGCAGGAGCCGAGAGGTAACGGTACAGCTGTATAGGACCCTGGGCAGACTCCACTTGGAGCGCTTTGCTCACCTCACTACAGGAATGATGTGGAAACTATAGAAAGGGTGCAGAGGAGATCCACAAGGATGTTGTCTTGGTTGTGGAGCATGGTTTAGAGAATAGGTTGAGTGAACTTGGCCTTTTCTCCTTAGAGCGACGGAGGATGAGAGGTAACCTGATAGATGTGCATAATGTGATGAGAGACATTGATCGTGTGGATAGTCAGAGGCTTTTCCCCAGGGTTGAAATGGCTAACAGGAGAGGCCATAGTTATAAGGTGCTTGGAATTAGGTACGGAGGAGATGTCAGGGGTAAGTTTTTTTTAGGTAGTGACTGGTGAGTAAGTGGAATAAGCTGCCAGCGATGCTGGTGGAGACGGATACAATAGGGTCTTTTAAGAGACTGATGGATAGGTGCATGGAGCTAGGGGTAACCGGGATTAATTTATAAAGTACATGTTCGGCATAGCATTATGGGCCGAAGGGCCTACAATGTGCTGTAGGTTTTCTATATTTCTACGTTTCTATGAAGACAACACTAAGTCTTTTTAACCTTGGTTAACATTGTTGTGTTGGGACATATCAATCACTGCAACACTCGTTTTCAAATTTGTATCTTCATCCAGACAAAGTGACATTCTGACTGTACTGATAAGGGAATGAAAGGGATCTATGTTTCCAAGTCCGATCAGCCCTGTGCTAGATACCAAACATATCCTGGACTGAGGACCTGGACCAGTTAAAGTTACAGTTCATCTGTATTTCATTGAAGATCACAGTTAAACGGGACACATCCATTTCTACATGTGCCAGGACACCCATACAGACTCAGCAGCTTGAATGTTTGTGGCGACCACATCCGTCCGGGAAAGGACAAGAGCTAATCCAACCGACACCATTCGGTCTCTCAGTGGTTTTATCATTTTCCCGTCGTCAGGCACCTTCTTGCAGTGAGAGGCGTGAATCCACGACGGCCTTTCTCTCACCATGATTAGTGACCAGCAATACCGGAAATGGTACTTCAAACCGAGGCTCCAAACACATCTCCCTTTTAAATGTCCGCACCACCACGTAGTCACCGGTTCACTGTGGTAGCATTTGACGGTCTCTACAGTTTGCTGGGCCTCTCTTACCTGCTGATGATATTTAGTGATTTTTAAGATGATACAATAATTGAACATGCTCTCATCCAAGTGGTGTACACGCACTTGTTTAATTCCTGATGGCGCATCAGACGGCAGTCCCGTTGTGGGGACAGCCCAATGGTTCCATTGGCAGTGGCTTCTGTAGTCATCAGAACCAAATGCAGCTCCTATTTCCACTTTAGTCTCATTTCCTCACAAAGCTTCCTAAGTATATTCTTAATGATTCCGTTCATATTTTCGACTCGTACCTCTGACTGTGGATGGGAGCGACAATGGAAATTTTGACCCGCTTGTTAGGCTTTGCATACATCCTCAATGACTTTACCAGTGAAATGAGTACCGTTGTCACCGGATAGTTTCCAGGGGATCCCAGATCCCGGGTTACTTCCCTTAACAAACATTTCGCTGCTGTAGCTGCATCATTTTTTCCACAAACAAATGCTTCAGCCCATCGTGAGAACACATAAATAATGTCTAATACATTCTTTCACCCAAAGTGGGAGATGTCATCAGGACCAACTGAGTAGGTCGCTTGCCTCTGACACCACAAGGGTGGGCCTAACAATACCTGCACAATCTAAAATCCATTGTCTACAATATCAGATATCATTCTTAGAAAGTGTATCAGTTCTCTGTGAGTCATTCGCATCCGTCTTTAACAGAAGTCTTAATCGATGACCTTCTGTCCTGGGTACATCCTAGGTAAATAACTTCTGGTTGTAGAAACTAATTTCTGCTTTGATACTTTTTGAACTTTCATAACTGGCTTATGTAGCTAGCTTATGGAGCCCTGATCACAAGTTTCCTTTCGGGGGTTTCAACAGGGGGTCAACTACGTACTGTATTAATGTGGTGCCAACCAGAAAACTCTTTACCTTTTTTTTCTGTTTGCAATTTACATGACAAAACACTGATTTCATCAAAACTATTTTCCAAGAAATCACAAATTCAGAATATGTCAAAAGTTTTGACATCTTTTCTGTTCTATAAAAGAACGGTATCTTGTTAGTTGAACAACTTTTAGGATTGCTCTCAAATTATTCCAATTTAAACAAAATTGTCAATTCCAAATTCCCAAACGTAACGGTACACCAATGAGTAATTTTCTCCTGGAATGTAGGCATCTCATATCCGAATACAGATGTACGGATTTCCATCTGCTAAACCAGGATTGCACATTTCCAGTGTGGAATTCGTGTGGCTTTAATATCAATTACATGGAAAACAAATAGGGAAACACAAAGAAACACACACACGCGCGCGCGTGCGCAGAGAGAGAGAGAGAGAGAGAGAGAGAGAGAGAGAGAGAGAGAGAGAGAGAGAGAGAGAGAGAGAGACAAGACAGCACAAAAATCCATGTTTGTATCATTCTTTCATTTCTTCATTCATGTCATTTCATGTATTATCAGAAAATGTATGCAGTACACAATCCTGTGATTCTTCTTCAGATAGTCTCGAAACCAAGATAAGGAAGAACAGCAACATGATCAACAACTCCTCTTCCGCACCAAATGCACAAAAACAAATAAAAACGGAACAGAAACGTTGTCCCCTGCAGCAGTTTTGCGCCACAAAAATAATTGCAAAACTTAAAATAACCAGTCCATTTTCACACGTTATAAAGAGACTGAGGTGAGGGGGGGGGGGGGTGGTGATTACTGCTGCGTGAGGCCCTGACACAATAATACATTTTTAACACAAAAGCGAATTCAAGTCAGAATAAAATATTTCCCTTGATCACCTTATTTTTGGTCTTTCGAAGCCCGAGATTCATTCGAACTCTCTCTTATTATCGATTGAGCAAACACAGAACAACTTTTCCTCTCCCACGCTCACACCGCTCACACACAGAAACACACACACACACACACGCACACACACAAACACACACAGAGTTCAACTGTTCAGCAGTGCGCTTATGACTTACAAGGAGAAAGCCATCTCCACACCTCAGGCTATTCTGGGTGTCAGCTCCTCTACTTAGCGACTGCAACGCTTTTATTCAAGGCCTCGCAATGGAGAGACCTTACCTGTTACACAATGAACATGCCTCCTGCCACATCCTCACTTAGCATATAGCAAAGCACACTGGTATAATTCAGAGTCCATTTGTGACATTACAAGATTTAATACATAAAAAATCTCAAAGTTTCGAATATATTTCAAAGGGTACTCAACTTCCACACTTATGAATGTCAATTCAATCCATTTATAATAACCGTATCTTGTATTTCCCAATGTGTTGCATTGAACATAGCCATTTTTAGGGTGGTTCGAGACTTTCCTGCATTCCGAAGAAATTTTACGCGTTGTATTCCTACTTTAGTTTCTACAATGAGTCCAGCTCCAACCATGTGGTGAACGCACATACAATTTGGACTCCCCCTAGGGATAACTCTGGATGCAAGTCGTGGCTTTTCATCAGCATCATGGGCATTGCATTTTAGATAACGCTGTTGACCTTCCAAGGGGCAATGGGCCATTGTTACATCCTGACAAGTCCCAACCCACTTGGGTTGTGGGCAATCAATGGCAAAATAAACTTCCCGTCCGGAATTGCGTCATTTCTTTGGGGATTCATAACAGTGGGAACGGTACAGTTGGAACAGTTGGAAGTACGGTATTCCAACCGCGTGTTCGACTACCTAGTCATTAGGCGGCGCAGTTGAGCTCGGTGGCACCTCATCCTGATCAGCACCCCGTCTCCATTCATTCTGCCACTGCAAACCGTGTTCTGTGATAGGGTCGTTTTAGAACCCTGTTTCCCCTTACCCTCCTCTGTACCTTTCTCCCTCAATCGCTTTTCCCTCATTCACATCATCCCTCTGAGAGCCCATGCTTCAGCATGTGTGGGAATTGAATGGATCAATCATTTCACACACCCTTCTGCTCCCCTCGGTACTGTGCGATACCAAGTTCCTCGGCCAGTTCCTACTCTGTCACGGAGTCAAATTCTGCGGATCCAAAGTAGGACCCAAAACACTCGAGAAAACCGGCCACAACCTCGTCACAGATATAGAAAGTTCCTCCCTTTCCACTGTCTGCAGTCATGCAAAACCTCCACTGTCAACTCTATTAGTCCAGCAGCTTCTCATGGTGCCTTCTGTAAATCACCCCGTGTCCCCTGGGCGGGTGCCTGTTCCTCCGGCAGGGCTGAAGGGAAAGCTGAAGTTAGACAGAGAAGGGTTAGCTTCCCTCCTCCGTTTCATATAAACCGTGAGTTATCCTGTCTGCTGAATGCACTGGGAAAGTTTCCGAGAATCATCACTCATTTACCACTCCAGCACTCAGTTGGGCCACGTCAAAGGGACAGAATACCGTGTCACACACGCTTCACACCCCCGGCTCCGGTGTGTCCTGCAGTCCGTCCATTACTACAGGCGCCATTGGGGCACTGAGTGTTGAAGGTTCCACCCACTCTCGGGAAAACCTGCTGGGAGGCGGGCCACTTCCCCAATAATCCTGTTTTTTACAGTTAGTCCCGGAGTGCAAGGACAGAGGATGGTAGACGTGGCTGTTCCTCATGGAGACCGACTGTAGTGGGTTCCCGGCACGGCCAGCATGGAGGCTGCTGTCTGTGCTGGGCCTTGATGAAAAGAGCAAGAAGCAAGCAGCTGGCAGGATGGGGGAGGAAGCAGAAAGAGCCCCTGACTGGGTATGGAGCTGGAGAGAGGGTTTGCGCTGGAGGTCAGGAACAGATGGGCAGTGACTTGGCCCTCACTTCAGATCCACCAGCTGGACAGTGTAGTGGTTAAGGGTTGAAACACTCTGTGAAGGTTGGGCATTACCTGACCATACCTGCCCCTGGTCAAAGGCTACGATTACCTCATCAGATGACTGAAGAGAGCAACCCGGTGTGTGATACAATCCTCTCTTCATACGCTAAATCACCCCAATCTGCATCACCATCATCGTCAGTCCTCGCACATATCACTCCTCTCCGAGCTGAGAGTTCACTTTGCAGATTTTCCATCTGTTTTAAACACTTGTGATCAGCGCAGCCTTTCCTCTCAGCTGCCGATTTCTTCATGACATTCAGAACAGCCGTAAATCCCGTCCCTGACTTTTCCTTTCTCTAATTCTGTATCCGCCGGTTTATACTCCTCTTCAATTTTCTCATTTTCTCTTGTTAACGCTTCACATTGAGCCTGAAACTGACTCATGTGGATCAAATTCACTTGATCCTGCTCCTTCAGAATTTCTAAATCTTCCCTACACTCACACAATTCCTCTGTCAGTTTCATTTTTTTCTCTCTTCACTTCAATTAGATCATGCAACAAAAATCACATTATAACATTTAAAATCCCTTATAATTTCTTGAATTTATTTTCACTATTTTCCACAATTCTTCCTCCAGAGTCCCTGACCCTCGACTCGCAAACTTTCCTAACCACTCTTCATAATCTGACCATTTCCTTCATAATTAACCATGAAAGTAATCTCTGAAATCCTCTGAATCCCTGGGTTCTTCCTGTCCTTTCCCTTTAACATTTTAATATCCTAAACTACTGTGTGGTTCAACTCGACACCAGGGTCCGAGACCACTTTTCTTTCTTTTCGAGTGCATCCCAGGGCGCCGAAGTATGTTCACCGTTCATCAACTGAGATCAGTTTGGAAACTCACCAGGCAACTCGTAATTAATCACAGCTCGCACTTTATTTTTCCTGCTCAAGCAACTAAGTAACTATGTTGATCTCAGGTCAAAAACTTAAAACATGAATTCCACTGTTCCCTCTGTACTAATACACACCCTGACCACTTCTCAAATTCACAACATTGAAACAGGGGATCCCATTTTGTCCAAATGATCAATCATTTCTTCCCCAGTCCCTTCCATGGAGGTTCTTCCTTGTGAGGGTTAGTCTCAGGAGTTATCACACCTTTGCATTTGAAACTCTTGTTAAGAAACTCTGATAAGAAACTCTTATCAGTTCAGATGTTGCATGTAATTCTTGTTGGCTGAAGTTCATCAGGTTGTTGATTGACAGATTTCCACTGGATGTAGTCCAAAGGCTACACAACGTCTTGCCGAAGGTGACTTCTTTTGATCTCTTCAGCTCTGGTTCAGACTCTCGGCAGAAATATCGAGATTCCTTCTGCAAACCTGCCACTGTACATAACAAACACCTTTTCTCAGAGTGACTTTAGGTTCAGAGATAACGAGATTACTTCTGCAAACCTGCTACTGTACATAATACACACCTTATCTCAGAGTGACTTCAGGTTCAGAGATAACGAGGTAACTTCTGCAAACCTGACAGTGTACATAACGCATGGTTTATGTGAGAGTGATTTCAGGCTTAGAATGGGAATACCAGAAACTTCTTGTGTTCAGTTGATCTGATTAGATTATCCCATAGCAATCAGTTCATCAATCAGTTCACAAAATGGGAGTTACAGAGCAGCTTCACAAAATGGCAGCCTCTATTCCTTCGACCTCATGGCAAACACACAGACAATTGATCACTCTACTTCCACTGTCATTGACCCATTCACGTTTGATGTTTTTTTTTCATATGTTAATTCCTTCCTGACCCACAGTGGTGTATTTTAGTGCAGAGCAGATGGGATGCTCCTCCTGTCAGATGTGGGAATTCTGGATATCTAACAGTTTCCCTCATGATTATTTGCATGAAGTGCACCCAATCACTGCGTCTGACGATAGGTTCAGGGAGTTGAATGTACTCAGGATCATTCGGGAGCCTGAGGATATTATCAATGAAACATCTGAAGAGATGGCCACACCCAGACTACAAGCTTCGGATAGGAGATGCGTGGCCACCAGCAGAGGTAAGGTTCACTAGGAAGACCATTTGGTCATTAGGATGCCCAAATTACTGAATCCGAAATTCATAAAGCTATTTTTTCAATGCAATCTGGTAAGGCTCCGGGACTTTATGGTTATCCTGTAGAATATTATAAAAAAAAATTGGAAAATTGCTTTCCCCATATATGTTGGAGATGCTTAAAGATTATTTTGTGAAAAGTGATTTACCCTCTACTTTTTATGAGGCTTCTATTTCTTTAATCCTCAAAAAGGATAAAGCTCCTACTGACTGTGCCTCGTACAGACCTATTTCATTATTGAATGTTGATGCTAAGATTCTGTCAAAGATAATGGCCAATCCGTTGGAGAGTGTTTTGGGTAAAATCATTTTTAAAGATCAAACAGGCTTTATAAAGAGTCGTTATTCTTTTCAAATGTTCGGAGACTATTTAACATTATATATTCGCCCGATTCTAAAACTCCACAATGCGTTGTATGTTTGGATGCTGAAAAAGAATTTAATCGAGTTGAATGGAAATAGTTACTTAATGTCTTAGAAACATTTGGTTTTGGTATTAACTTTAATAATTGGATTAAAATGATATATAAAGCTCCTATTGCCACTGTTGTCACTAATAACTTTAGGTCTCCTTTTTTCAGCTATGAGGGGATTTTGATGGGATTTGTTCTATTATTCTATCTTTTATTTGGGATAATAAAAGACCAAGAATTAGTAAATGTCATTTACAAAAGTTGAAAAGGGGCGGAGGTCTCGCTTTGCCTAATCTAAGAATTTATTATTGGGCTGTTAATTTGCGATATATGTCCTTTTGCTTATATTAGGGTGATAGGAATGATCGGCCAATTTGGGTAAACCTGGAACTGAGAGCTGCGAAACAGTTTTATTTAACTACGTTATTAGGAGTTGCTCAACCTATACAATTGGCTAAAGTTGCTAATTCAAAACCTATATCCTGTGGTTAAGCACTCTTTGCAAAATTGGCTCCAGTTCCACAATATTTTTCATCTTAAAAAATTTGAACTTTGTAGTATAATTTATCGTAATCACTTTTTTAAAGCTTCCTAGAGCGATCCATTTTTTTTTTTTTACTTTGGAAAAATAAAGGTATTACTTCTTCTTTAGATTTATTTAAAGAAGGCAGAATGATGTCTTTTGAACAATTAGTCGATTATTCTATCTCATATTCATACTGTTTTACAATACCTTCAAGTTAGATATTGTTTCAAAAATTCAAAAATATTTAAGTAATTTTCCTTACATATTGGAGGTTGACTTATTCGAGACTATTATGAATAAGAACCCTTCGATGAAAGGTTCTATTGGAAGAATTTATAATTTATTATTACAATGGGATAAGCATCCTTTACTTAAGATTAAACAAGATTGGGAGAAGGTACTCAGTTTGATGTTGATATGGGAGGATTGGACACGGAATCTGAAGCTGGTTAACTCTTCTTCGATCTGTGCTAGTCATTCATTGATTCAAATTAAAATTGTACATCGTTACCATTTGTCGAAGGAGAGACTTACTAAAATATTTTCCAATGTTGACAAGTATTATAATAGATGTAAAACTGAGATAGCTACACTGACACATATGTTCTGGTCATGTTCTATATTAAAATAGTTTTGGAAGTCAGTCTTTTCGACAATTTTAAAGCACTCAGAATCAACTTACAACCTAATAAATTGACTGTGGTTTTTGGAATAATTCCTCAAAATATCCATGGTATTTCTATGTCTGACCAACATGTTATTGCGTCTGTTATATTGATAGCTAGAAGGGTCATCTTATTGAAATGGAAGGACATATCAGCTCCTACTTTGTCACAATGGTTCTCTCAAGTGATGCTGTGTCTTAGTTTGGATAAAATTAGAAGTCGAACCTTTGAACCTTTATTTGATTTTGAGAAGAGATGGGGTTCATTATTATCATTTTAGTTGACTGATAGATCTCCTCCACTATCTAATTGTGTTTTGATATATCTTTCTTTCTTGTTCGCGGTTTGATGTTTATTTTTAGAAGCTTTCTGTATGACGCATGGCTCCGGGGTTGTACCCCCAATGGGTTTCTTTTCTCTCACTTTTCTTGCTTAGTAGGGTTTTTTAATTCACAAAAAATGTTCAATCTTTAAGATAATTTGTTTTGAGGCATTGTGAGTGCCTCAAAATGCACCGAGGTGGCCACACCCAGAGTACAAGCTTCGGATAGGAGAAGCGTGACCAAATTGAATTCCACGCAGAGGAGGAATTTCAAATCTGGGTGCCATGGGAATGACCAGGACACGCTGTAACGTTACCACTGTGGTCAGTGTGAAGACTCCAGAGGTTACATTATCATCATGGTCAACGGTGCGCGTGGAATAGTAATGACTTCGGCAGCTTGGTCTGCAGTGATATCATCATCTCAGTTCAGTGAGCTGAGATCCAGAGAAGCAATGACGACATCAGAGTGGTCAGTGACGTGCTTTGAAAGTACAGACCATTTTGCATATTGAATACAAGAGCCCGTAACCGTTCTAATGTTCCCGCTTCACACTCAATGTGTCTGTTCATGTACGCTGTCTTGCAGTTCCAATCCAGGAAGTGGTTCTCCAGGAGGTCAGAGAGAAGAGTCTGAATGTGACTAGTGGAGATTTTGGGCAGATTCATCAAGTCTGTGTTTCACATCCTTCCCCAGCTGCAGAGAAATCTTCGTTGGAATGTTTACTCCTATCAGAGCAACAAATCAAATTATGTCAAAACCTTTAATAATAATGTGTCCCATTTTCATTATATACCAACATGTGGTGTATCCCGTATTTCTGCCTGTGCTGAACTACAACGGGTTAACTACATCTATTTCTGACTGTAATTAATCTGATTAGTGATGCGCAATAATTCTCTTTGTTGTGCACAGCCTGCTCGGAACAACATCAACCTGAACGTCTATTTGCAGCACTATTCACAATATTTTTCAGAGTTTAACTACGTTATACGTATGTTTACTTCCGTGCGCGATATTTTAAAAATTATACTTATTTATTCTGTTCTTGGCGGTATGCGAAATCAGAAAAAGAAGCAGCTGTGTAAAGCTGTAAGTGATGGAGACTGGATATTTTTATGTTCCCTAGTGTGTTTCATTATCTGCATCATTGAACACAAGCTGCACCTCTTTTCACATTTTAGGGTTTTTTTCCACTACTCCACGAACAATGTCCGGAATTATTTTTGAGTAAACTATCATTAACGTGAATTCATTCACTAAATACCTTGTGTGCACACCGGCTAGTATCCCTGACTCTCCTGTAAAGTCAAATAATAGCAAAGGTATGACCCGGGCAAAAGAGTTCTTCCTTGCCCCGATTCAGTCACCACGTATTTCACACAGGGTTGCTCACGTTTATATCCGTGATGCTTATTCTTCGAAGTTAATGTTACTAACACACACGAAGTGTCGACTTTTATATCCATTCCTTATCAATTCAAATATCACATTCCTGTGTCATTGACCACAGGTCATTTGTCTGCCCCATAATACCATGTTATTGGTTCTGCTCCAAGCCAGCATCTATTTATTGCCCTCTTCCCGTCAAGTGACAGTGGATAATTTATGGTTCTTTGTTTTCAATCAGCAATGAGCTCGAAGCACTCCAGGCAGGCCGCAACCCCTTCATTCACAAATATGCATGTTACATCCAATCAAAAACATCTTACAAATAACTTCTTATTTGGAAATGATCCCCAGTCCTTCTGATTACTAGTATAATTATGTCTCCTTTAAAACATTCAACGAACCCAGCATGTCAAGCTCACAAAATGAAGAATAGAGAGTCTTCACAAAATAGCAGCCTGCATACCCAAGCATGCGGCAGAAACAAAAACAATTAGTCTGTCTGAATCACTGTTCTTGACGAATTTGAACTCGCTGATTTGTAGTTTGACATTATCTCTGGCCAACATCTACCTCCTCTTGATCCAAAGATATTTATCTGAGGATCACTCTTTTCCTCTATTCTGTTGACTATCCGTTGGATTGCCCTCTTCCCTTCTCCCTACCTCCCCATCTCAAACCACAACCAGCACCACTTCGAACACTCTGACATCTCCACATCATATTATCCCTGAGCAAGAGCTCCCAGAATCTGTGCCGCAATGTTACAGCCTTGCGATTCGACTTACTTCAAAATTTGCAGATATACCAATATTATATATAAATGACACAAATTTGATAGTCGTTACAGCCACAAATCCACCGACACCCCAAATCCGAATGGACCCACAAAATCGTGTGCAACATCAAATCCGTCGAGACCCCCGAATACGCATTCCTCCGCAAGTCCATGTACACTCCAAAGTCAAAGCACATCCACAAACCTTCGCACAAAATGGCTGCCTCCACCAAAAAGTACACGTCACAACTCCAAATCCGCAGCCACTACGGCAGTGTGAGAACAGCGAAATCCGTAAACATCCCTACACAGCCCTAAATCAATGAGCAACACCATTTTGTGTACACCTCTGTATCGGCAGACATATCACTGCATCTGTTCTCATCCCTCAAACCACTATTTCATCGACGACACCGTCTTAAAAGTGTGCACCCCAATTGGGGAGATGACACCCCAACATGCACATTCGAGATTCCGTCTCCCTATCAAATCTATCAGTGGGCCGCACCGGGACAGCTCAGTTCTCAACTCTGCCACAATCTCCTCTACCAATCCTTTCGGTCAGTTCAACGAAGGGCACCATTAGCGAGGACCGTACCCTGCTGACGGTGGCATCCCGGGCCTCCTACGCATTCTCTTCCTCTTGTACTTCTCCGATCAGCTGAACAAATGTGGGGCGCGTCTTACGCGACAGGCGAAGTCCCCAAGCGATCAGGTTCTGGGACTGGGCGCCTTTCGCTATCTGCTCCATTCTCAAATGATTCAATTCAACCGTCTGAATGACCTCTCTGTGCCACAGGCAATTTAGCTGCCCTTTCAGCCGAAAAAGAAGCTGTAGGCGGAAAGCTTCTCCCCCTCCTCCTGACACACGCTCCGAAACCCAATCATGAGCGCCACTGGGCATTCCGTCGCAACGAGCTCCTTTTCTAGTGCTTGCATTTAGGCTGCCGGAGTGACGGCGGGATTCTGAGTTTTAAGGCCCTCAATTGGTCAGCAGCCCACCCGCTCAAACATTCACCCAATCACTGTCGGTTTACATTATCAGAGGAATGCCACTCATCTAACAACTGAGTGGGCTGTTCCGCCCAAGTCTCATACTTCTTTTCCCCTTCAGCGATGGGCTTCGTTCCTGAGAACAGAGGGAGCATATCACAGCTGGGACCTTGAACTTGGGCAATTTTTCCATTTATTTACCAGGGAGTTAACCCAACATACTGCTCGCTTGGAAGGTATATAGACTTTCCAAACCACACTGCCCCCTGCCTCGCTTCGTAGGAACAAGAGAACCCTGTCTTTGAAGTCCCCGCCCCCGGCTGCGGGAGTCTGGACTTGCGATTCGACCCGCTCTTTCACACTCTCCTTTTCACGGAAGTGCGGACAGTCCACGCCCCCGCCTCCTCTCTTGGGGCCCCAATATAACCAGGCAGTTTCACAGCCTTTATGTCAGCGCTGGTTTGAACTAGAACGAAGTCTGTGCCCATTATTTTATCAAATCTCCATCCCACAATCGTAACTTTCCCCACAGTTTAACTGTACTTAAAACTGGAAATAACAACTCAACAGGAGTACGAATATCTATCCCACTCGATAAGCACGCATTCATTGCCAGTAACCCCATGGATTCACACCACCGCTCAACCCCGGCAGCATCCACACCCCCGCATCGTCATCACTTTGTTTGGCCATAGTTCAGCACAGAATTAAACACACAACGCATTGGTTCAATGCAGCATCACAGATCTTCCCAAATCCCGGACAAGCCCCCACAATGGTAACCATTAGGTTCCGTTGGCCTCGTAAGTCAAGGGAAGACAATCTCTGGCCCTGCCAAGCGGGTGAGACTGAGGTGCGAGTCTACCTCGAAAACCCCCGTTTTTGTGGACGCTGCGTCATTTGTTACCTTATAACAAATCAGTACCACGAAATGACAGACAATACAGCGCATAAAGTTTAGCTTTATAATTTTTAATTTGACTGCAGAGTTAATGAGGAGAAAGCGAAAAAACAAAAAGGTCCGACTTTAATGAAACAGTCTAATGTGCACCAGTTGGAGATCACGGTTTATCCTTCGCTGATTCTCTTTCTATCTCCACGGCCTTCGTCGGATCATGACTCCACCTCGGCGTCTTCTCTCTTCATGTCCGCCGAACAGAAGACCCAGATCCTCGAACCTCAGAACGTGGGGTGTCACGGGCACTTTTCTCAGCAGCCGAAACGTAATTTGTCCCAACTCATTCCGAACAACCATTTCAATATCCGACTTTTCGCTCTCTGATTTTTTCAAGATCAGGATGGAATCAAGTTTGAGTAATTTATGAAATTTAAAAATAACAGAGTGGAAAGTGAAAAAAGAGCTCGCATTCTGCATTTGGAATCTTATCGTATCTGTGTCTCTGAAACTGTAAACAGACTCACGTAACTGACGTCAGCAATTACTTTTTATGAATTCCTTTATTTTATTATAACTATGCGTCTATACAATCATTCAGCATACTTAAACACATGAATGACAAGAATCTTATCTGCTCATTAGCATTTTAGAATACAGTCACAGTCCTTACGTGATGCAATTTTCTATATTAACTCGAAATTCAAAATCAGTGTACTAGAAATCTTGGGCAACATATTTTAACATTCTATAGAAACGCAGTTTAGAAAGGCTACTTTTCAGATTGCTCCCGAATTATACCGATCTGTCTCCCAAAATACCACATGTAAATTCGTTACTTAAATGAAAACGAATCGTTAATTTCCCCAATGCTCTATTCTCACTGAATTTATTAGACTCACATCCAGGAGAGAGACCCGTACATTTTCAAAACGTTGTCATGGATTCCACCTGGGCGAATGAAACTGAAAACACAGATTTAAAGGGAATGCGGAAAAGAGTCCATGCTCCTATTTTACTTCCTTCAGAAACTCGGCAAGCAACTGAAAATCTTAGAATAGTCATTGCACAGTAACAGATCACTCCAGCATAGACATCCTCTTTGCTATCATCAATTTGCATGTGGAGAGTTTGATAAATGCCCCTAACGCATCTAGCTGTATTACCGCCCCCCGCAGGGTGTTGCACGCACCCAGCACTCTGTATAAACTGCCGTCCTCTGACCCACCGTTATGCTTACTTCCAATCACCTTAAAATAATGCCCTCTTACATTGGCCATTTCGGTGATGGGGAAAAAAAAAAACATCTCGGCACATATTCTATCAATGCCTTTTATCATCTTGTATACCCCTGTCAATTCACACCTCATCCTCCTTATCTCCGAAGAGAAAAGTTCTGGCTCGGTTAACTGACATTCAAAGGGCATTACCTTAAGTCCAGGCAGTATCCTGGTGTATCCCCCTGCACCCTCACTAAAGCTGCCAAATCTTTCCATTAATAAACCTACCAACGCAGAAATAATATCACCAATACTTTGTCGTTTGCCCCAATTTCCCATCCAGACTAAACTAAAGATGCAACCTCCGGTGGATGTAAGTGTACCCAGTGATCAAGCAGATACCTCCATGAATTAATCTGTTTACCATGGAAAGGGACAGGAAATATGGAGCGTTCAGCTTACAGCAATGCCCGGAAACATGTCAACACTACGATTTAACATGCTAACGAAGAAAGCATTTTGAAGAAACATTGTTAAAATTATGAAACAAACTGGCAGACAGGTAGAGATAAGTAAAACTGAAATGATTAACAGTCATTCGGACAGTTACTTTTATGGACTAGGTGTATCTGGATATGGCTGACAAGCGGGCATGATATAAGCGTAGTTAGGGGCCTCGAGTATAAAGACCAGTTGGGTGAAATACTTATTCCAGTCTCTGTAATCCCATGAATCTATGATTCAGTGAATAAATGGCAGATCTGCCAAACGCACTAATGTTTCACAACATTTGTTTCCATACTCTGCCAACCTGCAACTCGCGTCGTTCGTTATCTGCACAGCAGCCCCTTAATAAAAATATATACTTCATTACATTCTTCAGCTGTTTTCTGCACCCTGTCTACATTAGCCCACAGGCACATGTGTTAGCCCACAAACTTATCATTTGCAACGTACATGTTGTTTGGTAAATGGCAAACGATAGAAGATACTAACTAGGGTCGTTGAAATTGCCTGATAGAGCGAACGACATAATCATTATAACCACAAAGGCTGTTCTCTTGGTGCCGTATCATACCCCCAGAGTTTGTCAACAAATTGCGATAGAGTGTATTGATATGGCAACAATGAATATAGGATTGAGACAGGGTTTTCATAATTAAAGAAATATTTATTTAAACACCGTTCTACAACAAATGAAAGGTAAATAAACGACTAACTTAACCGGAAGTTACCTGCTATACGGCAACTCGAACAGTTCTTAAAGAGATAAATGCGAACACAGTTCTTAAAAGTGGTAAATGCCAAAAGTCCAAATGATTTACACAGTAACTTGGAAGAGACTTTTCTGAAGAAACGAATTCCTCGACGACGCAATGTTACTGCTGACCCTAGCCGAGAAATGCATTGCCTGAAGGATTTACGACGAAGGAAATAAAAACGGTTTAAACGAACTGACCTTTTTCTTTAGCAAATAACGCTGCACCCAACCCTTTCTGCTTTTACAGCAGGGATTATCTCGGATGCAGGTTACTACCTTCTGAACGACGATTCAATAATATTGATCCTGTAGTAAACTACCAACGACTCCAAATTTACTCGATTCTTCGAATTCTCGTACATCGATAAATCTTCACTCTCTGACTGGACCAAAACTGGCAGCGTTGTGGCGAAATTGCCGGCAATACCCTTTGAGACTTAAGACAGAAATTAGAACTCCAATTTAAAACAAAACTGCGTTATGAGACAAATACGCAGCATAACGGAGTCACTGACGAAGTAAACCACGAACTGACCTGCGTCACAGCAAGGCTTTTCCGTTTTATACCTGTTGAAACAGGCCATCACATGACCTCTCACTGGCGGGAAAATTACATCATGTGACATCTCACTGGCGGGAACTTACATCACCCTATCATCACAAGATCGTTACATCATGCTCACCAGATACTCAATTACATCATGGTCATAAGACAGTCACCCACGGGTTATGTAACAAGAGTAATTGAAAGAGAAACCCACTGTTAGTCAAATGACAGCGTCCCTATTTACAACATTCGGTACAAGAGCCTGACCACAAATATGAGTGATCTGCAATAAATTAACATAATAATAGATGTAATTCGTGTACACAATCGCAATGAAGACAAACTGATATGAGATCTCCTTTTGCCATTTCTACCTGGTATGGGGGGGTAGATTTCCAAATTCCACATATTCCCAGAGACAGGATCGCAATCGTCGTTAAATTAATCACAAATAATTGAAAATTTATTCCAGCAGAGTCAAAACTGAACCGTTTGACTTGCTGTATTGTTGATATTAAAGACAAATACTGACCGATATCAAACAAGAGTTCTCATTGGCTAACATGAGACGGAAAGTCTTTCTTGTCCAAAGTCAAATGGCAAGTTCACCAAAGGAGCTGTCATGTTGTTTTTGTTGTAGAGACCCATTATTTTCTAAAGATACAAGCTGCGACATAGACACTATATATGGTAATCCTTCTTTCACTGGACACCATGACTGGCCGTACAGGTGTTTCACGTGGGAAAGCGTGGGAGTTCCCAAACAAAATATTTATCAGCAACATATTCTACAATAAAACAACGTGCGACTGGCGACAACAAAAACAGTTCTGAAATGATTTATCAGAGATATATTGAAAGCAGGGGTCTTCTCACACACACGGAAAGCGCGAGTATAAGTTATAGTTATTTCGAGCGGATATCAACTCATTTCACTTTACTGCAACGCGTCTTAACCCTTACATACCGTTCGGGTCAAATTTGACCCGTTTTGACATTTGACAGCAGTAACAATACCCTAAACGCCACTTTAAGCCGACATTTGATGACTTTTCCTAAAGTGACCTATTAATGTCAGACAGGCTATTTATACATTCTAAATAGACTTGTGGCTCAAAATTTGCTACAGACGCTTGTTATGAGGGGATTCTCGGGCCGGGTCATAATTGATCCGGACCAAACTGTGAAGGTATAGAATATGAACAGGTTGCCTGGGTTAAATCAGGTAAGGAAAATATTGAGAATGCGCCACCTGTGGATAAATCACCGCTGTTGGACGTCATTTTCCTCCCCACATTGGACACTCGGAGCCTTGTAAAACTTGCAAAATGATGAAAGAAAAAAGATTAAGTGAACATTGTATGAAAATAACACACCTGGAAGAGATGTTAATGGAGAGAGATGGAGTGGATCGATATGTTATTGGGAGAAATACGAGTACTTCCTGTTAAACAGTGCAGTTCTGTAGGAAGAATGGTATGGAATAAATCTACTTTTAAGGAGAGTTTTGTGAAACAGTCTCCTTACATTAATCACAGATGACACTGCTACCCCCATATCGGTTTAGACATTAGACAATAAGTGCAGTAGTAGGCCATTCGGCCCTTCGAGCCAACACCACCATCCACTGTGATCATGGCTGGTCATTCACAATCAGTACCCTGTTCCTGTTTTCTCCCCATATCCCTTGACTCCGCTATATTTAAGAGCTCTATCTAACTCTTTCTTGAAAGCATTGGCCTCCACTGTATTCTGAAGCACAGCATTCCACAGATCCACAACTCTCTGGGTGAAAGGTTTTTCCTCAACTCCGTTCTAAATAGCCTACTCCTTATTCTTAAACTGTGGCTTCTGGTTTTGGACTCCCCCAACATCAGCAACATGTTTCCCGCCTCTAGCGTGTCCAAACCCTTAATAATCTTATATGTGCCAATCAGATCCCCTCGCATACTTCTAAATTGTGTATACAAGCCCAGTGGCTCCAATCATTCAACATATGACAGTTGTGCCGTCCCGGGAATTAACCTCGTGAACATACGCTGCACTCCCTCAATAGCAAGAACGTCCTTCCTCATATTTGGAGAACAAAACTGAACACAATACTCCAGGTGGGGTCTCAACACGACCCTCCACAACTGCAGAAGGAAATCTTTGCACTTATACTCAACTCCCCTTGTTATGAAAGTCAACATGCCGTTAGCTTTCTTCACTGCCTGCTGTACCTGAATGCTTACTGTCAGTGACTGATGATCAAGGACACATATATCTCCTTGTACTTCCCCTTTTCCTAACTTGACACCATTCAGATAGTAATCTGCCTTCCTGTTCTTGCCACCAAAGTGGATAACCTCACATTAATCCACATTAAACTGCATCTGTCATGCATCTGCCCACTCACCCAACTTGTCCAAGTCACCCTGCATCCGACTGACACCCTCCTCATATTTCACTCTGCCACCCAGCTTTGTGTCATCTGCAAATTTGCTAATGTTACCTTTAATCCCTTCATCTAAATCGTTAATGCACACTGTAATGTATAATGTATAAGACTGCAGTCCCAGCACCGAGCCTTGCGGTACCCCACTATCACTGCCTGCCATTCTGAAAAGGACCCTTTAATCCCCACTCTTTGTTTCCTGTCTGACAACCAATTTTCTATCCATGTCAGTACCCTGCCCCCAATACCATGTGTTCTAATTTTCCCCACTAATGTCTTATGTGGGACCTCATCAAAGGTTTTCTGAAAGTCCAGGTACACCACATCCACTGGCTCTCCCTTGTCCATTTTCATAATTACATCCTCAAAAAATTCCACAAGATTAGTCAAGCTGGATTTCCCCTTCGTAAATCCATGCTAACTCGGACCGATCCTGCCACTGCTATCCAAATGTACCGCTATTTCATCTTTTATAATTGACTCCTGTATCTTCCCCACCACAGATGTCAGGCTAACTGGTCTATAATTCATTGTTTTCCCTGTCTCTCCTTTCTTAAAAACTGGGATAAAATTAGCTACCCTCCAATCCTCAGGAACTGATCCTAAATCTATAGAACATTGGGAAATGATTACCCATGCGACCACGATTCCCAGAGCCATCTCTTTAAGTACCCTGGGAACTGAAGTACCACCAGGCCCTGGGAATTTATCAGTCTTCAGTCCCATCAGTGTACCCAACACCATTTTCTGCCCAATCCGTATTTCCTTCAGTACCTCCGTTACCCTAGGTCCTCTGACCGCTGTTAGAACAGTCTGTGTCTTCCCTAGTGAAGACAGATCCAAAGTACCTGTTCAACTCGTCTGCCATTTCCTTGTTCCCCAGCATATATTCACCCATTTCTGTCTTCAAGGGCCCAACTTTGTTCTTAACTATATTTTTTTTCCTCTTCATATACCTAAAGAAGCTTTTACTATCCTCCTTTATATTCTTGGCTAGCTTACCTTCGTACCTCATCTTTGCTACCTGCATTGCTTTTCTGGTTATCCTCTGTTGCTCTTTAAAAGTTTCCCAATTTTCTGGCTTCCCACCCATCTTTGCTATGTTATACGTCTTCTCTTTTAATTTTATACTGTCCTTGACATCCCGTGTCAGCCACGTTCGCCCCTTACGCCCCTTAGAATCTTTCTTCCTCTTTGGAATGAACTGATCCTGCACCTTCTGTATTATTCCCAGAAATAGCTGCCATTGTTGTTTCATTGTCATCCCTGCTAGGGTATCCTTCCAGTCAACTTTGGCTAGCTCCTCCCTCAAGGCTCCATAGTCCCCCATGTTCAACTGTAATACTGACACTTCCGATTTTCCGTTCTCCCTCTAAAATTGTAGATTAGAACCTATCATATTATGGTCACTACCTCCTAATGGCTCCATTACCTCGAGTTCCCTTATCAAATCAGGTTCATTACATAACACTAAATCCAGAATTGCCTTCTCCCTCATAGGCTCCAGTACAAGCTGTTCTAGGAATCCATCTCGGAGGAACTCCACAAACTCCCTATCTTGGGATCCAGTACCAACCTGATTTTCCCTGTCTACCTGCATGTTGAAATCCCCCATTACAACCGTAGTATTACCTTTGCGACATGCTAATTTTAGCTGTTGATTCAACTTGCACCCTATATCCAGGCTACTATTTGGGGGCCTGTAGATAACTCCCATGAGGGTTCTTTTGCCCTTACAATTTCTCAGTTCTATCCATACTAACTCTACATCTCCTGATTCTTTGTCACCCCTCGTAAGGGACTGAATTTCATTCCTCACCAGCAGAGCCACCCCACCCCCTCTGCCCACCTGTCTGTCCTTTCGATAGGACGTATACCCTTGAATATTCATTTCCCAGCCCTGGTCCTCTTGCAGCCATGTCTCTGTTATTCCTACTTGCCAATTTTCAACCGAGCCTCAAGCTCATCCACTTTATTTCTCACACTTCGTACATTCATATATATTACTGTTTATCCATTACTCCCCTCACTTCTCACACCGATCCCTACTGCACTTGGCCATACTCTCTGATCCCTTCCTGAACTTTCTGCCCCTTTAATTCTGTTGTCCTTCGTAACTTTTCTTATTCTCTCTTTTCCTTTAACTACATCCTTATATTTCCAGTTCGTCTCCTCACCCCCCACTTCCCGTGTTTAGACGTGATGACCTTCGAGATACATAACTAATGTAATCGTTTACGAAGTTGTTTATCATCCAGACTGACCACTGCTGTTGCACCAAACCGATCTGAAAGCAGTTGTGAGCACTCCCCTTCCAGGAAAAGATTATTGAATTCAAAACTCAAATTAACTGTCCTCCCTTACTATCAGAATCTTAATTCATTTCGCCTATTCTTACTACTGATAATTATTTGAGAGTGATAGTGCACGTTGTAAAAGTATTGAGACTAAGGATTATTTTATGTGAAACGCACCAATTATGTGCCATGGAGAAAGAATGTACAACGTTCTCGTTTGAAGGTGTGAATAAACAAAATTAAACATAGTTGTTATTTTGTGATTCCACCGAGGGAGCGATTTTAATTGCACGATGACGAAATTGATACAAATGAAAACAATTCTGAAGTGTTTGTTCAGTGTACTGTCACTGATGTGACTGACCACGTGGTGTGATTAATTGTCAGAGTGCCCGTTCCTCTCCTCTATAAGAACTTGCAAAGCAAACAACAGTAGACATCGGCAGTTGGACTATTTTCAACTGATCACCAATTCAAACAGAAAATGGGATATCCAGCAATTTACTACATCGCGAGTATTTACTATCCTGTACTAGCAGCGACTGGTATCCCTGGTAAGTAACTGGATTTGGTTACTGCTGTACGTGCGTGGTGCCTCACCTGATGAGTGTTTGAAACGTATTTGGGTTTAAATATGTATTTTAATTTATTCTTTCATTTTTCTCTCGAAGTGTTACTCTATTCTGGTATCCGATCATTTGGTCAATATTAACAAGTGATTGAGTGTTAATATTGCTACAGTTCTAGCATTTTACCTTACTCCAACTTCCAGTGTCCCCATCAGGTATTGTTCTGAATCTGATTCTGCATCAACATTGAGACTCCCACGATTACTAACATCAAAACAAAATCTTAATCATCGTTACAGCTCTCTCTGCGAGACCCTGGCTTTTCGGCGTCGCGGGTTTTTTTTTAAATCTCTGATATGTATATTTTTTCTGTTTATTTGTCTTTGAAATTGCCACAATAACGTGCAAAACTTCTCCGTTTTAGAACATAGAACATTGAACAGCACAGCACAGACAGGTTCTTCGGCCAACAATGTTGTGCCGGCCCTTAAACGCTGCCTCCGATATAACCCGCCTCCACCTTAAATTCCTCCATATACCTGTTTTTCTGCGTCCTTCTTCCTTAGGCGGGTTTTAATTTAGATAAAATATGATATATTGTATTTCTTACATCCATCTCACAACGTGAGAATGCCATTTTTTTCTATTGCGTCTCGGTCCCAATGTACAAATTCAACATTAATTGCCACCTGTAAATCAAAGAATCAATTTAGCTCTGCCGTCGCTCCTCTCCAAAATGTTATCTCCGAAGAAGCAGCTTCCACGAGCGCATTTTATGGCCGCAATATATAAAACCTTCAACATTCTCAGCTATAATCATGGGTCTGTCTAGATCAGGGGGTCGATAAGCAGGCGATTGGAAAACCTGCTGTCAACTGCAAAGCTGCGGTTCAACTGTTACTCGGTTGCGTCGTTATCATCCAATCGTAGGACAGTGATGGAGCCTGTGCGAACAATATTTCCACTCTCGGAATCGAGGGCCGCCTGATCCCGCATACGATCAGATGTCTGAGGCTCACTCAATCCGATACAACACATTTATTTGCACCTATATCAAGTAAAAATTTCAGGGATTTTGCGCATGAACCTAACTCGTCTTTGGTTTCTTGCAGTTAATTTAGTGGCGATTGTGATCCTGTCTCTGGGAAACTGCGGACTCTCTAAATGCATCTCCCGTTACCTGTTGGCAATGGCAGCAGCTGATTTAATGTGTGTTATTATTGCTGTTGTACTCGGTGATATAAATAATATTTATATGTATTCCCTTACTTTGCTCATTACACCGGTTTGCGCCGTGACTCTTGTCCTGAGGCTCGCAACCATGGACTGTTCTGTTTGGCTCACGGTGGCTTTCACGTTCGATCGCTGCGTTGCAATCTGTAGTCAAAAGCTGCGGGACCGGTACTGCACCGAGAGGACAGCGACTATTGTGATTGTAGTTGTGTGTTTAGGAAGTTGTGCGAAAAGTGTTCCATTCTACTTTGTGGTAGAACGTTACAATATCATTGACAACATAACCTGGCGATGCATTACGAGAGTGGAATACCGAACTTTACCAACATGGAAAGCATACCAGTTGTTTAACACTATCACTACACCTTTATTGCCGATCGGTTTGATTCTACTTTTTAATGCTTTAACAGTCAGTCATATTATCGCGGCAAACAGAGTTCGCCGGGGGCTCAGGAACAGCAGAGAGAAAAAGAATGATCCAGAGGTGGAGAACCGGAGAAAGTCAATAATTTTATTGTTCACTCTGTCAGCCAATTTCATATTGTTGTGGATCCCCTATATTGTATATACTATGAACTGGCAAGTTCAGAATTATTCTTACACTGACAGATATTTGAACACCCCGACATATATCCTGCAACAGTTTGGGTTGATGTTGCAGTTTCTCTCCACCTGCACCAACACGTGTATCTACACTCTGACACAGAGGAAATTCAGGGAGCAATTGACGTATGGACTCAATCATCTGCTCAGATTAAGTGGTCGGCTCTGTAGATAAAACGCATGTCCGATTGTAAAGTTTGTTGGGAGTTCAAATAAATGGTGATATCATTCAGATTTCCGGGAAGTTAACCATATTTTCATGTAGCCTGGTGAGAGAACGTTAATAACCTGACATTACCGGTTCGTTCAGCAAAATTAACTCAATTAACTTGGGCAGATGTGCCAACGAATGAAGACTCGCTAATGAGATCTTCACGTGAGCAGAGACTGCATTGAAAAATTCCAACCACCCACGTGATGCTGGTGTGATTTTTCTTCCATTGCTACAGGTCCATTACAATTTACAGATTAGCGGTTTCTAGCACACGAGTGGACTTTCTCGTTGAGAACCTGAGCAATATGTCGAGAACATGGAAAGCCCGTGACGGTTAAAGTGAGCTAGAATGATTGTAACATCCATTGCATTGGTGCTTTTAGAATGCCTTTCCGTTCTGGAAAAGCGTTGTCCCTTACGTAAACGGAAGTTTAATAACGATACTATCGTCTGACCCATAAATGGACATGCTTAGCAGCTGACTTCAATGGGGTGTTATGCAGCTGCGGCGTGTAAATGCAAGCAGGCTTGTCTTCCACTGAGGTTTGGTGCTTATACCCAATCTAGAACCATGGTAATTCTAAGATAAGAGCCGCTTATCTTTGGAAGGATGTGCTGAAACTGGAGAGGGTTCAAAGGCGGTTACTAAAATGGTTCCAGGATTGAATGGCTTATCAAATAAAGAACATTTAATGGCTATCACTACAGCTTTATTCCCAATTGGTTTGATTCTATTGGTGAAAGTAATATTTGTAATGTTGTTTCGCTTAGGAAGCACGCGGCTCTTTTTGAAAACTGGTTTAAAATGCCTGGTAAACGAAACTCTCATTTGACCTGTGTTACGTACCCCGTAACTGGGTTTACAGACCAGCAGAAATAGAAGGATCCTTGTACATCATAATTACTCAAGGATTGACTACTTTTTCATTGATCAGCACTTCCTTACAGATGTCATGGATTGCAAATACGACTCTATTGTTATATCTGATCATGCACCTTTGAAGTTATCTATTAAGGTGACGGATTCACATATTAGTACTAAAAGTTGGAGGTTTAATTCTGTTTTACTGCAGGACTCTGACTTTATTAACTTTATTAAACAGCAAATTGATTTGTTTTTCTCAATAAATTCCACAGCAGACATCTCTAGTGGAACTCTCTGGGATACTTTTAAGGCATATATTCGTGGACAGATTATTTCATATTCTGCCGGAGTTAGGAAACGAACTAATTCTAAAATATCAACATTAGTTGATAAAATTAAGGCAATTGATAAGATTTATGCATTGACCCCTAGTAAAGAACTTTATAAAGAAAGGGTGGAACTTCAAATGGAGCATAGTTTATTATTAACCTCTTCGATTGAAAGTCAGTTAATTAAATCGAAAGCTCAATTTTATACATATGGAGATAAGTCTGGTAAATTACTAGCTAACCAATTGAAAATTGTTTCGGATAAGCGACAAATTACTAAGATTCGTAAACAAGATGGTACTCTGACGATTGATCACAAAGAGATAAATACAGCCTTTCAAGATTTTTATAATTCTTTATATCAATCAGAATGTACTAAAGACTCTTCTATAATGAGTGAATTTTTAAGGAAATTGAATATTCCAAAAGTAACTGCTGAGGATAGTGTATTTTTGGATACACCTATTACGGAGTCTGAAATAGAAAAGGCCATTTTCTTAATGAACTCGGGTAAAGCTTCGGGCCCAGATGGTTTTTCTGCAGAATTTTTTAAATCCTTTTCTTCTATACTTTCTCCTTGGCTTTGTAAAATTTTTAAAGATGCATTAAGTATAGGTAAACTACCACAATCTTTTTATGAAGCTTCTATTTCCTTAATTCTTAAAAAAGATAAAGATCCCACTGAATGTGCATCTTATCGGCCTATATCTTTGCTGAATATGGATTTTAAGATTTTTAGTAAAATCTTGGCTATTAGATTAGAAAATATATTGCCTCGGATTATTTCTGAGGATCAGACTGGATTTATTAAAAATCGTTATTCATCTTTTAATATTAGAAAATTAATTAATATTGCTTATACTTCTTCATCTAAAATCCCAGAATGTGTCATCTCCTTAGATGCCGAAAAAGCATTTGATAGAGTCGAATGGTCATATTTATTTAATACTTTGCAACATTGTAATTTTAGTTCAAAATTTATATCATGGATTAAATTAATATATCAGAAACCTTTAGCTTCGGTTTTCACTAATAATCAAAGATCCCCTTTTTTTCAGCTATTTCGGGGTACAAGGCAAGGTTGTCCTTTAAGCCCTTTATTATTTGACATTGCTTTGGAACCCTTGGCTATAGCTATTCGTGAATCACCCAATATTTTAGGTATTACCCGTGGGGAGACGATGTATAAGGTATCATTATATGCAGATGATTTGTTATTATATATATCTGATCCTGAAAGATCTATTCCTGCTATTTCTTCTTTGCTTGCTCAATTTAGTAACTTCTCTGGGTATAAATTGAATTTTAATAAGAGTGAACTTTTTCCATTAAATATGCATACTCCAATTTATAATCGGGTACCATATAGAATTGTTACAGACTATTTTACTTATTTAGGTATTAAAATTACTAAAAAACATAAAGATTTATTTAAAACTAATTTTTTGCCTTTAATAGATCAAATTAAGCAACTTGCTAATAGGTGGTCTCCACTATCTATGTCTTTGGTAGGTAGAATTAATGCCATTAAGATGATGATACTACCTAAATTTTTATACCTATTTCAAGCATTACCAATTTTTATTCCTAAATCTTTTTTTGATATAGTTGATTCTAAAATATCGTCGTATTTGTGGCAGAACAAAAATCCTAGGTTAGCTAAAAAATATTTACAGAAGCCTAAGAAGGAGGGCGGCTTGGCTCTACCAAATTTAAGATTTTACTATTGGGCAGTTAATATACGGTATTTGATATTTTGGATACAAGAATTGACTACAGTTGCTGGCCCACAATGGGTAAATTTGGAATGTAAATCTGTGCAAGATTTCTCATTGATTTCAATCTTAGGATCTTCACTTCCCTTTTCGTTATTTAAAATGAATAAACAGATAACTAATCCTATAGTCAAGTATACATTGCGAATTTGGTTTCAATTTCGTAAATTTTTTGGTTTGAATAAGTTTATACTGTCAAGTCCTATAACATCTAATTACTTTTTTCGACCATCTTCCATAGATCAAGCCTTTTATTTATGGAAAACAAAAGGTATAACATGTTTTCGTGATCTGTTTTTGGATGATAACATTATGTCCTTCGAACAGTTATCTAATAAATATAATTTATCTAAAACCCATTTTTTTAGATATCTACAAGTTAGAAATTTTTTATATAATGAACTAAAGTCTTTTTCGAAAGAATGTCCATTGGACATTACAGAAAGAATTTTAGCTCTTAATCCTTGTCAAAAGGGTCTTGTTGCTATCATTTATAATATGATTATGAATCTACAACCAGATATATCTGAAAAAATTAAGAAGGAATGGCAGGAAGAACTGCATTGCCCTATTTCTACTGAGCAATGGGAAAAAAATTTATTATTGGTAAACTCATCCTCTATCTGTGCTAAACATGCTCTAATACAATTTAAGGTTGTACATAGAGCTCACATGTCTAAAGATAAACTTGCTCGATTTTACTCGTATGTTAATTCAACCTGTGATAGATGTCATTCTGATATAGCTTCGTTGACTCATATGTTTTGGTCTTGTCCTTGCTTACAAAACTATTGGAAAGATATTTTTAATATTATTTCAAGAGTTTTAAATATTAATCTCCAACCACATCCTTTTACTGCAATTTTTGGCCTACCAATGATAGATAATAAGTGTTTATCCGCTTCATCCCAACGAATGATTGCATTTATTACACTAATGGCTAGAAGATCCATTTTACTGAATTGGAAAGAAGCCAATCCTCCAACAGTATTTCAGTGGTTTTCCCAAACTATTTCCTGTTTAAGTTTAGAAAAAATTAGAAGTGTGGTTTTCGATTCTTCAGTTAAATTTGAGGAAACTTGGAGACCATTTATTCAGCATTTTCATATGAATTAAACGGTCTGATCCTGAACCTTATTGTCACTATCCTGAATTGTGTGGATGGAGGTTGGGAGTCATAGGCACTACTGTATATATATAACATTATGCGATTGCCCATGTTGGTTAGTTTTTTTTTATTTAGTTGTTGTTTTTTTTTTGGGGGGGGGGTTTCTTAATCATTTATATTATTATATGAGTTTGAGAGATTCTATGTATGGATCAATATATATTTGAATGTTTATCAATCTATTATGTACTCTCAAATGTCTTGTAACAATATTTTTCTTCTGTTTTTTTTAAAAAAACTAATAAAAAGATTTGAAAAGAAAAAAAAGAAGGATCCGTTGGAGTCTGGTGGTACCAAAAAACTAAAGGTGTTTATTAGTAAACTATACAATACAGTATCAAAAATGCAAATATACATATAAAACAGGTTAGCAATAATAAACATAGAAGTGTAGGAATAATAATCAACAATAATAAACAAGCTCTATCAATGTCTGGCAGTAAATGAATTGTCATAGAAGAATATAAAGTTCAGTTCAGTCCATGTGTGCAGAGGTAGTTATGGTTTTGCTGCAATCGTGAGAGAGAGAGAGAGAGAGAGAGAGAGAGAGAGAGAGAGAGAGAGAGAGAGAGAGAGAGAGAGAGAGAGAGAGAGAGAGAGAGAGAGAGAGAGCGAGCAAGAGATTGACCAGCTGCAGCCAGCAAGCCTTCTGTTGTGTTCTGATTCCGTTGTACCGTTGTGGTCATTCGGTTATGAATGGACATGAGTGGACACACACACAAGTCCCCACCGGTCCTGCCGTCACACTGTGAGCTTTGTTGACCGATCTCCTGATTCGGTCCTCGAAGCCCCCACCTTCCTGTGGGTGCACAACACTCGGTCAGTGTCCACTGGTGTGTCTGAGGGTGTCTCCCCACACCTGTCTTTTATCCCCATTGACGGGGTATCAGCCATCCGTCAACTCAAAATGACCATGTCCATCAAATCAGGCCACACCTGCTGTCTCCTTAGGAACGTTAACGAGCAAAGTAACGCCCTTGTAGCGAAAGGTAAACAATCCAGGAAGAAGCCATAATACATAAATCAACTGTGTCTCTCTCTTATCTGTAGCAGATGTTCCTGCCTCTGTGCTTCATCTCTCTCTCAATAGCAGCATAGCAATAGCAATAGTTCATAGTTCTCAAAAGGTTAACTCTGCACCCCATTTCCATCAGGTCTGTTCAGCACTCATAACACCTGTAAATGGACATGTTTAGCAGTCTGACTCCGTGGAGTTCTTATCAGAAATTAAGTTGGTGAGTGAAGCAGTGCTTCTCTGTACAATCAAGCATCGCTAAATAACGTTGTATTCTCGGGGGGTAGGAGAAGTGACTGATCGCATCGAAGCTCTTGATTCTACCAAATACACCGCACCGAAAACCAGATGCACAGAAAGTTCCTGACTTTCTTCACCGCCGATGTAGTCTGGTGTCTGAACCTCTGGTTTCTTCCTCCTGAAACCAATAATCAGCTCCTTGGGTAACGTTGTTATTGTGTTTATTTTAGTGTTGTTGTTTATTTCATCTCCCTGCTATGGTTGCAAGGACGAGGCTGAGGATGAACCCCAGCGCAGGACAGAGGCGCGGAGGCAGAGTTGTGAGGCGTTAGCACCGTGGCGACCGGGAAACCGGTATCCAGCAGAGTCTTTACACGGAGACAGTGTTTACGTAGAGTATCCAGGAAATGATGCGGAGCTTAGAACTGGCAGTCCTGAGGAATCAGGAAACGAGGTTTACTCACACTAGAGTCGACCAACGAACTGGCAAAGCATGGCTATGACGCCCGAGTTTTACCCTGTTTTCGCTAATGAGAACCATGTGTTCTGTAATTAGTGGAACTGAGAATGATCGGCAATCAGAGGAGGGGATTAATGCCCAATTAAGGAGGTAATAGCAAGATGGGGAATTGCCAGACGGGTCCATGATAGTACCGAACCCCCCCTCCCCCCCCTTCAGCGGGAGCCTCCAGGCGATCCTCCAGGCTTGTCCCGATGGTCCGGATGGAAGTCTTGGATGTGAGTGTAAACTGAAATTTACCAGACCAAATAACTACACCACAAACAAGTCTTTATTTAATCTTTCACCCGTTTATTTGTTCGAACTCAGCCGGCGAGAAAGGACTCGGAGCCGATCATCAGGAAGACTGAGTATCTCTCTCTCTCTCTCTCCCCGGCAGCTCGCAACGAGCTTTCTGTCTAACACTCAGAAACATGACAATTTATAGAACTGGCGGAACAAAGAACAGTCGGTTCCATGGATATTCCCACCAAATCAGTTACAGCAAAACTTAATTAATTAGATAAGAGTGTACACTAAATCACGGGTTTTACTTACAGACAAATTCTAGCTTCATCAGTAAAACTTCAACAGACAAAGGTGGGAACATAGATCAGTGACGTCACATCGTGGGGCATGATGTCGGCAACCTAGGGCTAAGGGTAAAACCTTCAACCAGGTCAGTCCAGTTTCTGGTGTAAGTTTGGCCAGCTGATCATTCACGGTACTATTGGCTGGTTCCACTATGCCGGCTGCTTTCGGAAGGCAGGTGCAGTGGAACTGCTGTTTTACAGTAAGTTCTTTACAGACTTCCTCATTTATTTTGGCTACAAAATGTGGCTCATTGACCGAGTTTATCAGTTCTGGAAGTCCACAGCGAGGAATTATTTATTTTAGAAATATTTTCACAACAGTCATAGTGGTATTATTAGTTGTAGGAACAGCGTCAATTCATCTGCTAAATGCATCTACTGTCACTAAGCAATACTCATAACAATGTACTCTAGGAAATTCTATAAAACCAAGCTGTAAACAAGAAAAAAGGCCCGCCAGACAAGGGGGTAGTTCCGGAAACAAAAGGCACTTTCTTCCCAGCATTCATTCTTTTAGAAATTAAACATGCTTTGGCTCGCTTTTCAAGTCAAGTCAAGTCACTTTTATTGTCATTTCGACCATAACTGCTAGTACAGTACATAGTAAAAATGAGCAACGTTTTTCAGGACCATGGTGTTACATCACACAGTACAAAAACTAGACTGAACTATGTAAAAAACAACACAGGGAAAGCTACACTAGACTACAGACCTACACAGGACTGCATAAACTGCACAAAAACAGTGCAGGCATTACAATAAATAATAAACAGGACAATAGGGCAAGGTGTCAGTCCAGGCTTCAGGTATTGAGGAGACTGATGGCTTGGAGGAAGAAACTGCTACATCGTCTGGTCGTGAGAGCCCGAATGCTTCGGAGCCTTTTCCCAGACGGCAGGAAGGAGAAGAGATTGTATGAGGGGTCCTTCATAATGTTGTTTCCTTTGCGGATGCAGCGTGTAGTGTGAATATCAATGATGGCGGGAAGAGAGACCCCGATAATCCTCTCAGCTGATCTCACTATCCGCTGCAGGGTCTTGCGATCCGAGATGGTGCAATTTCCGAACCAGGCAGTGATGCAGCTGCTCAGGATGCTCTCAATACAACCCCTGTAGAATGTGATGAGGATGGGGGTGGGAGACGGACTTTACTCAGCCTTCGCAGAAAGTAGAGACGTTGCGATCACACAAAGAACCCTGCTCCCTCCCGCTAGGGAAGTGCAGGATCTGAAAAACCCTGCAGATCCCTCCCGCTGTTGCAAGATCTGCATCGGTGCAATCTTTCCGGTGAGATTCTCCGTCAGGTGAACACCAAGAAATTTGATGCTCTTTACGATCTCTACCGAGGAGCCGTCGATGTTCAGCTTGGAGTGGTCGCTCCGTGCCCTCCTGAAGTCAACAACCATCTCTTTTGTTTTTGTTCACATTAAGAGACAGGTTGTTGGCTCTGCACCAGTCCATTAGCCGCTGCACCTCCTCTCTGTAAGCTGACTCGTTGTTCTTGCTGATGAGACCCACCACGGTCGTGTCATCGGCGAACTTGACGATATGGTTCGAGCTGTGTGTTGCAGCACAGTCGTGGGTCAGCAGAGTGAACAGCAGTGGACTGAGCACGCAACCCTGGGGAGCCCCCGTGCTCAGTGTGATGTTGTTGAAGATGCTGTTCCCGATCCGGACTGACAGAGGTCTCCCAGTCAGGATGTCTAGGATCCAGTTGCAGAGGGAGGTGTTCAGGCCCAGTAGGCTCAGATTTCCAATCAGTTTCTGAGGGATGATTGTGTTGAATGCTGAACTGATGTCTATGAACAGCATCTGAACGCATGTGTCTTTTCTGTCCAGGTGGGTTAGGGCCAGGTGGAGGGAGGTAGCAATAGCAGCATCTGTTGAGCGGTTGGGACGGCACGCAAACTGCAGGGGGTCCAGTGAGGGGGGCAGCAGGGACTTGATATCCCTCATGACGAGCCTCTCGAAACACTTCATGATGATGGATGTGAGTGCAACGGCTTCTTCGGCACGGGGACGATGGTGGAAACCCTCAAAGCTCCGTAGTCTGTGCATAACGGGAGTCTGTAAAAGTTCTCATTTAAATCTGTTGCTAGGATACAGGCACAAGTCAGAGTGAGCAGCTCAGCCTTCAAGAAAAGAGGCTTACGTCACTGTCCGTCATTATCACATAGCCAGGGCATCGTTTCCTCACTGGATTACCAGAGACCTTCCATCGTCATAAAACGTTGCCTCGGGCTTGAGGGGGTATTGCGGAAGGGGTGGGAGAGTCTGTCCTTCTTTCACGGTGATCCAAACAGGGGGGTGAATTTGGTGCGGCCGACTTCATGACCTGAAATTGTCTGGAGATGTGGTACAACATCTTGGGTTTGGTCAATATTAAAAGAGTATCTCACCAGATGTCCCGTCTTCACCTTCAACTCCTTCCAGTATCGGAGTTGGCCCGCAGCCAAGTCCGGCCAGTCTCCCTTGGTGCTAAAGGCTTGTTTCATCAGGGTACAGGCTAGAAACCCACGCTCTTTAGCTTGAACCCAGGGCAAACCCTAATGGTGGTATGGGGAAGCACCAATCCTGTCTGTCACCAAAGGAAACCTGGAACTTCGGCCAGTAATGCACTGCCCTCTTTTCCTTTAGCCTCTCCAGTCACGGTGACTTTGAACTTCTGTCCCTCGAGGGGTGCATAATATCGGCTTTCCTCAGTTGAGCACCACGTAGGGGTCAAATGAGGGTCTGCCTCCGGCAGAGAGGGTCCAGATTCAGTGCCCACCACTGGAGGGGGATTCGGTAACTGGGGAAGCTGTCGGTTGTTCGCTAGTCCGTGTATAGAATCTCCACTTGCAATGGACAGAGCAAGTCTCACTCTGCTAGATTGCACCCCAGACTGGTGGTGGCTGTAAATGAAACCTCACACTGGGTCCCCCTGGAATTCCATGTGCGTTCCGTGCTATTATTAGAGGTTTGGTCTCCTGCGAGAGTGCGTAGCGGGCCACAACTCTCTCCGATAATCTGGTCCCAATTCCCTAGGGTTACGTTTGGATTCAAGTACTTTAGTGATGTTTACTGGTTGTTGGAGAGCCCTCTCCAAGGCTTGAATAATCTGGTCTGTCTGTTCATTCTCATCATGGATTCCCACCTGTAACTCTTGATAGGTTTGGTATCTTAATTCTGCCTTCCATTTCCGCCCCTCATTAGCTGAGAGAATCATGCAGCAGAGACCGAATGAACCTTGCGGGGTCACATTATACATTTGTATAGTACTGCGGACATACCAAGCAATCTGTGCTGGGTTTTCTTTTCTATCTGGGGCCCGATTCATGATCACTATCATTTCTTGAGGCTTCCAGGGTGCGTACACAGGAATCACTGAGAGCTGTCCCTCCTCCGCTGCTCATGGATTAGGCAGCATTCGGGTGGGCAATTGTCTCTGTGGAGCCATTAACTCTGGGGTTTTAGTGGATTCTTCCCTCCCTGTCTCGTAATAATCCTCGGTATTCCCTTTCTGGATCTGAGGGTATAGAGAGCCTCCCCTTCCCCGCTGCCGCTGCTTTACCCGAGTGGTCACCGTATCTGAGTACTGGGAGGATTGGGGTTCGGGAGCACTAGGTGCACTCGGCCCCTGGTAAGGTGGGGAGGGGTACGGTGGGTGCCCACTCCTCATCACGGTCACCGTCCTCAAACAGGATCTGTATCCCAGACATGGGTTCGGGATCCCTTGTTTACCTGTCAGTTCGAACTTTAGACTGACGTTCCTGCCCTTCTCTCCTATCTAGGCCGGCCTTGGTTTGCTGACGTTGTTTTTCCTGCTCTCGCTTTCGGCGCCCATTCACCCATTCACACTCCGCCTTTAGCGTCTTCTGCAGTACGTACCTCTCTCCCTTTGTCACACGCATTATCCCTCCAACTTGCTAATCATGTACTGTTCCACTTTGCATCTGCCTTATCCTTCCATTGCCTTTTCAACAATTTCCACTTCTTCCCACAGTTCATCTTCCATATCAAATTTACTGCTTGTTCTCAAGAGGTGATATCGCAGGCTCCCGCTCAGTGGCCACATTTCCCCCCCCCCCCCAATCTTTTTATTCAGCGCTGCGGTCAACATTCACAAATCTTTTTCCTTGTCTGGAAAACTCTCACACACCTGTGTAGGGCTGCTCTCGGCCCACTCGTATCACTCGATATCCATTGGAATATTTATATATCCTGTCCCTTAGAATGTCTGACAATAAGTTAACCGCTGGTGTCAGTCTCATCCGCCTCTACTTTCCCGGCTCATCGTCAGAGCCTTTCACCATTCGATAGGTTTCAATCGGGTCACCCCTCATTCTTCTGAATCCCAGTGAATGCGGACCGAAAGCCATCGAACCTGGAATCATGTTCGTGAACTCCGTTGAACCCTCTCCAGTTTCGGCACATTCTTCTGAAGATAAGCGGTCTAAACCTGTTCACAATACTCCGTTTGAGGCCACACCAGCACTTTATAAAGCCGCTACATTACATCCTTGCTCTTGCATTGTAGCTACCTTCAAATAAATGATAATATCGCCTTTTCTATCCTCATCACACACTCGAACTCTGAAATAACCTTGAGGGAATCCTGCACAACGAGTCCCAGTTCTCTGTGCTTGTCCGTGTTTTGCATTTTCTTTCCACTTAGAAAGTACTCAACCCTTTCATTTCCTCTACAAGTGTGAATGACCATTCACTTCCTGGCACTGCGTTCCATCTGCCACTTCTTTGTCCATTTTCCTCATCTGTCAGTCTTTCTGCAGCCTCGCTCCGTCCTTAAAACTATCTGTCGCTCCACCCATCTCCGTATTGTCTGCAAACGTTGCAAGAATGCCATCAATTACATCATCCAAATCATTGACATATAACGTGAAAGAATTATCACAACACAGTCGTCTGTCGAACAACACTTCTCACTGGCAGCCAGCCGGAAAAGGACCCTCTCTTCCCATTCTTCGTCGCCTGCTAGTCAGCTACTGCTGGAATTATTTTTGTTGTATTTTATTCCCTCTCTGATGCTGGCTTCGACTTCTCTTGCCAGCCACGGTTGTCAATCTGTTCTATTCTTTGCCAGAGACGTCATTCGGTGTATTTAAGGCAGAGGTTGATGAATTCTTGTTTAGACAGGGCAGGAAGGGCGACGGTGAGAGGGCAGGAGATGGGGGCTGAAAGGGAAAGTGGAACAGCCACGATGAAAACGCGGATTTCATGGGTCAAATTTCCCGATTCTGCTCCAGAATCTTATGGTCTTGTGAAGGCTGAACAGCTAGATGCTGTGGTCCATATAGGTACCAATGGCATGGGTAGGAAGAGGGTCAATATTCTTCAAAGCGAGTTCAGGGAGATGTGTGCAAAGTTAAATGGCGGGTATTACAGTGCTGTGTCCTTAGGATTGCTACCCATACCACAGTACCAGTGAAATCAGAAGTATGAAGAGTACACAGTTTAACGTATGGCGATGGAGCTGGTGCAGGCGGGAGAGCTTCAGATTTTTGGATCATTGGGCTGTTTTTTGAAGTGCATCTCCATACACGTCCTGGCACTGTATTCCATCTGCCATTTCTTTCCTCTTTTTCCTCAGGCAGCCTCTCTGCTTCCGCAAAGCTACCTGCCCCTTCACCGACCTTCATATCGTCCGCAAACCCTGCGACAAAGCGACCTGCCCCTTCACCGGCCTTCATATCGTCCGCAAACCCTGTGACAAGGCTACCTGCCCCTTCACCGGCCTTCATATCGTCCGCAAACCCCGTGACAAGGCTACCTGCCCCTTCACCGGCCTTCATATCGTCCGCAAACCCTGCGACAAAGCCATCATCCAATTCACTGACATATAATGTAACAGCGATCGGTCCCAACACAGATGTCTGTGGAACAACACCAGTCACGGCAGTCAAACGAGAAAAGGCTCCCTTACTTCAAACACTTTGCATTCTGCTAGTCAGACAATGCTGGAATCTTCCCTGTTTGTTAAGCAGCCTCATGTCCGGCACCTTGTCACCCTCGGGATCTGAACCAAGCAGCTGAGAGATTGCGGAGGCGTTAATAATGATCTTTCCAGAATCGGTGGGTTCTGGCGAAGTAACAGATGACTGGAAAATTGCAAATGTTACTCTGCTATTTAAGAAGGGTGGAAGGCGGCATAAATGGAACTATAGACCCGTTTGCCTGACATCAGTGTTTAGAAATTTGTTGGGAGCGATTGTTAGGGATAAGATCATGGGGCGCCTGGAGGCACATGACGAGATAGGCCAAAGGTAGCATGGGTTCCTGAAAGAAAAATCCAGCCTGATAAAGACCTACTGCAATTTTTGAGGTAATTACAAGCTCATAGACAAAAGAGATGCAGTAGATATGGTGTATTTGGAAATTCCTAGCAAGATTGGAGTCCATGGCAACGCAGTCAGGCCAGACTGGAAAAATCGTCTAATGATGCGTTTTGCGTGGAACCGATGAATACAAAAAAAAGCTATGACCTCGTTCATGGGGCTGTATTACAGAGAACTCAACACACCGACGGATTTAGAGGAACAAATTTGCAGAGAGATCGTAGATCGCAAGAAACATAAGGTTGGTGTTATAGTGGGATATTAGTTCCCTTGTAGTTCAGGGGCAAATATTCTCTTCTGTGCAGATCCCAAAATGTTCCCTTACACACATCTGTCAGCTGCTATCTATCACAGAGACTGGGAACAAAGTAAATCCTTTCTGGCTGACTTCCAGTAACTCGTGGTTTTCCAGAGGTGACTGTGCTGGGACCATTTCTTTTTAACCTCTCTCTCAGTGACTTGGATGACGCATTTGATGGGTTTGTGGCCAGAATCGTCAGACTGTGAGGTCACTGTGCTTGAATGGGAATAGATGGAGATATCCAGAGACCCATTATTCGGTGGCATTCCGAAATATTTCTTTGACTGACATTTGGCAGGCCATTGAGGAACTGAGTTAGATTCAATTTTGTTATGAACATGGAAATAACTGCAACTGGAGAGAGTGCGATACTTGATCTGCGATTAGAGAATGAGAGAGGGCAGTGGCAAAGGTTTGTGTAGAGAACACTTTGCATCTAGTGACCACAAGGTCATTTGTTTCACGGTAAATGCGCATAAAGTTAGGTCTGGTGTGCGTGGTGAGATTCTAACTTGGAGAAAGGTCAATTTTAATGGAATCAGAAGTAATCTGTCAAGTGTGGACTAGGACAGGCTGTTTTCTGGCAAATGTGAACTTGGGAAGTGGGAAGCTTCAAAAAGTGTAACTTTGGGACTAAAATTCTTATATATGTCTGACTGAATAAAAGGTAAAGTTGAAAGATGTAGGCATCTTCGGTCCTTTTAGATGTTGAGGCCCTGGTGAAGATATAAAAGGAGGTTCACTGCAGGTATAAGCAGGCCGGAACAAATGAGGTGCTCATGGAGTATAAAAATGGAAGAGAACATAAGACACTGACGCAACAGCAATTGGCATTTTTACGACAGTTGTTTGAAGCATACAGACTACACACGGTGATTTCCATTTAACTAATTATATGAAGTCTAAAACAAATTGAATGCACCAGTGACTATTTGGTTTGTCATATTAAAGGGGTGAATATCACTTTTGAGATATCACTTTCATTTTGACACGAAATCGTCTTTCTGTTATTCGGTGTCAAAAAGCCAAATTAAACCACTCTGGATTAATGCTGTAAAACGATAAAACATGAAAACTTCGAAAGTGGGTATGCATACTTTATAAAGTGCTGTAAAATACACAGAAATCCTGCGTACAATTAAGAAACATTAGGACCGATGTTGTCCTTGATCCTGGTGCTGTGTGTTCTCACTCCTTTATGTCTGCTGCCCAATGGAAGGTGTGAGAAAACAGAAAGACGGGGCGGAAAGGGTCTTTGTTTATGTTAACTGCTTTCCAGGGGCAGCTAGAAATGCAGCTGGAGTCAATGGAGGGGAGTAATGTTTCTGTGACAGACAGTGCTGAGATCACAAAGTCCTTCTCTGACATGACTTCACAAATTGCCACACCTCACTCATCTGGACTGAACACCATTTGCCACTCCTCAGCCTACTCAACAAGCTGATCAAGAATCACTTGTATCAGAATCAGAATCGGGTTTTTTTTATCACCTGTATGTGTTATGAAATTTGGAAACTGTTACCATCAGGTAGGAGGAACGGAAGCCTGAAGGCAAACACTCATCGATTCAGGAACGGCTTCTTACCCTCTGCAATCCGATTCCTGAACGGGCATTGAAACCTTGGACACTGTAATTATTATTATTATTTTATTTTGTTTTCTCCTTCCATACTATGTATCGCAGTGAACTGCTGCTGCTAAGCTAACAAATTCCACGACACATGCCAGCGGTAATAAACCTGATTCTGATTTGTTAACTTACCAGCAGCAGTTTCATCCAATACATGAAAACATAGAAAGGGGAAAAAACAAAACAAGTAAAACAATAACAGTAAGTATATATGTATATTTAAATGATGAAATATGCTGCAAATTCAAAAATAATATATATTATAAAAGTGAGGTGGTGTTCATGGATACAATGTCCATTTAGAAATCGGATGGTCGAGGGGAAGAAGCTGTTCCTGAATCACTGAGTGTGCGCCTTCAGGCTTCTGTATTTCTTTCTTGCCTTGTACAATGAGAAGAGGGCATGTCCTGGGTGATGGAAGTCCTGCATTACTGACGTCGATTTTCTGATGCACCGCTACTTGACGATGTCTTGGATGCTACCGAGGCTCGGGCCCAAGATGGAGCTGACTAATTTTACAACTTCTGGAAGCTGATTTTGGTCCTGCGCAGTAACAGCCCCCATCCCCACCAAAGGGTGAATCAGCCTGTTAGAATATCCTTCACTGTACATTGAGAGAGGTTTTTGAGCGACTTCCGTTACTAGTTCTCAAAGAGAACTCTGATAGGCCAATCAAATGGTTCACTGCTGTTCAGTGATAAAATACAAAAACATCATGTGCACGATTCAGAAACATTAAAGAATAGTAGAAATACTGGAGTCATGATGATCATGATGAGGTCTGCTGGATAGAGACGTTTATACACATTCTGTCCTCAATAATTCAAAGAGATTGAAGGATAAGGTTGCAGGGAGACAAAACGTGGCAGGAGCACTTGGAAAGAAAAACAAATCCCGACCGGGAGAAAACAGCACCTGTTCTTTCAGCATTGCTCTCCTGCAGTTTAAGGACTGAGTCCAGTCGGAACATAACTCACAAGTGTTCTTGAAAGTCAAGTATTAACCCCTACCTACCAACAACCAAGCATTGCCATCCTGGTCCCTTTCATGATGGCTTATTTGGAGGCATGTGACTTCCCTCCCAGAGATGATAGGTGTTTGTACACTCAACTCTTGAAGGCTTGGACCCCATCGTCGGAGATGTTTCCAATCACGGCATCTGGAAGGCTGTTCATAATTCAGATAGCACAGTGAAGGAAGTTTCTATCCAGTGTCCAGATTCTCCCATTGGGCACAGAAAAGGCATGAGCAGGCACAGATAAATTTGATCGTGTGGCGCGCCGTCTCTCATAAGATGACGCAGCATGGCGCGAAGGTCTTCAGGGCTGCGGCTGGTGGGCATTTTGCACAGCACATTGAGAAATCACATCTTTTCAAACTCTAATGAAATATAGCTGCTGTCTTGTCTTCTTTACAGTTACATTGTCATTTTGGGGCAAGGAAAGATCCTCAGAGATCCTAACTCCCAGGAACTTGAAACTGCTCACTCTCTCCTATTCTGATTCCTCTATGAGGATTGTTTCGTGTTCCCACAAATCCCTTGTATTTGTTAATACCTTCTTCATTGTTTCTATTGGTTTGAAGATAGTGATGGGAATCTATGGTCAAGTTCAGAGTTTAGGGATCTATTCTGGAGAAAAGGTGAATTTTAGTGGATTTGACTGGATCCAGCGGAGGGGGAGTGAGAGAATCTCTATGACAGAAAATGAACAGATGGCAAGTGGGAGTTTTTTTATATGAGTGTGATTGCAGCTGTCCAGAAGAAGCATGTTCCTTTTAGAGTGAAGGATAACCTGGCAAGTTGAGGGAACCTTGGCCAATGAGAGATATAAAGGTCGGGTTAAGAAATAAAGGAAGCATACACTGGGTGTAGGAGGTCAGAATCGGGCAAATCACCTGATGAGAATAACAGTTATTAAGAGGGAAACCAGGAGAATAGGCCAATATTATGTGATTGGTCAGGTATTCTGGAAAGTACCAACAGGTTCTGTAGCGATGTTAGGAGTAACAGTGCGGCTTGGGAGAGAGAGGCCCCATAGAGAACAGCAGGGTCTCCATGTCTTGAGCCACAGGGAATGGGTGGGATCATGAATCAACTTTGTGTTTACTGAGTACAATATCATGGTTTCTCAATGGATAATGCAAACTCGTGGACTTGATTTGGAGGACATTCATATTACCAGCGAGTATCATGAGCAGCCTACACTGCATTCAGGTGGATGAACCCTCAGGCCTGACCCACTGCTTTGTGGAAGGAGAGAGAAAATTGTTGAGGTCCACTGAAGGTTGCCCCAGTGACTGAAGAGTGGCTAATGTTGTTTTACTGTTTAAAGAGCTGTCAAGGACAAGTCTGGGAACTGCAGGTCAGTCAGCCTGACTTCAGTAGTTCGGACGCTACTGGAGGGGATTCTGGGGGGACAGGAATCACCTGTATTTGGATGGACAGTGTCTGATCAGCAGGAGTCAGCGTGGCTTTGTTTGCAGGAAGTTGTGGTTGATGGATCTACAGAGATTTTTGAAGAGGTAAATAAAACTGTTTCTCAGAAAGCAGACTGGGGAATAGCGATGTGTTCCAGCGGGCAGAGCTGAGAGTCTTGTCGCTCATTATTTTAAGAATGTATTTGCATACAAATGCACAAGGCTTCATCAGTAAGTTCGGACATGTTGGTTACAGTGAGGAATGTTCGCATAGATTACAGGGAGATCCTGATCAGTTAGGGAAAAGGGCCAGAATGACAAATGGCTCACAACAGAGATGGAGATGTGAGAGAAATTTGTGAATCCTGTAGGATTTTCTCTATTTCTGCATAAATATTATCTAAATGTGATCAGATTTTCACCGATATCCTAAATCTAGATAAAGAGAATATAATTAAATTAATAACACCAAAACATTATACTTCTTCATTTATTTATTTAGGTAAACGATCCATGAGTCTGTGGGTCTTTGAAAGTGGAGACAGTGTACACAAGGTGGTGAGGAAATCCTCTGGCATGAATCCTTCATCAGTCAGTGCACTGAATACAAGAGTTAGGATGTATCCTCACAACTATTGTTACGTATTCAGGCAACAATAAATATAGATGAGATAGGCAAGGGTTTACCAACAAATAACACGTTTATTAAACACTGAAACAAACCCCCTCAAAAGTAAACAAACCCAAACGTAACCGGAAAACAGCTGCTGTGCGACACATTCACAGTTCTTAATAGCTTTGCAGTCCCAAGCAGTCTTTAAAGCGGTATTGGGAAAAAACAGTTCTTTAGAACGATATGCCGAAAGTTCAAAAGCTCACAGTACTTTTAAAAGGAGAGACTTTTTAAAGTGATGTAAATTCTCTTCCACGTCGATGTCCTTCGATTCCCCGGCGTCGAACTTTCCCACGAAGAATTTTATAAAATATAATGGCTCAAAAGTACTGACCTTTCTTCCCACACTATTCTCAATCCTTTCTGGTCAACCCAGGGATTAACAACGAGAATAGTCAACGAAATCCTTCCGAATGAGGATCAAACAAGGTCGAACTTTTCCACCTTCGAAAATCGATTCTCCTCGATCTCCATCTTCCAAACTTTTGTTCACTCTCCATCAGCAAAGAAACCGTTGGCAGTGACCTTTTAAACCTCAGGCATTGTATAAAACTTCATTTTTAACTAAACTGCGTCATCACATTAAATCACGCAGTGACATGAAGTCATCTTAGCAAATTCCGCCACGAACTGCCCCACCTGACAGGGTGGGTCATCCTTTTATACCCTGTAGAAAAAACCTGTCACATGACCTCTACTGGCGGGAAAATGACATCACTCCACCATCACAAAACCATTACCTCATGTCCAGTATAACTTCAACCCCAGTTACGTGACAAGGGTACCACTGTCACGTGTCACGGGTACGTAACACCTCCCTCCAAAAAAAACATTTTTGGTCTGACAAGAACAAAAATTTTAACAATCACTTACAAGAAAAACAAATGTATAAATTATATAACATACACAATATACAATACAGTAGGAGTGTTACAATAAAAAAAACCACTCCAAAAAAAAAATTACATTGTACATTCAACATCGAGATAGACAATCAGCAACCACATTATCTTACCTTTAATATGAGTTATCACAATATTGTACTCTTGTAACATCAAACTCCAATTTAATAATCTTCTGTTTTTGTTTTTCATCTTACTCAGAAAAACTAACGGATTATGATCAGTGTAAATAATAAGTGGTTTTTGAGTTGTACCAACATATACCTCAAAATATTCTAAAGCCAACACAAGAGATAACAATTCTCTCTCTATTGTTGAATAGTTTCTTTGATGCTTATTAAATTTCTTTGAAAAGTAAGCTACTGGATAATCAATCTCATCACCCTCATTCCTTTGCATCAATACTGCTCCCGCAGCTTCATCACTAGCATCTACAGCTAATGAAAAATGTTTTTCAAAGTCAGGTGCCTTAAGCACAGGTTGTTGACATATCATTGTTTTCAATTTTTCAAATGCTTCCTGACAAGGCACTGTCCACACAAACTTCACATTCTTCTGCAGAAGATTAGTTAACGGAAGGGCAACATTAGCAAAATTCTTACAAAATTTTCTATAATATCCTACCATTCCCAAAAATCTTCTGAGAGTTTTTTTCCCCGTCGGAGTGGGAATCTCTAAAATTGCCTGAACTTTTGCCTGAACAGGAGCTACCTTACCTTGACCCACAACATAACCAAGGTAAGTCACAGTGGCATGTCCAAATTCACTCTTAGCTAAATTAATAGTCAAGTTAGCTTTTGAAAGCTTTTCAAACAATTTCTCCACCGCAATTATGTGTGCTTCCCAAGTATCATTTCCTGTCACTAAATCATCAATATAAGCATCAGTATCTTTCAATCCCTGAATCACAGAATTAATCATCCTCTGGAAAGTACCTGGGGCATTCTTCATCCCAAGTGGAAGAACATTATACTCATATAACCCAGATGGAGTTACAAATGCAGAAATCTCTCTACCTCTATCCGTTAATGGAACACACCAATACCCTTTCAATAAATCAATCTTTGTAAGGAACTTTGCTTTCCAAACTTTATCTACACAATCATCTACTCTAGAAATTGGATATGCATCTGTTTTCGTTACAGCATTCACCTTCCTATAGTCCGTACAAAACCTAATACTACCATCAGGTTTTGGCACCATAACACATGGCGAACTCCAATTCGAGTTAGAATGTCTAATAATATCATTCTCTAACATGTATTCAATTTCCTTCTCAGCAAGTTCACATTTTTCCATGTTCATCCTATATGGATGTTGTTTAATAGGTTTGGCATCTCCAACATCTACATCATGTGAAGCTATAGTAGTCCTTCTCGGAACATCTGGAAACAAATCCTTATACTTAAAAATCAATTCCTTCATCTGTTGTTTCTGCTCTAGCTGTAAATGTGCTAATTTCTCATCCATATTTTCCAAAATGGTCGAATTAGGTAACCTAACAGAAACAATGTTAGATTTAGAATGAAAGTCAGATGAATCATCTATCATGTTCCCAGTTAAATCAAACTCATTCTCACTAACCACAACAGTCACAGTATCAGATTGTTTCTCAAAATATGGTTTAATCATATTTATGTGGCAAAGTTGTGTTGACCTTCTGCGATCTGGAGTTTTTATTACGTAATCCACATCATTGATTCTAGACCCAATTTCATAAGGTCCATGAAATCTAGCTTGTAAAGGATTTGTCTGCACTGGGAAAAGAACCAACACCTTATCTCCAGGCTTAAACATCCTCATCCTAGCTTCCTTATCATACCAAGTTTTCATTTTCTCCTGAGCCAACTTTAAATTTTCCTTGGCTAAACTACAAGCTTTATGTAACCTGTCCTTAAATTTCAAAACATAGTCCAACAAATTAGTATGCACTTCCTTACTAATCCACTGTTCCTTCAATAAAGCTAAAGGTCCTCTAACTCTATGTCCAAACACAAGTTCAAATGGACTAAACCCTAAAGATTCCTGTACCGATACCCTTACTGCAAATAAAAGTAAGCTTATACTCTCATCCCAGTCACTTTCACATTCCACACAATATGTCCTAATCATATTCTTGAGAGTAGAATGAAACCTCTCCAAAACACCTTGCGATTCTGGATGGTATGCAGACGAAGTGATTTGCTTAGCTCCCAATTTATAAACTATCTGTTGAAACAATCCAGACATAAAATTACTACCTTGATCAGTTTGTATTTCCTTAGGCAATCCAAAATAAGTAAAGAATTTTATAAGAGCCTTCGTCACAGTTTTAGCTTTTATATTCCTAAGTGGTACTGCCTCTGGAAACCTAGACGAAGTACACATGATAGTCAACAAATACTGATAACCAGTTTTTGTCTTTGGTAATGGACCAACACAATCTACAATAACTTTAGAAAACGGCTCACCGAATGCTGGAATAGGTTGTAATAGAGCTACTGGTGTAACCTGATTTGGTTTACCCACAATTTGACAAGTATGGCAAGTCTTACAAAACATCGCCACATCTTTTCTTAAACCAGGCCAGTAAAAATGTTTTAAAATCTTGTCCACAGTTTTCCTTACCCCTTGATGTCCACCTAAAGGCACACTATGAGCTAAAGTCAAAATCTCATTTCGATAAACTTTAGGAACAACTACCTGATAAACAACATTCCATTCCTCACTTGCAGGAATTGTAGGCGACCTCCACTTCCTCATCAACACTCCTTTTTCCAAGTAATATCCTACTGACACCTTCTCAATTTCACTACCTAGTAAAGCTTGTTCCCTTAATTTTACAAACTCAGGATCTCTATTCTGCTCTGCTATCATCTCCTTCCGAGACAGAGATAAATCTTCATAGTCAGACTTACTCCCAGAATCTTGTTCAAACAACGAAGGTAAGAAAGTCTCTGACACATCCTCAAAACTCGAATCCTGAGTCGAACAGTCATGAGTAACAACCTCATTCTGCACATCAATTTTTTTAGCCATAGCTCTAGTCACAACACAGGAAGAATCTGTGTTAGAATTCATCTCTGGTTCCTCTGACTCCATTGTCAAATGCACTTCAGGAAAAACTTGTCCACCTGTCAAGTCATTACCTAACAATAAAGAAATACCCTTCACAGGTAAGCTATGCTGTAATCCTACTTTAACAAATCCTGTAACTAACCCTGACTTTAAATTTACTTCATGTAAATGTACAGGCATAAAATCACTTCCAACACCTCTTATGTAATTCACCTCACCAGTATCACTCTCTTCATTAAACTTCAACACACTATCTAACATCAGTGATTGAGAAGCTCCAGTATCCCTAAGAATTTTTATTGGCACCAGAGTAGATCCTTCTTTCAAGGATACAAACCCTTCAGTTATAAAATGATCATATCCCTTTCTAACTTTGTCAGACTCTAACAAATCCTCATTTGTGTTTACCAAACCCTGTAACTTTACAGGTGCTTCAGTATGTTGCACACAAGCATCTGGAACTGCTTCCTTCTCTTTCTTTTTCAATTTGAAACAGTTAGCTATTACATGGCCAGGCTTCTTACAATAGTTACAAATAAGACCAAACTGTCTTTCCTTCACAGGTTTTCCTTCCTCCTTACCTCTCTCATTAACCTCTGATTTAATTTCTAATTTACCTGGAGTCTCCATATTATTTTTCCTCTTAAAAATTCTACCCTGAGGAAATTTATTCTTATGGATTAAAACATACTCATCAGCTAATCTAGCACAGTCCTGCAATTTATCAGTATCCCTTTCATTTAAGTAGGTCCTTACTTCAACAGGAATGCTTCTTTTAAATTCCTCCATTAAAATCAGCTCTCTCAATGTATCATAGTCCTCATTTACATTTTTAGAAGAAACCCATCTCTCAAAACACATAGCTTTATCATAGGCAAATTCCACATAAGTCTTTTCCACAGACTTTTTCAAACTCCTGAATCTTTCCCTATACGCTTCTGGGACCAATTCGTATGCTTTGAGAATATTCGTTTTCACAATATCATAATCTAATGCTTGCGCAGCAGTTAAAGCTGTGTAAACTTGCTGTGCTTTGCCTTTAATCACACTCTGTAACAACACTGACCATTTATCTTTCGGCCACTCTGACATCCGAGCAATAGTTTCAAAATGTTGAAAATATCTTTCCACTTCTGTTTCACTAAATGGAGGGACCAATTTAATTTCTTGACTAGCAACAAACGGTTTTTTAAAATCAGAAGACTGATTCCCAGACCTTAATTTCGCCATTGCATATTCAAAATCTCTCTGCTTTTGTTCAGCTTCCATTTTACACCTCTCTAACATCATTTGTTCGATTTGCAACTGCATCTCCAGATTACTTATTGGAAACGATTCTAAAATCGATTCATCAAAATGACCCGAAGCCACAAAATGTGATGCGATCTTTCTCTGTATTACAGCTTTTGATGTAGTCGCCAAAATACCTTTAAGTTGCAATCTCTTAGCAATCTCAGATACTTCAGTTTTTTTCGCCGTCGCTAACAAATCCGCGTCTGGCGAATCCAGAAACTCATCAATATTCATCGTTGCCGAATACCAACCACAAGCCAAACAAACAAAAAAAAATCGAGCAATCCCCGTTACCAAAACACCGATTCAAAATTCAAAAAGCATTTTAAACTCAAACGATTCAAATCCGGACGCAGCCCCCATAATTAATGTTACGTATTCAGGCAACAATAAATATAGATGAGATAGGCAAGGGTTTACCAACAAATAACACGTTTATAAACACTGAAACAAACCCCCTCAAAAGTAAGCAAACCCAAACGTAACCGGAAAACAGCTGCTGTGCGACACATTCACAGTTCTTAATAGCTTTGCAGTCCCAAACAGTCTTTAAAGCGGTATTGGGAAAAAACAGTTCTTTAGAACGATATGCCGAAAGTTCAAAAGCTCACAGTACTTTTAAAAGGAGAGACTTTTTAAAGTGATGTAAATTCTCTTCCACGTCGATGTCCTTCGAGTCCCCGGCGTCGAACTTTCCCACGAAGAATTTTATAAAATATAATGGCTCAAAAGTACTGACCTTTCTTCCCACACTATTCTCAATCCTTTCTGGTCAACCCAGGGATTAACAACGAGAATAGTCAACGAAACCCTTCCGAATGAGGATCAAACAAGGTCGAACTTTTCCACCTTCGAAAATCGATTCTCCTCGATCTCCATCTTCCAAACTTTTGTTCACTCTCCATCAGCAAAGAAACCGTTGGCAGTGACCTTTTAAACCTCAGGCATTGTATAAAACTTCATTTTTAACTAAACTGCGTCATCACATTAAATCACGCAGTGACATGAAGTCATCGTAGCAAATTCCGCCACGAACTGCCCCACCTGACAGGGTGGGTCCTCCTTTTATACCCTGTAGAAAAAACCTGTCACATGACCTCTACTGGCGGGAAAATGACATCACTCCACCATCACAAAACCATTACCTCATGTCCAGTATAACTTCAACCCCAGTCACGTGACAAGGGTACCACTGTCACGTGTCACGGGTACGTAACACTATACAATATTTTGTTGAGACTGTAGTTGGATTGTTGCCCAGCAACAGAAAGGATGTGATTCAGCTGGAGAGGGTGCAGTAAAGATTCACAAGGAGCGACTGGGACTGAGTTACAAGGAGAGACTGGAAAGCCTCGGTCTATGTTCCCGGAATGCAGAAAGCTGAGTGTGTAGCGTATAGAAGTGTATATCTCTGAGGGGCATGGTTGATAAAGTGAATGGCTGCAATTCTTTCACAACATCTAAAACTTAAACAAGGTGTGTATCCTAGAGTTCCATTTAACCTGTGTTTGGTCCATTTCCCTCTCAACCTCTCCGATCCATTCACCTGCCCGAATATCTGCTAAACATTGTGATTGTGTCTCCTCTGCAGCTTCTCCTGGCAGCTCGTACCGTACACCCACCACTCTCTGTGTGGAAGAAATTGCCGAGTGTCCCTTTTGATCTTTCCCCTTTCAAAACATTCTGCCCTTTCCCAGCTCAGTGATTTTCATCCTATAAATGAGATACCAGAACTGCCCACAATACATTGTGGTCTCACCTATGACCTGTACTGTCACAACATGAAGTCCCATGTCCTGTACTCCAAACTCTAACTGATGAATGCCTTCTGCACTACCCTATCTACACTTCCAGAGCACTATGCACTTGTAATCCTTGGTCTGTCTGCTCTCTAACTCTCTTGAGCATGACTAGCTGCCACAGATACCCCTGTCGGTGCCCCCAGTTAAATAGTTTTCTGTCACTGAGGCTCACTCAGAACACTGAACAGTGCGGTATAGGAACAAATCCTTCTTCCCACCATCTCTGTGCTGAACACAATGCCACATTAACCGGAATCACTTCTCTCCCTTCAATGTCACTATCATATCTGCTTCCATCACTCCCCATAGCAGCCCATACGGGGCCCCACCACTCTGTAAATAAAACTGATCTACTACTTGCCCTGTTCACCATCTTTAAATGATCACCCTGTCACTGTAAAGACAGCCTTCTTGAATTTGACATTTCCACCCTGGGAAAGTGACTCTGACTGTTTCCCTTATCTACAACTGCATAGTTTCATAAACTTCGGTCAGGTCCCCCCTCAGCCTCCTTCACTACAGCGAAAGCAGCCCCAGAGTGTCTGATCTTTACCTGTAACACAAGACCCCAGTCCAGGCAACGTTTGTGTGAATCTTTTCTTCACCTTTCCAGCTTAATCACTTCTTCCTTATTTTGCTGACCAGAATTGCACAGGTTACTGCAGCTGTGATTTAATTAATATTTTGTGCAACTGTAATGCAACTCCTCTGCTGCCAAAGGGAGGCATGTTGTTCACCTACTTCACAACCATGACAATCTGTGCTATGACTTTTCGGGAACTATGTACCTGTATCCCAAGATCTCTCTGTTCACTAACACTCCCCATGACACTGCCTAAGCCCTGCCCTGCTTTACCTTCCCAAAATCCATCAGGGTGCACTTGTCTGACACTGTAACAACACTTCTCCGTCTTTCTGCACCAATCACACAGAAATAAATGTCCATCAAATATTCAATGCACCTGTCTGCTGTTTGTGTGTAACTTGTACAAGGCAACACCTGGACCCCTACAGGGCACCGGATTGTGAGAAGGCAGAGATTAAACAGGAATCTGTTGCTCTATGTCTCTCAGTCAGACGGTGGTCAGTTCCGCACATCATGCCCACTGGGGCACAGACCACTGCCCCGAGCTCTCTGTGCTGTGCCAGTCTTTCACGCTGTCCCCAGGTGCAGCCAGTCTTCGTGATGGATACATCCTTTCTCAGAGATGAAGACTTTGGAGCTTCTGTGGCTCCGGGTTTTTGTGGGACTGGATTGCTGGAGTTAGGATGTCCAACTCTACTCCATTTGCATCCGGGCTTCGGACAGTGCTGGAACACTGAGGTCCCTCTCCCGGTCAGCCTGCAACCATCTCCCTGCAATAGCTGTAAGATCAAAAACGTTTCTCACAATACAACGCATTCATTCACCCTATCTATACCCTTCATAATTTTGTATACCGCCGTTAAAGTGCTCTGTGTTAATATCCCGCGAAACATCAAACTAGCCATTGTCCGCCTGTCTCCTACTACCACATTTCAGGCTGCGGCAGTACATGCTGAGGGACACACTGAGGCTTGGTGTAGCCGACTGTGTCCCTGCAGAATGATGTGAGTAGAGATGTGCACAGTCCAGCTCTCATCAGCCTCATCAGAGAGTACATATCTGTATTGTAATCCATTTGCCACTCTGTGTCCCTCTTCCCCAAAAGATCAGGGTCTCCATGTAATCTATAATCGCCTTCAGGAACTGGTATTTAACTCTGTAATCTACATGTATGCCAATTTGCATGTCGCTCAGGTGGTAATGTAAATATCCTCTTTCCTCGTTCTACCTATGTTGTCGGTGCCCATATGCACCTCCCACTGCAAGTTCCTCTACAGGGCAGATAAGGCGACCCGAACCCGGGCATAGGCAGGCAACACTGTCGGTCTGTGACTCTTCCACCATATCCAGTGTACATCAGTAAGCAGGGGCTACAGCATGTTCAGGTGTAACCTGCAGGCTAGTGGTGGGAGTGAGCGCCTTACGTCTATTATATTAGGTCTACCTACACAGAAATAATTCCGGACATTGTTCGTGGAGGAGTGGGAAAAATAACCTACAATATGAAAAGAGATGCAGCTTGTGTTCAGTGATGCAGATAATGAAACACACTGGGGAACATAAAAATATCGAGTCTCCATCACTTACAACTTTACGCAGCTGCTTCGTTTTCTGATCTCGCAAACTGCCAAGAGCAGAATAAATAAATATAATTGTTAAAACATCGCGCATGGAGGTAAACATACGTATAACGTAGCTAAACACTCAAAAATATTGTGAATAGTGCTGCAAATAAACGTTCAGGTTGATGTTGTTCCGAGCAGTGGCGACTTTCATTTTCCCTGGGACTACATTAGTGCCCAACACATGCCCTTTAAAGTTACCCGTCTGACCTCAAGCTCATGGCCTGTGATATGATACCCCTTAGCTCCCTGAGAATGACAGCTATCCGCTCCCCAATCTATGACTCTCAGGGTCTCATAAACTGGTATCAGGAGCTTTCCTCAGCTTTCCCTGCTCCAGAGCCCGTCATGGCATGTGCTTTCTCAGTCACTCCATCAACATGGGAGTCAGTTTCAGTCGGATACAGAGTTGGACGCGAAGGTTTCTCTGTACGTCAAATTGTTTAAAGTCGTATCATTAGCGGTGTTTTGTCTCTTATCATTTGGTTTTCAAAGATGCAATGACACAGGCTTGTTCTCAATAAACCCATCTGGTGATTCTCCCTCCACATCCGCAAGGGAAATATATCCTGCTGTATCCCTTCTAAACAATCCATAATGCCACCAATCTTTGTATCATCCACAGACAGAGCATTCCACCCACACACAGGGCACGAGAACATCTGCAGCTGCTGGAAATCCAACCAACACACACACGCAATGCTGGAGGAACTCAGCAGGCCAGGCAGTGTCCACGGAAAAGAGAAAACATTGAACGTTTCTGTCAGGACAGAAGTGCAACCACCCATATCTCCATGCAAGTCACAGACATGCAGAGCGAATATCTCCAATCAAGTATTATACTCTCGATTGAATGAAAAAAAGACATTTTTGAAACCTAACAAGTTTTGAGCGCAAGTTGTTACATGAAGTACAATAGCATGGGTGAAGCAGTGGCTGATTTGCAGGAATCAAAGAGCAGGAACACAGGGAGCATTTCTGGCTGATGCCGGTGACTGTTGGTATCCGACACGGGTTCGTGTTACGATCGTTTCTTTTCACAGTATATGTCAGTAATGTGGATGAAGTCACTGATGGCTTTGTGGTCAAGTAGGGAGACTTTAGAAAGATAGAAGGAGGGCCAGGTAAGTTGGAGGAGGCAGAAAGCCGCAGAAGAATGGATATCATGAAGAGAATGGACATTACAACACAGTAAGGGATCACTCCTACATAGACTCCATTTTGCTATCATCTATTTACGTGTGCACGCTTTGATAAATGTCCCGAAAGTATCTTGACCTATCACCGTCCGTTGGAGAATGTTCCACGCAGACACTACTCTGCACAAACTGCTTTACACTGACACCTATTATTATACATAATTCCCATTACCTTAAAATAATGCCCTCTTATATGGCTATTTCCGCAATGGGAAAAATAATTGGGTATATATTCTATCAATGGCTGTCATTATCTAGTATATCAGTAACAATTCACCCCTTATCCTCCTTTGCTCGAAAAGAAAAGTTTTAGCTCGGTTAACTGAGCTTCAAAGTCGAAACAGCATCCTGGTAAATCCCTTCTGCACCCTCTCTAAAGTTGACAAGTCCTTCCTGTAATAAGCTTCTGTGAACGCAGTAATAATATCGGCAATACATCGCTGTTTGTTCCAGTTTCCGATCCGAATTAAACTAAAGATGCAACCTTCGGCGGATGTAAGAGGACGGCAATGGACAAGTGATGCCTTCATGAATTTATATATTTACGTTGGAAATGGACAGGATATATGGTGCGTTCAGCTTATAGCGATGCCCGGAAATATGTCAACACTACGATTTATCATGTTAAGAAGGTAAGCATTTTCAAAGAGGCATTGGTGAATTGATTAAACGAACTGACAGAACCGGTAGAGATAAGTAAAACTGTAATCATTAACAGACATTTGGATAATTATATCGATAGAATAGGTTTATCTAGATAAGGCAGGCAAGCAGCCTTGAGATTAGTGTAAACAGATGTTTTGGCTATAAAGACCAGTTGGGCGAAAATGCCTATTTCAGTCTTTATAAACCACAAATCTATGATTCATGAATAAATGGCAGACCTGCGAGACGGTATTCTAACTGAAGTAATGATGAAACCTTCGTCGGATCTAAGTGTTTCCCTCCATGTGAGGAGGGAACATTCATGAACATTCATGAATAATTTATTTACTTTGTATTAAAACAGGAAATATGGTGCGTTCCGCTTATAGCGATGCTCTGAAATATGCCAACACTACGAGTTAACATGTTGAAAAGAAAATTATTTTCACACAAACGTTGTTGGATGTATTGAACGAACCGGTAAAGAAATGTAAAATTGAAATGATTAACAAACATTTAGACAGTTTTGCTGCCTATGGCTGACAAGCAAGCATGGGATTAACGAAGACTGGCGTCTTGACCATAAAGACCAATTGGGCGGAAGTGTTTATTTCTGTCTCTATAATCCTATGAATCTCTGAATCAATGAGTAAATGGCAGATCTGCCAAATGCACTAATGTTTCACAGCTTTTGACCCCACACTCTGCCACCGTGCGACAGGAGTCGCGCGTTATCTGTACAACAGCCGACTGAATGCAAACATATACTTCATTCCATTCTTCAACTCTTCCCTGAACTTTGTCTGCATTAGCCCAAAGATACACGTGTTGGCCCCCATACTCAACATTTGCAACATACATGCGAGCTGTTGTTTGATAACTGCCAGATGATGGAAGATACTAACTAGATTTGTTGAAATTGGCTGACAGAACGAACGACATCATCATGATAACCACAGTGGTTGTTCTCCGGGTGCAGTTTCGTTCCCGCAGCGTTTGTCAACAAGCTGCGATAGAGCAATTGAAAGTGAAGCCCACTGTTACTCAAACGGCACTGTCCCTACTTACAACTCTTGGTGCAATGGCCTGAGCGAAAATATAAACAATCATAACAGATCGAAACAAGTTGATTTGTTTTTCTCAACAAATTCTACAGCAGAGATCTCTAGTGGAATTTTATGGGACACTTTTAAAGCATTTATTCGTGGACAGATTATTTCATACTCTGCTGGAGTTAGGAAACGAACTAATTCTAAAATATTAACATTGGTTGATAAAACCAAAGCAATTGATAAGATTTATTCAGTGACCACTAGCAAAGAGCTTTATAAAGAAAGAGTAGAACTTCAGATGGAGCATAGTTTGTTATTATCCTCTTCAATTGAAAATCAGTTAATTAAATCTAGAACCCAGTTTTATGCACATGGAGATAAGTCTAGCAAATTATTGGCTAATCAATTGAAAACTGCTTCGATTAAACGACAGATTACTAGGATTCGTAAACAAGATGGCACTCTGACGATCGACCATAAGGAGATAAATAAAGCCTTTCAAGATTTTTATAATTCTTTATATCAATCAGAATTTGTTGAGGATTCTTCTATAATAGATGAATTTTTAAGAAAATTGAATATCCCAAAATTAACAGTAGAGGATAGTGTATTACTAGATACACCTATTACGGAAACTGAAATAAAAAAAAGGCTATTTTTTCCAATGAATTCCGGTAAAGCTCCTGGTCCGGATGGTTATACTGTAGAATTTTTAAAATCCTTTTCCTCTATACTTTCTCCTTGGCTTTGTAAAATTTTTAAAGATGCGTTAACTGTAAGTAAATTGCCACAACCTTTTTATGAAGCCTCTATTTCTTTTATTCTTAAAAAAGATAAAGACCATACTGATTGTGCATCCTATCGGCCTATATCCTTGCTGATTACGGATTTTAAGATTTTCAGTAAAATTTTGGCCCCCAAGATTAGAAAATATATTACCTCGAATTATTTCTGAAGATCAGACTGGATTTATTAAAAACCGCTACTCATCTTTTAACATTAGAAAATTAATTAATATTATTTATACTCCTTCACCCAAAATACCAGAATGTGTCATTTCCTTAGATGCTGAAAAAGCATTTAATAGAGTTGAATGGCCATAATTATTTAATACGTTGCAGCATTTTAATTTTAGTTCGAAATTTATATCATGGATTAAATTAGTATACTATAAACCCTTGGCTTCGGTCTTTACCAATAATCAAAGATCTCCTTTTTTTTTAGTTATTCCGTGGTACAATGCAAGGCTGTCCTTTAAGTCCTTTACTAATTGACATTGTTTGGAACCTTTAGCTATAGCCGTTTGTGAATCACCTCATATTTTGGGTATTGCCTGTGGGGAAGGGACGTATTAAGTTATCATTATATGCTGATGATTTGTTACTATACATATCCGACCCTGAGAGATCTATTCCTGCTATTTCGTCCTTGCTTGCTCAGTTTAGTAACTTTTCTGGTTATAAATTGAATTTTAATAAAAGCGAATTATTTCCATTAAATATGCAAGTTCCAATTTATAAACATTTACCATTTAAAGTTGTCACAGATTATTTTAATTATTTGGGTATTAAAATTACCAAAAAACATAAAGATTTATTTAAAGTTAATTTCTTACCTTTAATTGACCAAATTAAGCAACTTTTGACCAGGTGGTGTCCATTATCTTTGTCATTGGTCGGTCGAATTAATGCTATTAAGATGATGGTATTACCCAAATTCTTGTATTTATTTCAAACATTACCAATTTTTATTCCTAAATCTTTTTTTGATATCATTGACTCCAAAATATCTTCCTACCTGTGGCAGAATAAAAATCCTAGACTAAGCAAAACATATTTACAGAAGCCTAAGAAGGGGGGCGGTTTGGCTTTGCCAAACTTGAGATTTTACTATTGGGCAGTTAATATACGGTATTTAATATTTTGGACACAAGAATCGACTATAGTACCTTGCCCACAATGGGTAAATTTGGAATGTAAATCTGTACAATCTTCTATTTGTGCTAAACATGCCCTAATACAATTTAAGGTTGTACATAGAGCTCATATGTCTAAGGGTAAACTTGCTCGATTTTATTCATATGTTAATCCAACCTGTGATAGATGTCATTCTGATGTTGCTTCATTGACCCATATTTTTTGGTCTTGCCCTTGTTTGCAAAATTACTGGAAAGACATTTTCAGTATTATTTCAACAGTTCTGAATATCAATTTCCAAACGCATCCTATTACTGCAATTTTCGGTTTACCAATGGCGGATAATAGTCGTTTATCCCCCTCATCTCGACGGATGATTGCATTTGTTACATTAATGGCTGGAATATCTATTTTATTGAATTGGAAAGAAATTAATCCTCCAACTATATTTCATTGGTTTTCTCAAACTATCTCTTGTTTGAGCTTAGAAAAAAATTAGAAGTGTTGTCTTTGATCCTTCAGTTAAATTTGAAGAAACTTGGAGACCATTTATTCATGTTTCATTTATGTTTGCTTAAAAATTAATAAAAAGATTTTAAAAAAACGAAAGAAAATATCGAATATGCCTAAATAATCGCATCGAAGACATTTCCACCTGGTCCGGGTGATGCATTTCGAAATTTCTCATGTTCCCCGAGATAATTGCAGTTAAGTTAGAGACTAAGAAATGAAAAGTTATTCCAGCAGAGACAAAACTTAACAAATTGACTTGAACAAATGGCTATATAATTCAGAATGATTCCAGTTCCTCTAATTTCATGTTGTCAGTGGTTAGCTTAGAATCCAAGCGTTCCAGAATTGATAATTGTTAAACTTCCCGTTTGGGCCTGAAATATTTAGGAAATGCGTAGAATTGCAGGTCCATCTTTCATTCATGATAACTTACGAAAATTCTCTGGTCTTTCGGCAGATCCCGGCGGATTGGAAGTAAGTAAATGTCAAGTCATCTTTGAAAAAAAGCTGTAGACAATGGGTAGGTAACTATAGGCCAATTAGTTTAACATCTGTAATGGGAAAATGAATGAAGCTATCGGTAAAGAAGAAATAGCAAAGCGTCTGGAAACAAATGGATCCATCATGCAGATGCAGCCGGGATCCGGCTTAAGCAAGCCCTGTTTGACAAAGTTACAAGAGTTATTTGAGGCTACATAGAGCGGAGAGATTACAGGGGAACAGACAGGTGTTATTTACTTTTACTTTCAGAAGGCGTTCGATAATGTGTCACATAAACAACTTGTTTCCGTAATATATGGATGCATAGATTTGGGGTGACTTATTAGCATGGGTAGAGGATTGGGATACATGGTTGTTATTGTGGTTGTCAATCAGCAGTGAGCGGTTTGCCCCGAGGTCGGAGCTGAGGCCACAACTGTTCACGATATACATGAACGGTCTGGAAGAGGGGACTGAGTGTAGTGTATCTAAGGTTGCTGATGACACTAAATTGAGTGGGAAAGCAAGTTGTGCAGAGGATACGGAGAGTCTGAAAAGCGATATAGACAGGTTAATTGAGTGGGCAAGGGTCTGGCAGATGGAGTACAATGGCAGTAAATACGAGATCGCCAACTTTAGAAGGAAAAGAGGAAGTTCAGTCTATTGTTTAAATGGTAAAGGATTGCAGCATGCCGCTGTGGAGGAGAACTTGTGAGTGCTTGTGCATGAATCACAAAATGTTAGCTTGCAGCTGCAAAAGGCAATCGAGAAGACAAATGGATTGTTGTCCTTCATTGCTAGAGGGATTGAATTAAAGAACAGAGAGGTTATGCTGCAACTGTACAGGGTACTGGTGAGGCCGCACCTGGAGCACTGTGTGAAGTTCTCGTCTCCTTACTTGAGGAAAGGTATACTGGCGGAGGAGTTTCACCAGTTTGATTCCAGACACGAGGGGGTTAAACTATGAGGAGAGATTCAGTCTCTGGAATTCAGAACGATAAGGGGAAATCGTATAGAAACATATAAAATTATGAACGGGATAGAGTGGAGTGGAGGCTACCTCAGTAAATAGAGTTAAGAGTAGGTCGGATAGATTTTTGCGTAGTAGGGGAGTTAAGGGTTATGGTGGAAGGGCGGGTAGTTGGACATGAATACAGGGTCAGATCAGTCACGATCTTATTGAATGACGAAGCAGGCTCGGACAGCCAGGAGTCCTACTCCTGCTGCTATTTCCCATGTACTCATGCTGTTCTGTGGAGAACATGACCGGCCGTACGGTGTTTCATGTGGATATAATCAAGGCGTGAGACGTTCAATAGGCAGTCCCCTGTGGTGGGACAGTCTAAGTCCAGATAGCACAGCCTCAGGATAGAAGGGCGTCCTTTTGAACGGAGGTGAAAATGTATTTCTTTGGCCAAATCTGTGGGCTTCTTTGCCTCATGCAGTTGTTAAAGTCAATTCGTTTGGTATATGAGAAGCTCAGTTTGATTGCTCAGGGCAGGAGGTTGGCGCTGAGAGGAAAATTGGATCAGCCTTGCTGAAATGGCGGAGAAGACGCGATGGGACAAATGGCCAAAACCTGCCCCTAAATCCCATGTCTTTTGGTCTGAATATTGAAACTTGTGAAAGAACCCGAGAGGGGATTACTTCATTACCAACAACGAAATTGAAGTGAGGTTTGGACACGAATTCTCATTTGCGATGGAAAGACCTGCTTGTCCGAAGTCAAAAGCAGAGTTCGCCAAGAAAAAACTTGTAGAGTTGTCGTTGATGTTATACAGCCCCAGATTGTTCGAACGATGCAAGCTGCGACATATACATTATCGACGGTAATCGTTCTTTCATTACACAGCATGATTGGCCGTACAGTGTTTCATTTAGATATAATCAAGGCGTGGGAATGGAAACAACAAAACCGTTCCGGCATGATTTATTGGATAGATAATGAAAGAATTCGACTTCCATACACACAGGCACAGCGCGAGTATAAGTTATTGTCATTTCAGTCGCTTTGCTGTGGTGGATATTAAAACATTAGACTTAAATGCAATGTGTTTAAATATGGAGCCCGCGTCACCTATGCATAAAGCACAGTCTGAGATGCTATTTGCCTTCCCACAAGAGACACCTCGAGCTGTGTACAATTTGCAAGTTTAAAAAAAACAGACTGCAGTGAACAATGTATGAAAATATCACACCTACAAGAATTGGCACAAAATAGCAGTGGAGAAATGAATGTATGTTATAATGCAGTTCTGTGCAAAAAAAATGATATTCAATCACTCCATGTTTAAAGGTAGTTTCATGAAACAGACTTATTTCATAAATGATAGATGACCCCGCTACTCCCATATCAGGTTAGATGTTAAGATTACCTTAAAGATACGCAACTAGATAGATAGATAGATAGATAGATAGATAGATAGATAGATAGATAGATAGATACTTTATTCATCCCCATGGGGAAATTCAACCTTTTTTCCAATGTCCCATACACTTGTTGTAGCAAAAACTAATTACATACAATACTTAACTCAGTAAAAATATGATATGCATCTAAATCACTAACTCAAAAAGCATTAATAATAGCTTTAAAAAAAAGTTCTTAAGTCCTGGCGGTTGAATTGTAAAGCCTAATGGCATTGGGGAGTATTGACCTCTTCATCCTGTCTGAGGAGCATTGCATCGATAGTAACCTGTCGCTGAAACTGCTTCTCTGTCTCTGGATGGTGCTATGTAGAGGATGTTCAGGGTTTTCCATAATTGACCGTAGCCTACTCAGCACCCTTCGTTCAGCTACCGATGTTAAATTCTCCGGTACTTTGCCCACGACAGAGCCCGCCTTTCTTACCAGCTTATTAAGACGTGAGGCGTCCCTCTTCTTAATGCTTCCTCCCCAACACGCCACCACAAAGAAGGGGGCGCTCTCCACAACTGACCTATAGAACATCTTCAGCATCTCACTACAGACATTGAATGACGCCAACCTTCTAAGGAAATACAGTCGACTCTGTGCCTTCCTGCACAATGCATCTGTGTTGGCAGTCCAGTCTAGCTTCTCGTCTAACTGTACTCCCAGATACTTGTAGGTCTTAACCTGCTCCACACATTCTCCATTAATGATCACTGGCTCCATATGAGGCCTAGATCTCCTAAAGTCCACCACCATCTCCTTGGTCTTGGTGATATTGAGACGCAGGTAGTTTGAGTTGCACCATATCACAAAGTCCTGTATCAGTTTCCTATACTCCTCCTCCTGTCCATTCCTGACACACCCCACTATGGCCGTGTCATCAGCGAACTTCTGCACATGGCAGGACTCCGAGTTATATTGGAAGTCTGATGTGTACAGGGTGAACAGGACCGGAGAGAGTACGGTTCCCTGCGGCGCTCCTGTGCTGCTGACCACCGTGTCAGACCTACAGCCTCCCAACCGCACATACTGAGGTCTATCTGTCAAGTAGTCCACTATCCAATCCACCATGTGAGAGTCTACTCCCATCTCCGTTAGTTTGTGCCTTAAGATCTAATCGTTTAGTAAGTTAGTTCTCATCCAGATTGACAACTATTGATTCACCAAACCAATCTGAAAGCAAGAAGGAGGTGTGAACATTCCCCTTCCGGGAATAGATGATTGAATTCAACAGTCAAACTAAATCCCCTTCCTTAATCAGAATCTTAACGTGCTTCGCCAATTGTTATAATTGATGATTATTTGACAGTAAAATAATTGTTATTTTTGTGATTCCTTCGAGGGAGAGATTTTAATTGCACGATGACGCAATTAATATAAATGAAAACAATCCTGGACTGTTTGTTTAGCTGGCTGTCACTAATTTAGCTAAACACGACGCATGGTTAATTGTCAGGGGGCACATTCCTCTCCTGTATAAGAGCTTGCAAAGCAATCAGCAGTAGATATCAGCAGTTAGACTATTTTGAACTGATCACCGGTTCACACAGAAAATGGGATATCCAGCAATTTTCTACATCTCGTGCGTTTACTATCCTGTGCTAGCAGCGATTGGTATCCTTGGTAAGTAACTGGAATTGGCTGCTACTGTATGTGTGTGTTCTGTTCTTGTAGCATTTGTTACAGACGGTGCCTCATCTGATGAGTGTTTTAAAACTGTTCAGGTTTAAGTATATAGTTTATTTTATTCTTCCAGCTTTCTCTGGAATTGTTAATCCGTTCTAATGTCAGGCTAATTTTGTCAATATAATCAACCTAACCTTTTCTTTGCTTCCTTGCAGTTAATTTAATGGCGATTGTGATCCTGTCTCTGAGAAACTGCGGACTCTCTAAATGCATCTCCCGTTACCTGGTGGGAATGGCAGCAGCTGACTTACTGGGTGTTATTATTTCTGTTATAATCGATCAGCTCAATAATATTTATGTTTATGCCCTTCCATTGCACATTACACCGGTTTGCGCCATGACGCTAGTCTTGAGGCTCGCAAGTGTGGGCTGTTCTGTTTGGTTCACGGTGGCTTTCACGTTCGATCGCTGTATTGCAATCTGCAGTCAAAAGCTGCGGGAACGATACTGCACCGAGAGGACAGCGACTATTGTGATAGCCATTTTGTGTTTCGGATGTTGTGCGAAAAGTGTTCCATTCTACTTTGTGGTAGAACCTTACCTTATCATTGACAACATACCCTGGCGATGCGTTTTGACAATGGAATACCTAACTTTACCAGCATGGAAAGCATTCGAGTTGTTTAACATTATCAATACACCTTTATTGCCGATCGGTTTGATT